>NC_087214.1:37340997-37369750 GCF_015104395.2 Macrobrachium nipponense | reverse complement strand
GCTTGTGCTAAGAGAGAGAGAGAGTAGAGAGAGAGAGAGAGAGAGAGAGAGAGAGAGAGAGAGAGAGAGAGACCATTACTTATCCTCGTGACAAAATGTTGGCAAAAAGGAGGGAAAAGAGAAAGAGCAATATCCTCTCTCTCTCTCTCTCTAGAGAGTGACAGGTTAGTTTGGGGACAACTCTTAGTGTCAACTGACCTTACTTAGAAAGGTCACCTTGACCTTTGACATTGGAACGACAAAATCTGTCAAGAAGAAGAAATTACGTCCCACGAAAGATGTCGTTTCAATTGTCTGATAATTCATAAAAGCCTTTCAAATTAGAGAGTGAATAACAGATAATTGTACTGATAACCATAATTAATAATAATAATCATAATTATGATGAAATTACAGGTAATTTTTTATAAATTGTGAAAAATACAGTTAAAATTTATAGTTAAACGTCAATAATCGATTATACAGATAATCATAAGAATTATTATAATTAGGGCGAAAAACAATTATCATTAATTATCATAAATATGGTATATTACACTATAGAAGTTTCAGCCGAGGGACATCCACAAAAGCGAAGGTTACAACAACAATAAAAACTCTGGACTTTGAGTTTAATTTCAATTGACTTTCCTGATGAATAATAACAGATGATTAATGATGAACACAAAACGCCCCTATGAAGGGTTTAATCCCGGCTGGATTTGGGTTGATGCGATTTGCATAAATCCCAAGTCAAAAGGGATTTTTGTTTCAAGTCAATCACCGAAGTTGTTATGGAGTTCATTCCATTGCGAAGTGGAAGCATGATCGGGTCCCTATAGGGCTAATTGCCCAACCCCTAAATTGCATAATATATAGGCTAAGCATGCATTGCTGTGTTATACCCTCGCATAATGAGAGAGAGAGAGAGAGAGAGAATATGTGAATGTGAACAGAATGGCGTTACAATCGTTAGGGTCCCCTCGACAGAAGCTGCATGAAATGAGAGAGAGAGAAAAAAGGGACATAAAAGAAAAATATCCGTCACAAGGACCTCCTCCTCTTAAGCAAAAGAGCATCGCTGCTTCGTCCAAAAACGACGACGTAAAAAGAAAAGAAACTGAAAGTTAATTCAGTCAGGCTGAACTTGAGAAACTCTTCCTTTCACTGTTTCTCCTCATCTGCAACTCTTGTCATTTTTCCTCATTTCCTCATATTCTCTCTTCGTTCTGCCTTGTCAGTTAAGCACCTATAACTTCAAGTGGTGCGATAGCCTAATTAACATACTTATAGTCTAATTAAAATATTATCAAAAACATAATTCGCGATTTGGTCATTTTTCCTTATGTAGGCCTAGTCACCCTTCTCTCTTCGTTCTGACCTGCCAGGTAAGCATCAGCACTTTCGTTAGCTCTGTCTGAAAGACCCTGATTATCAAAATATAATTAGTCTAATTAAAATAATAATATATTAGCGAATTAGCCTATTTAACTGCGCAGGATTCCAAGTTTTAAATGTTTAAGTGAGACGATCTTGTGAAATAGAACATAGTCCTAGCTCTGGTGTGGAGGGAGGGGGTTGATTTTTAAGGCATTGGTCTAATACAACAATCTCCCCCCCAAAAAAGATAAAATCCACCATCCTGCCCCAAACTGACGATAAATAATCCTTCTATTTCCCTGAATTCTATTTCTCTGAAATAATCATCAACTTATCAACTACTGGATAAATATAAATAAAGATACATATTAAGTACAAGTCATTCTCGTATCGGTAGGAACTGTTCTTATAAAATTTGAGGTCCTTTCTTACGTATGACATCATTCCAAAGTCCCTTAAACGAAGATTCCCGTTCAAAAAACACCATGATTCTGAAACAGTTCATTATACGGATCTTACAATCATTAGGCCTACCACTCGTAGACACTGGTAACAAAAAATACGTTTAGTTCAAGGGACAATCTAATCTGGATAGGCCTAGTTTACGTAGGTGCTGCACACTCAATGAAGTTTCCAATTCAGAAACATAGCAATTCTGCAACTCCCCATTATTCGAATCTTACAAGGAATAGGCCTACGAATTGTACAGAGAGCAATGATCTGCATAGACCTAGTTCATGCGCTGCGCACTCAACGAAGATTCCTGTTGAAAAGCATCCTAATTCCCAAATTGCCCATTATACGAATATGACAACCATTAGGTCTGTCTCTCGTAAACCACTGGTACAAAAATACACCTTGTTCAAGGAACAATCTCACCTGAATAGGCCTGGTTTCGGCGTTACACACAACATGCGCCTCATTCGGATTCGTTTTTTTCGTCTGTTCACGAAGTTGAATATTGGGGGATGCAATATATCCCTTCAACAACGACTGCCATTTGTTTTTTTATGGAAAAAGTTCGGCTCCAAAGTCACAAGTGTCTCCTTTGGCACAATAAGCGTCAGCAGTTACGAACAACCAACCAGTCTTGTGGGGTAAAAAAAACGATCTTAAAACGTCAGACTCGGCAACAGAAAGCGATGAAACTGAAGAGTTCCGGATCTCTCAATCGAATGAACGCAACCGCGACCAGACACGTGGATCAGCACCAGAGTCAAGGATCAGACGAGCTAAGTTTATTGGCACTTTTTTTTTTTTTTTTTGTAGGCCTAAGCTGAATTTTACCGTCCAGATTCAGCATCATCATCGAACACTGCCGGCCGGTCGTTCCTTACGTTAGCTCATGTATCTTCATAAAGATAAAACGCTTGAAATATAATAAACGAGTGTACATTATATAATTAAAGAGACATTATTTCAACAACTCGTTTATCCTAACAATGAAAACGGTTTCCATCTAGACTACACCGTCTCCAGAACAGACCTGCCCAAACAACATTCCACTTCCTCTCTCTCTCTCATAGAATTAACATTAAGGTGGCCGTATATTAAACAATTTACTATGATTTTGTCTTACTACATCAAAAGTGTTATAGTTTGCCTGGTGATGTTGTGGAATCTTGGGGTCTCCTAATAGTTAAACTAAGAGCACATTTCATTACTGCTCGCTGAGTCTCTACTGCTGCTGCTGCTGCTGCTGCTGAGGTCTTCGTCTCCTGAATTCGGGTGTATCGGCTTTCTTTGTTATTCTCTCGCATTTATTTATTTTTTTTATTTTTTATCACCTTTTCATATAACCTCTCTCTCTCTCTCTCTCTCTCAGCTGAAACTTAGAAAAAAAGAAAAAAAAAAAAAACTCCAATGAACCTGTCTCCTGGTCTTGGGACGATTACGGCGTCACTGCAACAAAAATTATTTGCCAACATCTGATTTTCAATAATAATAATAATAATAAATAATAATAATAATCCTTATCTCAGCTGAAGGTCATATGCAAAGATAGACTTGGTAGGGACAATACAAAAATGAGATACATGAGATAAGCTTATAATAATAAACGGTTACACCAATAATCATAACAATAATAATACAAGTAAACTTACTCTTATTTGTAATCGCTTTTACCATCATCAAGCTCATGTTTAGAAAATCTAACATTAGGCCTAAATTTATAAAACACGATCACCAACTGAACTTTTTTAGAGACGAAAGGGCGAAAGGATAGAAACCCCCAGGGACAATCCCAAACTCCCCTTTAAGAGGATAAATTTTCTCTCTCTCTCTCTCCTTGTTTGGAACGGTTAGCCTCTCAAGATTTGTCTATGTGGCGCTTCTCTCTGATCTTTTGACAGGATTTGTCATTTCATGTTCAGGGAAAAGTTAAATCTTCACAATGTATTGAACACCGATTCGGTGCTGACTGACACCACTAGACTAACTGTAGACGGTAATTCTATATCAACAGATTAACTTTGGCAGTTAAAGAATATTACATATCTATCTATTAGTAATACGTAATTTTATTTTCAGGAAAAACCAAACGCTACATCGGTGTATCGAACATCCATCCTCTCGGTACTTGACACCTACTAGACTCATGGTCAACAAACAGTAATTGGGACTTAACAGTAAAGCTTATTACAAAACCCCATAGAGTAATTAACACCAGCAATAAAATAATGTAGTTTTTACGAATATCATTAACCTGACTGATCCCAGAAAACAGCATTAAGTTGACTTTCAGTCACAACTGTCTGAAAACTATTTCATGAATAGTACAACGTTCGCCTCATCTGCATTCTCGTCGAAGACCTGAACGCCATCTCTTGTTTGAGATAATTAATCAACATCATATTCTCTTCTTTCCTTCATTTATTTCTAAACTTAGCAAAGTATCGACTAGGCATGAAAGCTATTACCAGAGGTACTATATATGCTTCGAATGACATAGGACTATGCAAAAGGTTCCATATCAAGATCCTTTATTCCAACTGCTGATCTGCATCCAACAGTAAGCAATAGACGATAGAATAGGTTCAGTTACAGATTCCAGAATAAACAGTGGCATCAAATCCCTTTAATCCGAGCGTGATCCTCCCTAAATAGGGTCTCATATTGCCAAATAGGCCTAACTGCATAAGCTAGACCATCAATAGATATGTATAATACGCACACCTTGTCGGGCTGTAAGAATGAATTACAATCCTTTTTGTTTGTGTTTTGGAGATCTATAAAAAGAAAAAAAAAAACGTTGAAATCCAGAGCAATTTCAGTACCAACTGGTCTCCTCTTCAGGTAAACTACTGTATAGTGTCAACAAAAGAAGTGAAGTCCACTACTGCATTTTTCCCTCTCTGACTCGTAACTTTTCTTCTTTTATTGTATTAATCTATAGTGCCGGAAGAGGTCAGTCTATCTTGACACTAGTGAATTTTAACGTTTTTTATATTTTTGCAAAACGCAACGGGATTTTCATTCCGACCTATTTCTTGCAACAGCTCAAAATGCATAGAAAACGGAGGTCAGATCACGTGAATGGGTTAACGAAGAAGACATAACAAACGATTCCTTAACCTGCATTCCCAGGGTTCCTTGGATCAAGAAAGGGATCCAGGCCTATGTATAGCTCCAGTACGATAGGATTATAATTAAACATGTCGGCAACTTATTATATACATGCCATACACAAGTTACAAACAAATCGGCGACACTGTTCAAAAACTAATCTTGGGTAAATTCTGCATAATCGTATGAAGCTCTGGTCAGGACTACCAAAAAGTCAATGACTTGTATTCAACATGTTTGTGGCGTGTGGAGAACAAGTAATTAATGAACCCTCTGCAATAATAACCACCAGCTATGGTTGACCCCCACAATAATTAGCCCTCTGTAATTATGCAATTATTAACCATCTACAGTTATTAATATTCTGCAATGATTAACCACATGTCATAGTTAACACTCCGCAATAATTAACCAAGTGCAATAATAAACCACCTGTAATAATTAACCCTCTTCAATATCTAACCTCCTGCAATAGTTAACCACCTAACACAGTTAATCATCTGGAATAATTAACCCTCTGTAATAACTAACACCAGCTATAGTTAACCCTCTGAAAATACTTAACCATCTACAATAATTAACCCTGTGCTGTAATTAACCTCAGGAAATACTTATCCTCTGCAATAATTAACCCACTGCAATATTTAACCAGATGCAAGAGTTAACTGCCCTCATTAATTAACCATTGCATTAATTAATCCTCTGCAATAATCAACCAGATGCAAATATTAACCTTCTGCAATAATTTACTACCTAACAGTGAATCATCTGTAGTAATTAACACTCCAGAATAATCAACCATATACTATAGTTAACCAACTGACATATTTAGCCCTCTGCAGTAATTACCGCTTCACAATAATTAAACCATATGCTCTGGTTAACATCTGACATATTTACCACTCTACAAATATTCATCTTTTGCTATCAACGGCCTGTAATAATTAACTGTCTTCAATAATCAACCACCTTCAACAGTTAACCCTCTGCAATACTTAACCATTAGCAGTAATTAACCTCTGCAATGATTAACCATCTTCAATAGTTAACCTTCTGCAATATTTAACCCCACCTGCAGTAGTTAACCTCTGCAATAATTAACCATCTTCAATAGTTGTTTTAACCCTCTGCTACACTTAACCACCTGGAGTAGTTAAACTCTGCAATGATTAAACATCTGCTACAATTAACCATCTGCAATAATTCACCCTTCAATTAATCAACCGCTTTAAAAATTAACCACCAACAATAAATAACCATCTGCAATAATAAACCTCTCCAATAATGACCACTTGCAATAATTACCCCCGGTAATAATTAACCTTAAGGAATAACCACCTCGCAGACCAGAGTATTTCCTCAACAGTTGTGGTCAGGTTCCAATCTTCTTCTATGACAAGTGTGGCTACCAGTTGGCAGCGTCCTTGCCTTTCAAGGCAAAGGCCTGGGTTTCGATCCTGATGTGGGGTCTTTAGTCCATTAGCATATTCAATCACGAATGAACGTGACGGTAAATCACATCACGAGAGAGAGAGAGAGAGAAGATAGGGAGAGAGGAGGAGAGAGGAAGGTCCTCTATGCAAATGAGGAGGAACATCGACGCTTTTTAAATGGCAAAGCATCAGTTGCTTCTCATTATTTAACGATTATCAGTAACAAAAAAAAAAGAAAAAAATAAAATAAAAAATATATAGACTCAAGAAATGCAAACCTCCGCCAACGTCAAAACTCACTCGTTTGGGGAAGTCTGGAATTGCAATATAGAATTAAACGCCAAAGGGTCTAATTAGCGTTGGGACCTATGAGGTCATTCAGCGATGAAAGGGAAGTTCAATGAGAAGAAAGGTTTGAAAGGCGTAAAAGGAGGGAAACATTTTGCAGTTGCTCAATGGAACAATTGTCGGGAACGGTGGAGGAAACCAAGATAGAAGAAATAGAATGAACGGAGGTAGAGTAAAAGGAATGAAAAGGGTCGCAGCTGTGGGCCTAGGGAAGGAAGGCTGCAAAGAACCTAAGGATCAATGGGCGGATTCTGATGTTATGATGCTTATGTAATACCACAGAAGGAAAGCTTTGGAGTAGGACTTCCATTTAATGAAATTTATCATAAAAAAAATGTAATAATTCGGTGTTATTGACTAAAAGGTGAATGAAGCCTTATTTAATGTAATACTTAATGCTTCTTCTTCTCATGCATTCCTTCCACTCATGTGAAAGTGCTTTCCGCCAATCAATCACGGATCCCTGAAGCTCAAACAACACCCGGTTCACCTACAAAGGCCTACCTCCTGATTTAACATTTTCCTCCCCCCCCCCCGCACACTTTTACCCTTCATCGTCATTCGGGCCTTATGCCATATTTCTCTCGTCTGTCTCCCTGATGAACGAGTAATCATTCATTCTCTCTCTCTCTCTCTCTCTGAAATAATGAGAGACTTCGGAATATATACGAGAGATGATCTCCTAAGGATTATTGAGGATAAAGTAGGTGGCTTCTCACAGGCTTAGAGAGAGAGAGAGAGAGAGAGAGAGAGAGAGAGAGAGAGAGAGATAGAGAGAGAGTACATTTTTACATACACACATTCATACATACATTTGTGCACACATGAATGTCAATTCAAATAAACTCAAGAGAATATTATAACTCGTTACTTTACCTTTTTTAACAGTTGAATTAAACACCTAAAGACGACGTAACCTGGAATAAATGTTAATAATATTTTCAAAAATGACACTCTATCATTTAGTTTAATGTAGGACTAACATTTATCTTTTAATACTTATTAGCATCCTTATAAAAAAAAATACATTCATTGAGAACTTTAGAGTTCTCGAGCACGAGATAAAAAAAAACTGGAAACTTAAGAAAACTTGAGACTTTTCAAACTAGGCCTATCTAAAATACACACACATATATATATAATATCATATATCTATTGCTAAAAAACGTTACTAGATTACAGAAATTCTTTCCAAAAACCGCAATTTGAAACTTAAGAAAATTGAAGCTTTCCCAAACAGAGCTACATAAAACACACATACTTAAATTTACACGTTTTCCATAACCTCTGCCTAAAATACTTAACTAGACTACTTATAAAAATTTTATGAAAAAAAACCAATGAATTCAAAACATATTTGGTCAAATATTAGTCAACAGAGGAGGAAAAAAAAAAAAATATGAAATTTAGGCCAAAAGGTCTGCTTTGTAAGCAAGAGCCCGTGCTAACGCTAAACAAACTCAATTTAGGACTGGAGGGTAAATTCTGAACTAACTTAATGTAGCGATTGTGTCCATCAACGCCACTCCTTTCAGCTAAATCACAGTCCCCTACATTTATATTCTGAGGCGTCTTTTGGAGGCAAGAGCCCGTGCAAGCACAAAACTCACTCAGTCTCAGAGCAGAGGTTGACAATTCGAATGAACTGGTCTCACATCAGGGATTCCAGTGACCTTGACAGACAGTGGCAGATACTGACATAATCCATTCAGAAATTACCTCTCCGAGGCTTCCTCCAGTGCTTACATGCATCCCTGACTTACCTCGACGAGGTACTTATTTTCTTACTTCATGTGACTGCCATCCAGCACAATCCACATAGGAAGAAAATATCTCTCTGGTGTTACCTCGAGTGCTAAAATTATCATTTTACCTACAAAATCCTTATAGAAAATACTTCTCTGGGGTTACCTAGACTTCTTACATAGTATATAGTACCTTACTTTACATCGATGAGGTACTTATAGAGTTTCTCCCTTTATATGGCTGCAACTTTTAACAGAGGACGATGACCACCAGATACCAATAAATATGAATTTATAAAATTACAGAAGAAAAAAATATGTTTACATATATACAAAACGGCTAATTAAATCATTAGCCCATTTTTGTAAGTGATAAACATAGACTTCCTTCAATTAACAACAATTGTAAATATATAAAAATTAATTTTAAAAATCTGATATATATAAAACTACAGCCTAAAAATGGAATGAGTTTTATATTTGGTGAATTTAAATTACAAGCGACAGAATAAGGCTGACTTTTATCCAATAACTTGAACTTAAAATGCATTATTATATTTTAAAAGGGAATTGTTTGTTCCATGCGGTTTAACGGACCATAAATTGTGAACGGGTGAATGAATATTCAGTCGGATACTCACAGTATTAATATTCACTCCATGAATATAATCTGAACTTCACTCATCCCTACATGATAGTGTGTAATATTAAGAATATATATCACTACCCATATTTGGGGGAAAAAAAAAGCAGGGGTATTTGAAAACCTAGACTCCAAATTACACGGCTTAACTTCCTTTTTCCATTATTCAACCTCCTACTAGACTCCTACCTTCCATTCCTCTATCAATCTCTCTTCCATTTCCGTTAAGCCTATATGCACTACCTTCCCACTTTCCTTTCTTCTGTCACTCTCTTTTTCCCCCATTTCCTTTAGGCCTATGCTAAGCCAAATATTCGTCTGTTGTATATATTAGTGAAAGTATGAGACTTTTTATTCCCGGGGTCATGGTTTGAACTGAAATTCATTTTTACCTTGTAATTGGTGGCTTTATCCTCACTGCCATCACAACTGAAACTCCACAGTTCTTATTTGATTGTAATTATACACATTTAGGTCTTAATTTACTCCAAATTGTACTTTAACTACTCTGCAGTTCCTGGTTCCTAACCGCTCACTTCCACACAGTTACGGGTAGCACACGAGTACACGGTTTATGAGGTGCAAAGTATTCCTTTAATTGTTTACTTTACTCATTACTTAGTTTAACTTTATTTGTTACTCAAAATGTTTATTTAATTCATGTATATTATAATCCCTTTTTTTCAACCAACTAACCCCGAAAAATTACAGATATTTCTTTAGAACATACGAACAGACAACGACAAAATGACTCATCGTTGCCAATCTAGTGGAGCTTCACACATACGCCGATGCATTACAAACTGTTTCCATGAATTCTATTGTCATAGTAATGCAATAATGATAAAATTGCTCTAATATGTATATATACTACAAATAGATACGCTAAATTCACTATTAACTATTTTATTTAAATAATTATCTAGTGCACGCTTCTTCTGCCAAAAACGTAGAATCCTTAAAAAGTAGTGGTTGGAAGTCGGTGTTTATACGATTGTTGTGATGAAAGTGCCCCACCGTCTATGGGTGACAAGTGGTGTGCGGATTTAGCACAGGAAACAGGAAGTTTGTCGACAAAAGCGACTCTCAAACATCGAGATAGCGTCAATCTTCGAAATATTTATGAATTGTCAGTAAAGATTTCGAAAACGTCATGGAGGTAGTGTGCACTGCGTATGGCCACACTTTTCATTACCCTCCGTTTAATCTTAAATACAGCCTTAATTTCTAACTTTGGAGAAAATACTTACTTCGAGAGAGTAGAGGTCTCGGGCTATACCTTGCTCGCACACGAACTTATGACTGATGACCATCTCCGGTGTTAGGACGTGTTAAAGTACTTTTTTCGGAGGGTGGCCACAAACAAGGTTGTCAGTGGCGTCGGCTGGTCCAGTCGGTTGTTTACCTTATACAAACACAGTAGCACTAAATAATTAACTCTCCTTCCAATGCAACCTGTAAATCATGGCATGGCTTACGTGAGTGTCGACTCGGGAGATTCATCTTTTTTTTTTTCCTGTCTGCCTGTTTAAAACGGACATTGGTTAATAAATACACATATTGAAGAATTTATATATCAAAATCCAGTATTGAGTCTTTCTCATGAAAGAGAGAGAGAGAGAGAGAGAGAGAGGAAATGATTAAATACTAATATGCAACTCCCAGGCCAGGAACAGGCTCCTGATGCGGACGACGATTCGAATACAGGTGTTAAGGGGTCTTCAGCTACCAAAATAAAAGTATAAAATGGCGATAGATAATCGCAGACATTTAGGTTTATATATAAAAAATCCGGTATTTAGTCTTTCGTATGAAGATAAAAGAATGATGCGGGATTGAGTTAGGGGTGAATTCTTAAGCACCAACAGTTAACTCCAGGTCCAGGAGTCCAGGGCGAACTATACTCGGTTTTTTCCATCTGTCCACCTGCTTGTGGTGTTTGCGTATGGTAACACTGCGTCCGGCCTTTAGATAGTTACATTCGGCCAGGATCCATACTCTCTGTATGGATCCTGCATTCGGCTTACATTCAACAATAATAACAATATCCTATTTCGAATATTAACGGTGTAATTCGCTACAGTAAATTATTAAAACACTTCAGTTTTTTACCATACGAAAACACCACAGGCGGGAGAACAGATGGAAAAAAAAACAGATTTATGTTAGCGTTTAAAAATGACATATACTAGGCCAAACCTTTCATTTTAGGTCGTCTAAACCTCCTGGAAAACTGTGGGACTTAAAAACAGAGAAAAAAAACGAAGCAGAGTTCAGCAAAGAAATGGTATTAGCCTAGACTAAGAGTCAACCAGTAAACAATATTGAAGAACCCTAGAGCATTTGACGTTACAATACTACAAAACTTAGCCAAAAGAAAAAAATGAGCCTACAGACATTTAACGTTCTTATAGTATGATATTAGTTAAAATCTGGAAAATGCATCTGCTGCTGGAAGTATGGAATAAAACCCTCACCTTATTCCAGGCCCTTGAAGAACGTCGTAGATATCACTTATTAAAAACACTTCCGTTTCAATCAGTCGACAACATAGAACCCAACGGCAGCCTTCGGATGCTACTGAAACAAACGCCGACATTTGGAAATTTGGATACGATAAACAAACCGCAAATCTGAGCCGCGTTTGTGACATAAGGCCGAAACGATCTGAACACTGAATTTAGTCATGAGGACCAAATCACCACAAAGGCACAACTGCCATAAGTAATAAGAAGCCTGGGAGGAACAACGGGTCTGGCCCACCCACCCTAACGACGCAAGTTATACGGACCGTCAGCTGTTAACTTCTTAAATGCTTGTTATAGACTATAGTCTTATCGTAACAGAAAGACTAATTAAAATAAATTTATTTTACATATTTATTCAGACAAATAAACATAAATATCATTTTACGTTATACATTATAAACATTAATTATCTGTGTATTACTTTATATAATTAGTTTTTTTTTTTTTTACACCACTCAAAACGCAACTAAACCATTTGAACACCCCTGGTCCAGTTGCCATCAACTTACCCACACCAGTACGGGGCACCAAAATCGATCTCGGAGGCGAAACGATTTATATGGGTATTTTTCCCGGTGGTAGCTTACTATTTTTGTTTGGTTAACAGAAAGGAAATATTATGTGTGTGTGTGTGTGTGAATATTAATTTTTTACATCATTACATTACTTATGTTTTTTTAAACGTAAAAAAAAAATTTATATATATATATATATATATATATATATACTATATATATATAATATATATAAAATTTATACTTGATGTCAACATAAAGTGTATAATACAATGTATATATGTACTAAAAGTGAGAGGTTCTCGTTATTGACAGCAAAATCAATACTGCAAGGACAGTATACCAAAATACGTCAAGATTAATGGTCAGACTCCTTAGAAAGATCTTTAGGATTTTTCTAAGACAAAATTCTTCGACTTTTGAGGTCTATTGAAACTGAAGAATAAAAAATCTATAAAAATGTTTTAATCTATAATTTCATTTCCAAAAACATTTCATAGTTCATAAAAGGACTTTTGTCTGGAATATGCGGTTAATAGTTCCTTTGGTACACGTACAGCTCTCTCTCTCTCTCCTCTAACAGTTTGGGCGAGTCACAGGTCCACACCAGACCACTTCTTCCCCTTATCACATTGCATTAATGGGTAACGAAGATTAAGTAAAGGGTGAAATTAAAATAATGGATTGCATCAAGGGACTGAAGGGACGCCGCAAAATAAGTATGCCTACAGTGCACCAGGACATTGCCCCTAAGGGAGATATACTGTTGAATGGGTAACAGAATCCAGGGCTATGGTGATGGTGTCAAACACAAAAGCATTTCTGAAGCTACACTGTTGTCTACCAAAACAAAATTCGTCTGGCTTTTAAAACGAATCATATTTTCTTTGAAAAAGAGTTTTTTTATCCTTTTTAGTACACTTTTATTTTCATTTACTATTTATTTATCTATTTGTAGTCTTTTGAGCCTTATATCGCTCTCCTAATTTAGTGTTACGGTATGTTACAATAGAGAATATAAGCCCTTTAAAATTACACCTGTTTGGATAACAGCTTAGTCTCATAACAGAGTCCATTACTGAACTTCAAAGTTGATGAAACGAATATAATTATAAATTGTGCACAAAAGTCTAGAGAATTTCGCATATACAATTATATCTACATTTGCGTCTCAGTTGTTGAAATACGAATCAAGCTAGAAAAACAGACTCATTCCATAACGACAGTGGGAAGGAAGTCTCTGGTGATGACTCTCGATGGAATGTGAAATGGAAGCCAAAGGTCAGCATTGGGACCTATGAGGTCATTCAGCGCTGAAGGGAAGTTGAGAGTAGAAAGGTTGAAAGACGCAACAGGAGGGGAAAACCTTTTGCAGTTGAAGAACTATGAAACAACTGTCAGGTGAGGGTTAATTAAGGAAAGTAAAATGTTAGTAAGAGAATATGAACGGAGGTACGTAAAAAGGATCAGAGAGGTTGCAGCTAAGGGCCATGGGAGCACGCTCCAAAGAACTTCTTGGTAATGCCTACAGTGCACCGCGTGAGGTGCACTGACGGCACAACTTCCCTACGGGATGGTGATGACTTTGACCACCGTAGATTAAACATAAAGAGAAACGTTCTGTTCACAAACGTCACCGAACAGGAAACGTTTAAATATTAGAAAGTTGACATCAATAAAAACATAACATTCGATGCAATTCTAGTCTTAGTCTCTACAGAGAACACAATGTCTCTTAATGAACAGTGACAGCCGTCAAATTCGGACCAGACTTTCCTCAACTCACAACAGAATTGGCTGTCCCTGGAGAATGGCAATGGGTCACAATGCGTCCCACAATTAGGAACACGAGATTCAACTTGAATTGTTTCATTCTCTGGACATCATAAACCTTCTCCCTTCTATGGCTGTTCAGTTCATTCATGACTTATCAACTTGTTGACAAGAGGTAACGAGAAATTTCAGCAATGACGATTAACTGCTGGAAATGATAAAGCAGGTCCTTTCTAACTTTCTAAGAAGGACATCGCAACGATTAAATAGTACAAAAAGGAAAGAGAGAGAGAGAGTAATGCGTACCAACAAAGACAATTTATCTGCAACCAAGAGAAGTCCAACAAAGTAAGTGGAGAATGACTCCTTTGGCAAACACTGGGTAATGTAAGAAGCAACGGTTTGGACGTTCAGTGTAGTGTTGACTGGTATTCAAAATGTTTGTGACATGTGTACTAAGTGAACAAAATTTCGTCTTGTATTAAGCATGTTTGTGACATATGTGCAATAACATGTCATCAACTTGTTTTCAACATGTTTAGGACGTATGCAATAATAGCAAGTTGTCGATTTGTAGTCAAACATGTTTGTAACGCGTGCAACGAGAACAAGTTTGTAAAATTGTATTCAAACATGTTTGCAACATGTGTGATAAGTTGCTAACATGCACATAATATGCTGAATTATAGTGTGACATACCATTCGACTCAAATCAACCCAAAACATCAGAAGCAAAAAATTCGAGAGGATGAATGGAGGAGCGATCTGCAATCGAGCTGACATAGCGACGGCCATTAGGGTGTTGACAACATGTCCCATCAACCCTGACGCTTCTTCCTCTGTCGGTCCTTTGTGGCCGAAGGGAATCCGATGTCCTCAGACAAATCTCAGGTCACTTCTGCTTTGTTTATGTGTTTACCTCCACCTGTCATTCTGGTTGAAGGAATGCGTCTACCATCATTCCATTTGGTTTCCTTTGTGGAAATGGTGTTGTCAGTCGTTTTTTCAACTTAAATAAATTAATAAATGGGTCAGTTGTACGTACGTTTATAACACTTTTTACAACAGCTACTTATTCTCACAGACTAGAAAATTTTTTTTTTTCTTTTTCATGGGTTAAAATTTTGGAAATAATCAAGTCATGAAAATGGAAGTAAAAAATAACCATTGTTATAAAAAATGCAAAGAGAAATAACAACTCAATATGGGCAAAGTTAAAACCATTCAACGAGAAGCATTTTCAACTGATATAAAGAACAAAATCATGATAAGTCTTCGGGAGATTAAATAAAATGAAGTTTTACCATCGACAAAGTTTTACATCAAACAACTTGACGGGTGATTTTAACTTTAACGGAAATACTTTGAACGTAGGGGACCATAACATTGAGAATTCCTCACTCTCTAACGTTGGAGAATTCATCCCCCCCCCCCATCCCCCCCCCCCCCCCCCCCCCCCGCTCTCTCTCTCTCCTCCTGAAATACTTTAATGGGGCCTGATCAAATAACACCCCAGAATATGGTGTTACTATTTTTCCACCATTTTGACATTTCTTGTTAAATTCTTCATAAATTTCGATCTATCCTGCCATTAACCTGTCAACATCTCAGCCACTTCCCCTGACCTTCCAATCAAACCCAGACTCAAATTGCACAAAATTTTCTACTCAAGATTCCTCCCCCGAAATCTTCATTTTCAGTCGATGTCCCTTTCTCCAACAATGGCTTCATAAGGATTCTCATTTCGTAGGTTCGTCTCTGGTCCGGAAGGAATCATCCTAACAGGATTTTTATTCCTTGTGGAACTCAGTCTATAAGTTTACTTTACCGGTTGAAAAACTCCCAGATTTATTTGTGATTTTTTACTAAACATTTTTAAGCAAATGTACAGCATTACTATTTACAAAAGACAACGCAATATATTGCGGTGATGTACATTGTACGTTTATGTCCGGAAACAGTTACTACTTAGAAGTTATTACCCCTCTGTAAAACTTCCATTTATTTTTATTTTTGTATTTTTGTGAAGCCTTTGTAAGCCGGTTTCAAAAAAATTAACAGCAACACATTTACAAACAACATGTGTTGATGTAAAGTGTCAATTAACCTCCGACAGAGCTTCTACTCAAAAGGTAATTCAACCTCTTTCTTTCTGTAGTTTTGTGAAGTCTGAGTACTACTCCATTACAGACAAAATTAACATAAATACTATTTCAAAAAACATAATATTATTGTGTTGTTGTAAATTGTAAATGAACGTCCAACACAGCATTAATCTCAAAGAGAACTTTCATCTAACGTAAAAAAAAAAAAAAAAAAAAAAAAACAAAAAAAAAAAAAATTAAAATGAAGATTTATCAGCTATCTAATTCAACTAGTTCTTGCTCACTCTATTTCATAAATTACGCAAGCGCGCGCACACACACACACCACCAGAAGTTGAATTATAATCGTGAAAGAAATATGTAACCATTTGGAGAACAGGTGCGATTAGCCAGTGTTGTTCAAATGAACAATCTATTTGTAAAAGGTAATTTCTTTACTAGAACCAATTCCTACACAACACTTTTATTAAAACCAATAAACTGAACAGAAAGTGATGCTCACTGGATTCGTAATAATCATAAAAATATGTTTGCTCTTAGGAGGTAAACCATAGCTCTCCCTCAGGGAAGATTTATCATGTCTAATTCATAAAGAACATTGAGCGAAAATGTCAAAGTTTCTGAATTAAAAAATATGTTAGGATGTACAATTCCTGTGTCCACATTTTGTGCGAAACTGTAGGCATTCCTTACAGTTATTTGCAACGTCCCTTCACGACCCCCAAAATGGACCTGAGTTATTATTATTATTATTTGTCTTTTTACTTGACCTCCATCCATTCCCGTCTCCTCTCTTCCATCTTGCTGTCCAACACCTCTAACTTTCCGTTCATTATGCAACTGTGGAGGGTTTTCCACTTTGAGATCCTTGTTCATCGTCTCCTTTATTTTCTGGATCTCTTCATCTTGCTGCCCTCCAACCACTCGAACTCAATCATTTCACTGTCTCAAGTGCTGAATGGCCTCATGTGCCCCAGTTCTGGGCTTGACAGCCTGAATTTCATAGTTATTCTATCTTTAGATTCCTCCTAACATATTTCTGGAGAGTATCAATAACAGGACCCACTCGAATGCTAACAATTTTAATCTCCCCACAAAGTTCTCAAACTGAAACAAGATGGAATTATTATTATCATTATTATACAACATACGCAACAATAAATATCCAAAAATAACTAAAATGCCATGATGAGAGAGAGAGAGAGAGAGAGAGAGAGAGAGAGAGAGAGAGAGGAGAGAGAGAGAGCACCATCTCTGGGCCAACCCATTCTGAGGACAACCTCAAGGTCCTCCTCCTCTCCCTTTCAAGTGATTCGAAGGCCTCGAGGCGACCCTTGTCCTTCGGAGGATTTTTTTTGGGGGCCACATGATGAAATGGGGTTCAGGTGGGGGGGGGGGGGGGGGGGGGTGGGGGGGGGGGGGGGGGGGGGGGGGGGTGGGGGGGGGGGGGGGGGAGAGGACGTGAGGGAGACTCATTTCAGGTCCTGCCAATAACCCAAAATTTGAATTTTTCTTGTGCCTCGAAGGAAAGGTGTTCTCTCTCTCTCACCCCAACCCCCCCAAAAAACCCACCCGTGGGGAGAGCAAATCGGCTTGGGAGGAAATCAGCCGCGAGAAGCGACAACAAGATTCAGTTTCGAAATACGATTTGAATCCCAAGGAGAGAATCCCAGGAGGAGCTTCTCATCCTTCTTTCGGGATTTAAAATCCGAATAGTGCCTGCAGCACTCCACACTAGTGGGACTTGAGCCACAGTACCGTGACCAACGGTACTTTTAGGTCAATCAGTATGATCCGCAGTCAATCTCTCAATCCAAATTCGTCCCGACGTCAACTTCAGGAATACCAATCCTCCAAGAACGATTCCACTATCAATTCCAAGGTCCAGCCATAGTCGTCGTCATCAATATCAATCTTATATCCTTGGTCACAATCTTCCACAATCAAGGTTCGTTCCAGGTCGTAACAATATCAATCTTACAATCCTCCAAGAACATCCAATTCCACTTAATAGTCTGCAATCCAATGCAGTACCGGGAGATTGAGACAATTCCCTCTCACAGCTTATGTGGGAAGATGTAGATAGAGGAAGGTTACAGAGGAACTGCAGTTGCTCAAAATCAAGACAGATAATCCAAAAAACATAAATAGTCCAGGCAGCCGAAAACACATTCATCACCTCTGCTGCAGCCAGAATCAAAAAAAGCACTCACTCGAAACACTCGCTATCGACCAAACTACAAAACAAACAAAAATAAACAACTACCTCAATTACGCTCAGTTGTTTCTATCACAAAATACCGTTCCACCAACCACTGCTTTATCTCTCTCTCTCTCTCTCTCTCTAACTGAAGAATTTGCAATACAGAAAATTCAATCCTCCACAATGGAGTTTTTGGGAGTTACATAAATATCAGGATGTGAACAGAATAAGAATATACTGACTTACCTTTGGATGATGTTCTTTAATTATATTCTAAAGGATTTATTGAACTGTTATAGTTATTTTTCTACAATCTGAAATTTTTTAATGTTACATCTCAACCTCTTTGCTGTCAACGTGATCTACCACACATTAAGGATATTAACAATAAGTATACGGAAATACATTATTTTTGGTCTTCTGTTTCACCTCTTTATGGAGTAGAGTTGACACTTGTTGTTCGTGGACTCACGAATATTGCAGTTTATTTTGTGTTTTAACAATCAAAAGAGGCCGTTCTACGTGTTTTCAGAAGGGGTTTAAGTGTTCAAGGTTTAGCAATCCGCAGAGGGTATGGTACCCATACCACGAGTGCAGGTCTACTGTAGCGCACAAATTGTTCTCTAGAGGATGAATGATTCAGTCCTCAACTATACATACAATTTCAGAATTTTTCAAATGGACAATTCAATGGGCCTTTGAACGCTGAAATGATCAATTATATCTCTGCATAATGGAAGTAAATGAGTACATTATTGATTATGAAAATCTATTACCACACAAATACTTATAAACAAATCATAACGCAATAGTACAGGCTTCCCTTCTTAGTGTGGGAATTTGTTAAGTGATGATTAGTGGACTGTAAATTTAAGAGAGGTTACACAGCTTCTATACTCAGAATAATCGAGTGCACTTTCTTCGGAAAACACAAACACTCTGCAGCCCAGCCTATACAGAAAAAATCACTTGCAAGGCATTACTTACAGCAACATTGAACGATATTACAATGACTTGACACAATAAACAATAACACCAATTACCAAAACCAAACCACACCACAAAACCAAGTAGTAGAAACTCAGACCCAGATGACGAAATTCTTTCACAGCATGATGCAACCTCCTAACTGAAGATTCACAGGGGATACTACAAAGAGAGAGAGAGAGAGAGAGAGAGAGAGAGAGAGAGAGAGAGAGAGAGAGAGAGAGATAATACATGAACTAGTCGAACCTGACATCCTCCAAAGGGAAGGAAGATGTGGGAGAGAGATAATACCACAAAAGTTTACCATCAATTAGTTCTCGCCTGAGTCTAGCTGCTTGTCTCGTAGGACGTGGCTCACTTACATCCTTATCCAGTATTGTAGTATGATCTTCAGTGGACTCAGTCACAATGTCATCTGAAGCACTATAGATTTCAAGAGGGATAAGTTTGATTAAGGTCCTTCTACTCATAGTCCCTTCACAAAGAACACCTACTGAACAGACTGTATTTTCTGAATCTGGGTAAAGTTACAATGCAACCTAAAGGACATTTATGTGGGGACATTGACGTTCAACAATCATAACTTCACCTACTTTTGGCTTCTTGATTTGGCTAGCATCCTTTGCTCCACAGTGACATTCACGAAGACAGGTTAGACGTTTTGTTTGCCACATCTTCTCAAAATGGTTGACTATACTGGATACATAACTAAAGTTTTCATTCAACTGACTACGATCAAAGTACTTCCTTCTATCACTAAAAAAGGCAATGCGTTAACAATTCTACCAGTCAACAAATGAGATGGAGTTAAAGGCACTATGGGGCCTTCTTCATCAAGATATGTTAAGAGACGGTTGTTTATCCTACACTGTATTTCTCTCAATACAGTTTCAAGTTCATCTCTACCAACAATCTCTCTAAAAAGAACTATCTTTAAACAAGATTTTACTAGACTCATTATATGTTCATAAAATCCACCCTGACATGGCGCACAGGGAGCTATAAACTTCCAATGGGCAATGGAGGTGGACCAGGGTACTCAAATCTCCTACCGGCTACTCTTTTACAAACAACACAGTGGCTTAATAAGGTCTTGATAGTTTGTCTGGACTCTGGCATCTTATACTGTTGTCTAATCAAAGTTAGGGTGACCTTAACACCACCATGCAAACATCTTACATGTACATAAGTGATTAATAGCTTAGCAAAATGATTCTTGGTAGGGATCAAAACATTAAACTTGGTACTCTGATCTAGCTCTGAATGATGCAATCTACCATGGGAGCAAAGTAAACCTGAAGACTCCTCATAAAAATAAAAAAAACTGTTTGCCATCGGAGTCAAGAGGGAGCCTACCTTCTTTCAAATGATTACATACACTAGGATTATAGGTTTTTGTACAACTTGCATCCAATAAACACTAGGTTTGGGAATAACTAACTGAGACCTTAGTGCTCTAATAAATCTGAAAACATACCTGTTATACTCTGAACAATTTAAACAAAGATGAATATTGTGTAATTTTGTTTGTATGGCATTTTTACACAAGGAACCACTGGTTATTCAGCAATGGGACCAACAGCTTTATGTGACTTCCCAACCACGTTGTGAGTGAACTTCTAACACCAGAAATACATCTCTCTCATATTATTCTGTGTAATCAAATATTGGATCAACCTTAGGCAATTCTGGAGTGATCTTGGAGACAATTTCACATATGAGTACACTAGATGTCTGAACAGGCCCTCCATCAGGATGAGGTAACCATTTAGGACCAGAAAACCAAATCGGTGAATTACTGAGCTGCTTAATTGAAATACCTCTCGTGGTCAAGTCAGCTGGATTTGCAGCAGATGCAACATATAAGAACTGAAAGGTGGACCCGTTGTCACGTAGTATATTAGCAACTCTATTACAAACGTAAGGTATCTTACTATTGTTATTTGCTACCCACTGCAATGCTACTTCAGAGTCTGACCAAATCACAACTCTTTCCATATTAAAATATCTCGAAATATATTTACAAGATAAGTGGCAAACTGGGTGCCTAACTGCAAAGAAGTAAGTTCAAGTTGGGGCAAAGTTCTAGTTTTCAATGGAACAACTCTAGCCCTTGAGGCTACTAAATGAGACTCACACTTTATCTTACATAACAAACAGCACCATATGCTTTGTCGCTGGCATCTACGAAGGTATGTAGAGTGTATGGCTCATGTAAGACACAAGCACTTCTAGGAAATTCACGAGAGGGTAATTGTTCTATCTCTTGCGCTGAATTTTGCCATTTTCTTAAGAAATGGGGATAAATGAGGATAAATGAGTGTCCCAACTAACTTGTTCCTTCCATGCTAACTAATTTAACAGCCTTCTTTAATTAGTATGGGAAGAGCAAAATCCTAAAGGATCAAAACAACAAGTAAAACTAATGATACCAGCTGATGCTTGTAAGAAATTCTAACTTGAAAAATTACAAGGATTAAGTGACAACGGTATCCCGGAGAAACCAAGAACATTATTTGCAACAGGAAATTCTACTCCTAAATCTGTACATCTACTCCCATGAAAATTTAAATCATCTGAAAATTAGTGCTTCATTGGGTCAAGATCATTCCAGCTTTTACCTAATTCGGTATTGGCTGCATCATAAATTCCCAACAAATCTGTTGAGTGTCCTGAGGTGCCTTGTGGATGGTCAACGTAAAACGAGGGAGACAACAGCTCTGCATATTATTTGACTTACTTAAATGACATTGCAGAGTTATCTGCAACAAGAATGGACCATAAGAGCTCCAAATAAGACTGATGTGAAATTATATGTTTTAAAAAGGACTAGATTCATCAAAGGGTTTTGTAACCACAGAAAACAAGAGTAGTGTCTCTGATGATGTTGCAAACCTACTTGCAAAATGGCTTTCTCAATAACCGCAACAAAGGCAAATAAATGACTGTGTTCTGAATGTTAAAAAGTGTCACCTAACCTCTCTGTTAAAGATGATCCTGTTAACAAACAATCGTTTAAGGCGGCTGTGGTCTTACTCACCTTAGCACTGCAATTCTACACAATATGTATGGGGTTGTAGATGAGTGCTTAGCTCAGCATGATGTGGAAGGTAGTGAGTGTGTATTAGGAGTTACTACAGGGTTTTCAACCTCTTCAATGAAACTTGACTTCAACTGATCTTTAATGATCGTATCACAGCAAGAAAGCAACTCGGGTTAATTACGAAACTTCTTTACTTGATTAAGCATTTGACCTAAGGCAAGCCTATAATTGGTCGGAAGAAAAGGGACAATTTTCTTTTCTTTAAATGGCAACTCCAGCCAATATCTCCCATAACATACTTGACTGTGGTTTCAAAGTGAACTTTAACTTTTGAAAATTTTCAGGTGAATCTTTAATAGGGTTTATGCCCATCACATCCATCCCAAAGTTTTGTGAACTGGAAGAATTTAATCTACTTTACCACCACATGCTATGTATGGTTCTGTGGGACACCAGAGTAATCTCTGACTTAAAAGACTGACTCTACATACTAATGTTTTCGAGCACAAGATACTGGCTCTTTGCAAGGAAAAAATGTGGAATACCATAAAAGAAATATCCTCGAGTGATGCAGACAAATCTATGTTACCTACAGGGGTCAAACCAGACAAATATCTACCAAAGGAATCTGAGTCATTCATAAGTTGCATATTATCAACCATCAAAGTCAGTTTGTTTATCTGCTAAATTGTAGCCCATTTTGGTAAGTTTCTGTACTATTGCATGTAGTCCTGGGGTGACAATACTAGGCATTTTATCAACAACAGCCATTGAAATTCACCTCTTCTGTTGCCAACCGAGACAACAGATCTAACAATTTCATAATTAGTTGACTGAGCTACTTCACTGAAACTATCAAGTCTCATTTCAAAATTTGCTACATTTCTCAAACCAAGCTTATTGGCAAAATCTTTATGAATAAATGACCTTTGGGATCCATCATAAAACATTATCTTACTTTCAGTAAATTTTCCACAATCAGATTTTACTGTAACTGTCGCTAGGGCTACACTACAATGTATGTTATTACAACCTTCAACTGCTGTCATGACTTGTGTTGTAGCTGCAGGGTCACCCTTTAATCGAGGGGAATTTGCATTCACATAAACAACCGACTTCTCAGGTTTATTTTCAATCTTGGGGGGACTGACTAGGCTGAGTGCACACCACCTACTTTAGTTGGTGTAGGGCCTACAATGATACAGATAAATGAGTGATGCTTGCCCTTTCTACAATTTGGACAAGTATAGATAACTGTTTGGCAGTCAGAAACATCACGTTTTCTTGCACAATGCTGACATCTGCTACAATGCTGGCGTACTGAGCTTTACTACAAAAAATGCA
This sequence comes from Macrobrachium nipponense, assembly GCF_015104395.2. NCBI lineage: Eukaryota > Metazoa > Arthropoda > Malacostraca > Decapoda > Palaemonidae > Macrobrachium > Macrobrachium nipponense. Next base: position 37,346,157 of record NC_087214.1, on the reverse strand, counting down.
ATTATAAACAGCTCCTCATGAATAACTGCCAACTGCTGAAGAACTACTATATTGTGATGAACTCTGACATTGTATGGGGTGCTGTGGAGGATTTACTGTTAGAGGGTTTTGGTTCATTCCTGTTATCGTCTTGGTCTAAATAATCTATCAATTTCTGGAGACCTGACATAAGTTGATCTAACAACTTAAAGTCCATCATTGCATGCAAATAGAAAAGAAAATCTTCCGCTTCCTTGGTACAATAAACAATAACACCAATTACCAAAACCAAACCAAACCACAAAACCAAGTTGTAGAAACTCAAACCCAGACGACGAAACATTTCACAGCGCAATGCAACCTCTTAACAGAAGATACCCCGATGACACTGATGACACTACAAAGAGAGAGAAAGAAAAAAAGAGAAATACGTAGCAAAACACTGAACTTGTCGAAACTCAACAGCCTCTCACAAATCAGGTAAGGATCATTAGGCGTAGCCAAGCATTCAGTATAGGTTAATACAGGCGGCACTCGGTTAGCGGCAAGGGTTCTGTTCCTGGCCGCCGACAAAACCACAAAACAAAGTTGTAGAAACTCAAACTCGGACAACAAAACATTTCACAGCGCGATGCAACCTTTTAACAGAAGATACACAGATGACACTACAAAGAGGAGAGAGAGAAAAAAAGAGAAATACGTAGTAAAACACTGAACTTGTCAAAACTCAACAGCCTCTCACAAATCAGGTAAGGATCATTAGGCGTAGCCAAACATTCAGTATAGGTTAATACAGTATTCAACTTTTCTTATATTTTGATTATGATAAATAAAATTCATATTTAGACTATGATAAATAAGATTTAATAAATAGTTTTGTTTTTAAAGATATATAAGCACAACATACAGGCCTACATCTTTAAATACTAAAATAAAATTAAGACATCAAAAAATGTAACAGAAACTTAGTCTGTCAGCATCACACATCATGCGCCTACATGGCCAGGTAAACAACTGCCAGATACTGCTGGCTAAATACAGTCATATGTCTATTGTCTGAAACACTAAAGGAACTAATGCAATATTTTGTATCCCAATGGTACAACAGCACACTCACTCCGGAACTACCCCTGTAGAAAAACCCCCCCACAAATGCTGCACATAAAAAAAATGAGAGAGATTTTAACTTGATGGATAGTTAGTCGGAAAGTGGCACAGCTTCTTAACTCGACCACTGCTGAAGAAAAAATGCTGGCTTAATGTTGACGGGATTTCCCACCCCCATCTGCCTACCTCCAATCATACACCCTGTTGCCAAGTTTTGACAACCATTTCCAGGTAGTGCTGAAGAACAGTGGAAAGTTTATTGGTGCTGTTCTGTTTTCATCATTACCTACATTTCTCATGCAGTTTGTCAGGACAGCATAAACATGGGCTTTACAATATAGTTGTTTAATTCCTGCCTCTCATTACAGGCTAAGGATAAGAGGTACAGGCAGTCCCCGGTTATTGGCAGGAGTTCCGTTCCTGGGGGTGTGCCAATAAGCGAAAACCGCCATTAACCGGAACCTGGCAATTTATGGTGCCATAAGCATCCTTGTGGCGCACCATAAGCGCCCTTATGGCTCCAATAACTGAAACCGGGCCCGTTGTGGCACCATAAATCACCAATTTTAAGGCACTAGACAAGTGTCAGAAAACCGGATCGCCATTAACCGAGACCACAGATAACTGGGGACTGCTGTACAATAACAACTGTGGAAATTACTGTTGAACACTGCAAGAGATACAGCTCCAAGTTCAATGTTGCCAATAGATCCTACATTTTGACAAAGGATTTATCCCTAAATGGCTTTCAAGGCCAATGCTCCTTTGCTTATCATTTCTTAACATAACTTTGTTGTTGACAACAAATATCTCACTCACCTTAAAGTTGGCAAAATTTAATTTAGGTTGTTACTTGACACATTTGAGGCTTGGGTAATGAGTAGTGGCTCTGAATGTGGATAATAATGAAACAGTTTCTTCCAGAAAAGTGATAATGAAAATGCACATGATTTTGACATATTTTAATGAACATTCTATATAATTATCTTAATGAAAATTCTTAAGATTAATACAAGAAAACAAAATCAGAGACATTAAATTAACACTTATCATAACTAAAGAGTGTCAACAAAATACCTTAAAGTTCTAATACAATATTTGGAATAGAAATTTGCCCCCATTTCTTTCTTCTGCTTCACTTTCTAAACTCCATTCAAGTCTGAGAAGCAGGCCATATCTCTTTAGGACCTCTCAGCTTTCACAGAGGTTTGTGGTCATAAAGCTAGTTCCTATATTACTGTTTTCAATGATATCCTTTGCCACATAGGAACATTTATTGTACATTTTAACCTTTATTTCCCTTAAATTCAAGTCCATCTTAACCATAAAAACAAAAACACACTCAACAAGATTTTCGTCATTTCTACGCTGAACTTAGGTCATTTGGCCCACCAGAGTCCCCAACCTGACCTTCTTCTCCAGATCAATTTCTTGGCTGCTATTCACACAGCAGAAAGAAAGCAGAACCTTCAGTGCATTAGCTTTCACATACTCACCATGGTAACAAAGGTCAGGATTAATTGGCCACATTATTCTTAGTTTCGACAAAACTCTAAATGAAGCAACAACTGCATCACAAAGTCTTTGACAAAACTCGTCCAGATTATCAGTATAATTTTTCCCTAAAGTCATATGAGAAAATGCTCTTCACAATCATTGTTATAAAAGGGATTTTGACGTAGGGAAAATCTATTTCTGGGCGAGGAAGCTGTGTCGCCCAGTGAAATATGTCTCCTTTAGCACTATTTCTAGTAAAATATTGCTATAGTACCAGAGAACTGCTAAATTGGACATGTCAGAAACCTCTGACTCGCTCACCTATATAAAAGGTGTCGGTATAAAACTGGGGCGAGTGTTAAACACTACCACAGCAACCCCTCCAATTAGCCTTTTCCTCATCAAAAGACCCTAAATACGGGGAGCCGACCCATAGGTCACACCCAGCTACCCCGTTGAAGGCATCTGTGACATACTTATCGATAGCATTGAAGCTTGGTGCATAGCAATGGGGGGGAAAGAAACCAGGGGGGGATTTCACTGGGCGACACGGCTTCCTCGCCCAGAAATAGATTTTTCCTACGTCAAAATCCCTTTTCTGGGCTCAGCCGTGTTGCTCCGTGAAATTGTACCAGAGAAACACCAAGCTACATCCCCCTGAAATGAAATACAATATTAATTTGAACTCAGAAGGGTTAAAGAAATAAAAAATTAGTCTAGAATTGGAAAAATACAATTTATTATTTACAAAAAAACGTCATATAGCAATAACATGTATCAAAAAAACACACATAATAAAATAATTACCAATAATTTGTATAAAAGTAACACTGTACATCAATTCTAAAAACAAAGACATTTGCTGAGGTAGGTAGAATGTTAATGAGGCTGGCATAATGGAAAAGATTCATATGACACAAGGACAGTACTATATTGATGTTGTAGCAGGAGACACTGGTCTCCCTACAGCTATCGCATGATATTTTAGATCCTCCAAAGACTTACTTATGGTAATGCTTACAGCCAGACATGGTTTGACACTTAAAATAGTTTTCCATATAAATACAATTGAGCTTCCACCATAAGATCATTTTTTTCCTAGGAACATAGCTTTCCACTTTCCATATGGCTTCTGTCCTGTGTGAGCAATCATAATACAGATGACTTACAGCATACACAAGTACATAATATGTTCCAAGACCAATCGTGCAACCCTGAAAATCCTGCATGATAGCAAACCCCATATGTAACAGATTACTATACATATGCAAATCATACAAACAACCTGTATGTGCCCATATGAACCCCATTATAACTCTTATCATACCATTATAGGTTATACAATAGAGAAAAATTATACAAGAAGAAAAAAGCATTTTTTTTTTTGTTTAGGTAAATACAACTGTGCAAGAGTGAAACCATGAAAAGTAACTTCATATATTGTGTGGGGCATATGGGGGGCAACTATAATAGTAACAACAACAGCAAATAATAATAATAATAATAATAATATAATAATAATAATAATAATAATAATAATAATAATAATAATAATAATAATAATAATAATAATAATAAGAATAATTGAGAAGCCTTAAAGTTTCATTAAAGATGAAATTGTTTCAACAAAATTTATTCATTAATAAAAGTTCTCAATTTTCTGATGATTGCCTTTTCTGTGGTGGGAAAGTCACATAATATTTGTCCTGTGTTCACTTCATTCACTGTAGGGTATGGATGTTCAGTAAATTTTCATTTGGCTAATGAAACTGCACAAAGAATCATACATAAATTAGAAATACTATTGCAAATTCTTAAAAGCCATCTGCATTTTCCCTAGGTATAAACAAATGTATGAGCGTTCCTCAGCAAGAGTTGGAATAATTCACATACTGTCACCAGTAACTTTTTCCTTCAGCCACAGATTCAAGGTAGGGTGGCTGAGATGGGTTTAAATAGTAAAAGGCCCTAGTTTTGTTATATAGGTATGAAAAATAAATAATTGAACGAAAAAAAATCTGTGATTTGTTCCTATGGAAATACAAGCCACAACCTTTCATATAGAGACTTACTCCTTTTTTGGTGGGAGTTCATCTCTCTCAACTGACTGGGAGTTGAAAAACACTAGGTAAGGTCATGTCCCAGGTTGTGTACTGTGAACAATGGAAGCAATAGGTCCTGTAACCGACTACTTAGTTATTTAGTCTGTTATTGGGATGCCAGAGCAGAGGAGCTCAAAGCCTGAGTAACGTTGTCTGGAGCCTCATGCAGTTGAGTAAATTCTCAGAGGATAAGGTTGGACATGAGTCATAAGGCAACCAAATCTGGCTTAACTGATTGATGTGTTCAGATTCTGCTTCCACTACCCACTCCCCTACTTATTGTAAAAGGCTGAGAGAGAGAGAGAGAGAGAGAGAGAGAGAGAGAGAGAGAGAGAGAGAGAGAGAGAGAGAGAGAGAGAGAGAGAGAAACAAGTATATCATAGTTTTCCCAGACCACTGAGCTGATTAACAGCTCTCCCAGGGCTGGCCCGAAGGATTAGATGTTTTTACGTGGCTAGAAACCAATTGGTCACCT
>NC_087214.1:37318766-37340497 GCF_015104395.2 Macrobrachium nipponense | reverse complement strand
CTGACCCTCATAAAGAACATCGGAATTAATGGAAAATAATGAGTCGTATCCCACTATCTTATCATACAAAACAGCAGCAAGAAATATAGAACCTAAGGCAAACAAAATGTTAAACTCAGTTCAGCTTGGTTTAGACAATAAAATTAGACTAGCTGAAAATGATAAACCAGATACTGCAAGGGTCGAAGATAATACTAAAGATACTGCTGTTTCAAATACCATCATAAGTGATCACTTGGTACATTCAAATGACCCTCTAAGTACTCCTTCGACATCTGGAACTGTACCAAAAGTCCGTCACAAAACTCAGATGTCATCTTCGAAGAAAAAAACCTAATAAAACGATCTTGGACAGGGGATCATCCTCTAGAAAATAGGTACTTTCTCTGCTATACTACAATGGAACTGCCAGGGACTTCGCGCCAATATGAATAGCTACTATGTTTGATTAATACTTATAATCCAGTATGCTTAGCACTACAAGAGACTATGCTAAGCAACAACAAAATGCTTACTCCTAAAGAGTTTTTTGCATTCCACTCCCAATTCCCTATACAGGGAAATTCGGGTGGAAGTGCTCTTCTTGTAAGACGAGATATTGCTCACTCAAAATACAGTTTGCAAACTCAATTACAAGCTGTAGCTGTCAAAATTCACTTAAAAAAGCTTACACAATTTGTTCATTGTATCTCCCTCCTAATAACCCAATACTTGAACGACAGTTAACACACTTGTATGAACAGCTACCCCGACCATTTCTTATATTGGGAGACTTAATGGTCGTCATGAACTTTGGGGTGACATTTTAACAAATCAAAGAGGAAACCTTATCTTATCAATAGAAAATTCAGATATGACCCTTTTGAATACTGAAAAACCCACCCATTTTCACATTCAGACTGGTGCATTTTCATGTATTGACTTATCTATCACCAGTTCTGATACATTCATTGACTTCAACTGGGAGGTATTGGAAGATCTATACGGCAGTGATCATTTTCCAATTGTCATCAGAACTGAGAAATATGAGCCAGTATACAGAATGCCTAGGGGGTGGTGTACATAAAGCAAATTGGCCCCTTTTCGAGGAAACTCAGTTATACTGAACTAGATGCAAAAGATATGCCAACAATAGAGAAGAAGCAGTTCTATTTAACAATGATTTTTACGTTTGTAGCAGAAAAGGCAATCCCAAAAACCAGTGGAAAATTGCATCGGAAGCCTGTTCCATGGTGGAATGTTCAATGCAAAATAAGACATAAAGCCATGAGAGCAGCTTATACTAGGTACAGAAGACATCGCTGTGAATGCTACTTGATCTCCTTTAAAAAGGCTCGAGCCAAATTCAGATGGCAAATAAAGCATGCGAGACGAGAATCATGGGCACTTTTTATATCAACAATTACCTGGAAAACACCTATGACCAAGATCTGGACAGTTATTAAGAAAATAGCAGGAAAGTACAATCCTAGTCCCCTTCCGTTTTTAAAAAGTCAACGGTGACTTGTAACAGACTCAAATAAGGCTGTAAGCAATGTTTTTGCAGAACATTTTGCAATGATATCAAGTAGGGATGAAAATTCTCCATTCTACAGGGAGAGAGTGTTAGCAGAGTCTGAAACACTTGATTTTACCTCTTTTAAATCTGAACCATATAATGCCTTTTACCATGGAGGAATTTTTATTTGCTCTTGGTAACAGTAAAAACACTGCACCTGGACCTGATGAAATTTTATATGAAATGATCAAGAATACTTCAAAGGAACTAAATTTTTTATTTTTTTTAAGTATTATTAATAGAATTTTTAAGGAGAGTGGTTACCCTAGTGTTTGGGAAATAGCAACAGTTTTACCCTTTGTCAAGCCAGGGAAAGATTCATCTGTCCCTACAAGCTATAGACCAATAGCTTTAACTTCCTGTTTTTGTAAACTTATGGAAAAAATGGTAAATTTAGGTGGTATGGTTTTTAGAATCAAAGAAGATTATATCATCATCTCAGTGTGGCTTTCGCCGTATGCATTCTTGCACAGATGTATTGATACGTTTGGAGAATGCAATTTGTCAGGCATTTGCTTTCAAGCAGCATCATGTGGCAGTTTTCTTTGACCTAGAAAAGGCTTATGATACTACCTGGAGGCATGGAATTATGAAAGTCTTGCATGAAATTGGTCTGCGTGGAGAACTACCACTTTTTATTATAAAAGTCTTTTTAAAAAAACCGTTATTTTAAAGTCGAGTAGGTAGTACTCTGTCTAATTTGAAAGAACAAGAGGAAGGAGTACCACAGGGAAGTGTGTTAAGTGTCACTCTGTTTGCCTTAGCCATAAATGGGATAGCCTCAAAAATTCCAAAAGATGTAATGTCAACAATGTTCGTTGATGATTTATCTATTTCGTGTGCTGCATCTAAAATGTCTGTTGCAGAGCGAAAACTCCAGTTGGTAATAAATAAAGTTAATAGTTGGGCAGCTGAGCATGGTTTTAAATTTTCCTCTGCCAAAACAGTTGTTATGCATTTTTGCCGTATTAGAGGGGTTCATCCAGACCCAGATCTGTTTTTAAATGGACAGAGACTCGCATGCGTACAGGAAACAAAGTTTTTAGGCCTCATCTTTGACAGCAGGTTGACATGGGAAGCTCATCTCAGGAGCCTCAAAGTCAAATGCATGGAAGGCCTTAGATGTTTTAAAAGTCTTAGGTCATACAAATTGGGGGCTGATAAAAGAAAGGCACTTGTTACATGTTTATAAGCAATAGTTGCTTCAAAATTGGCATATGGGTCAGAAATCTACTCATCAGCTACGACAAGAAGATTAGATACTTTGAATGCAGTTCATCATGGGGGAATTAGAATTGCAACAGGAGCCTTTAGATCCTCTCCAATATCTAGTTTATTAGTGGATGCAGGTGAACTGCCCTTAGATTTGATAAGAAAATTGACCCTGTTGAAATATTGGTACCGCATACAGAGAACTCCTGAGTCCTTAGCTTACAATACTGTTTTTAAAGGCAATTTTGTATTTATGAAAAATATGCTTCATATCCAAAGCCTTTTGGATACAGGGTAAAATATGCATTAGAGGAGCTCAATGTAATAAAAGGAAAAGTAATTCCAGCAAAATTTTCAAGATTCCCTCCATGGAAGTTGCCCTGTGAAATATTGTAAATGGTTTTCTGGTTGCAAGGCAGACTGTTCAGGTGATATTCTTAAGCAGAAAATTCCTTTGCCATGCTGAAAAACATGATAACTCAAGGCAATTCTTTACCGATGGCTCCAAATCCAGTGCAGGCGTTGGGTTTGGAGTGGTATACCTGACAGTAGTGTTAGGGGTGCATTACCAAGTTTGTGCTTCTATTTTTACTGCTGAACTTTTTAGCATTTTAACAGCCCACTAAAGAAAATTGTAACGTTTAGAAAGGAGATTAATTTTACCATTTTTGAGTGGATTCCAAGAGTGCCTTGGAAGCTTTGGCATCTTTTAATCCAGTACACCCTGTGGTACTGGAAATAACAGAGTGGTTGTTTTTATTAAAACAAAAACAGAAGGTAGTTAACCTCTGTTGGGTTCCTTCACATGTTGGTATTGTTGGAAATGAACGAGCGATGAATTGGCTAAGTTAGTACATCAAAAAATCCAAAAAGTATAGCAATTCCCTGTTCAGACTACATTCCTGAAATTAAAAGACTTGTAGAATCAGTTTTTGGCAATTCTATTGGACAATAGAGAGTAATAATAAAATGAGAGAACTCACTGATGTAATCAACCCTGGCTTTATATGTTAGAAGACCGTCGGAAAGAGACTGCATTATGTAGGTTACGGATCGGCCACACACGGATTACTCATGGGTTTTTTAATGAACAATGACCCTGAACCATTTTGTGAGGATTGTCTTGTTCCCCTCACAGTAAAACATTTAATAGTAGAATGCCCCAGCTTAATATCAGCAAGGAACCGTCATTTTAACGTAGTTGGAAAAAGGATCTTAAACTAGATGCCATATAGGTAGAGATTTTAATGAGGATAAGCTTTTTAGTTACCTTCGAGAAGCAGGTCTTCTTGAAAAAATTTAGTTAGTTTGGTCAAGATGTTTGAGTTTGTGTATGTGTTAGTATGTGTCAGTGTATATCATTTGCTTTTAAGTCTTTTTAGATCAGGAAATTTTTATGTACATAAAAATTTACCTCCAATAGATATATCTATTACCATATATAATGTTTTAGTACTTTTAATATCTATTTATTTTGACAGAACTCTGTAGAATTTGGAAGTTTGCGGCGGGGTGCCTATGTTGCTTGTATTTTTTGTTTACAATTAATTTGAAATAGGTGTGTAGGTGAGATAGGTATTTGTGTGTTTTTGGGTTCTCTGTAGTTCTCTGACAGATTTATATTAAAACATATTAATAGCATTTTAATTGACTTTTTCCTTTGCAATTCCTTTTAATGATACGGCGTCAATAACCTCGTCGTTGCGACGCCAGTAAGATTAATAAATCAATCAATCAATGAGGGGTTACTGGACATCTCGAACTCGTTCGAGATCTCCTTGCTTATGAGGAGCTTTCGAAACGAAAGGTCTTGCCCACCCAGGGAACTCAGGCCCCCTGCGTGGGATGTGACTCTCGTCCTTAGGAGTTTGACTCGAACGCCGTTCGAGCCACTCCGAAAGTCGTCAGACAGGGATCTGACCCCTCAAGACCCTCTTCTGCTGGCCCATGGCATCGGCGAAGAGAGTAGGGGAACTTCATGGTCTTTCCTATGATGTACGACACTCCAGGGGATGGGGATCTGTGACGCTCGATTTCGTCCCGAACTTCGTTGCGAAGACTCAGAAACCGTCGATCCCTGACGACAGGTTCGAGTCATTCACGATTCCCTCCCTATTGGACTTCACCGATAATGATGCGGATGAGATGCTGCTTTGTCCTGTGAGGGCGCTACGGCGCTATCTGAAGAGAACTCGACACCTCTAGGCCTGAGTGTCAACGCCTCTTCGTTAGCACCGGGGTAACCAACCGAAAGAAGTATCCAAGAACACTCTTTCATTCTGGCTGCGTGAGGTCATCAGGAGGGCGTTATGAGGCTGATGGTAGTGACGACATCCGTACGTCCCGTCCGAGAGCTCACGAAGTCAGAAGTATTGGCCCCTCGATGGCGTTTCGTAAGAACTTCTCCGTGGCGCAGGTCCTGAAGGCAGGGGGTCTGGTCTAACCAGACTAACCTTTACGTCCTTCTACCTTCGGGATATTGGCCCACACAGGAGGTCCTTGGATACCTTTTCCTTGGGACCCGTGGTGGCTGCTCAACAAGTTGTGTAGCTACCCAGACCCTCGCAGGCTGAAACAGCATCGAGTCCTGGTGTGACTGTGTGGATGGATGTGTGAATGAGTGAGTGACTGGCTCCCTCTTCCCGTCTTTTCCTATTCCTCTACCTGTGGGCAAGGGGCCAACGGTCGGCACTACGCTGGATGAGGACGAGATGCAGGTGAGCTATATGACAGAGCCCCATCCTATCCCTTTCACTAGGGATAGGAGCAGAATATCCACCACTTCCTTCTACAAGGGGGGGAAGTGGATGCCTACAAGAGTCAAACCCATGACTTTATATTTGCTCCTGTACAGGAACAAGTTCTTACATTGCTGGTACGAAGAGATACGCTTGCCTCTCTCTTAGTACTCGGTCCAGAGGTCTGACCATTGATCCTGCGGTGCACACCCCGATCAATCGGACAGAGGCTTGGATCCCTCCCTCGCTCTTACGACCAGGGAGGCTTCCAAGGTTGGGCGAACACCAGTCTGTTCACAAAAAGACTCAGATTCCTCCCACCAAGAAGTGAGTCTTCCTATTGTAAAAGGACCGAAGGTTTGTATGCCGTGTCGGAACAAATGACAATTTGTCCAAAATTGCATTTTTCCTAACTATACAAACCTGAGGTCCTTTTACACATAGCCCCACCTCATGCCACCCCTCACTCTGCAGTTTTTGCTTGGGCCAAAAGCAAAAGTGATTTGTTTACCTCCCAGTCGCGCGCGCGCGCCTGTCGGACAAGCAGTTAACTACCGAACCCCTTGTTCGAAAGCTTACGACCTATCCAGCTGCCGCTAGTACCTTCCCTATTGTAAAAGGACCTCAGGTTTGTATAGTTAGGAAAAAAATGAAATTTTGGACAAATTGTCATTTTTGAAAAGTTTAATTGATTTTTCTTTTCCAGATATGTCTCCCTCGTGTAATTCAGACCGACTGTGGGACGAATTTCATGAGTAACGTATTTAGGGGCAAATGTGCTGAACTGGCCATTCAGCACATTACCAGCGTACCTTATCATCCGGAGAGTCAAGGTGTGGTGGAAAGGTTTCATCAAACCCTCAAGTCTGTACTTAAGAAACTTTATGATTCTGATAACGAATGGGACAAAATTCTCCCTTTTGCCCTCTTTGCTATTAGAAATCACCCTAACTCTTCTACAGGTGTAGCTCCTTTCGAGTTGGTATTTGGGCACAAAGTTCGAGGACCATTAGAAATTATGTTTGAGATGCTAAAATTCAGCCGGAAGGGGGAAGTAAAAGTTGGAGGGTTGGTGGAAGACTTAGGTCTAGGATGTTGAATGCCTGGAAGTTTGCCAGGGAGAATTTGGAACAGTCCTCAATCCCGAATGAAGGAAAATTTTGATAAAAAGGTTAAGGTTCGTCATTTGAACCGGGGGAATTCGTATTAGTGTTGAGTATGGATCCGGACAGTTTTCTCGAGCCGAGGTATAAGGGTCCTTGGAAGGTTCTGAGGAAGTTGTCTGATGTTAACTATGAGATTGAGGCTCCCGGTTCAAGCCGTAAATGCAGAATATTTCATATTAATCGGTTTAAAGCCTTATGTGGTAGGTGTGGTTGATCCCTTAGCGATCGTGTATGAACCCGTCTGTGGGTAGTTGATGTACCTCCAGAGGAGTCCGATGAACTTAGTGTGTCAGGTTCCTTCGGATGCATTAGGGGAAAATATGCAAATTTAGAACTGTTGAAAAGTAGTTTATGGACATTTAAATTTAATCAAAGAAAAGAAGTGCTTAATTTAATCTATTCTTTTTCAGAACTTTTTCAGGATCCCCGCCCCCCAAGAAGAACCCAGGTTTTGAGCCATTATGTTGATGTGGGTGGTGCTTCGCCTGTAAAGCAGAGTCCTTACGGCTGAACCATGTAAAATTAGATTTGGTCAGTAAGGAGATAAACTACATGTTGAAGCATGACCTTATTCAGCATCAGTGAGTCCCTGGAGTTCTCCCATAGTACTGGTAAAGAAGGCGGATGGTAAGTTCCGCATGTGTGTGGATTATCGGAAGGTTTAATACCCACACCAAAGATGATTCTTTTCCATTTACCCCGTATTGATGACTGTCTGGATCGGATCGGGTCTGCCAAGTTTATTACCGAAACTTGGATCTGTTCGAAAAGGGTACCTGGCAGGATTCCAGTGTCCGATCGATGCTCGTGCGATTATCTGCATTTTGTTACTCCTTTTGTGGACTTTTACGAATGTAAGGTTATGCCCTTTGGCATGAAAAATGCTGCATGCACTTTCAGAGATTAATGAATAGGGTCATCTGTGGTCTGGAAGGAACAGAAATTTATATTGATGATTTGGTTGTTTATAGTGATGACTGGAACACCCATATGGTAAGGCTTCGTAAGGTTTTGAAGCTCTAAGGCGTGCTGGGCTTGTAGTTAATTTTTGGCCAAGTGTGAAGTAGGGCAGGCCAAGGTTTTGTTATTTAGGTCACGAGGTTGGTTTGGGTCATGTGGCTCCAAAACAAGCTAACCTCGAGGCAATTATAAGTTTGAAAAGACCTGGTAACGTTAGAGAGGTAAGAAGAGTGCTGGGCATGACTGGGTACTACCGCCGGTCCGTCCGTAATTACTCTGATCTTGCTCTGCCTCTTACTAGTTTATTAGAAAAAGGAAAGAAATTCTCATGGTCTGATCAGTGTGAAAAAGCTTTTAACCAACTTAAATCAATATTGGTAACTAATCCTATTTTAACTTCCCCAGATTTTCATAAGCCATTTATCATCGCCGTGGATGCTAGTGACGTTGGTATAGGAGGTGTTCTTTTCCAAAGGAAGGAAAGCGGTGAAGTTCATCCGTATCTTAGTTCAGCAAGAAGTTGCTGGCAGCTGAAAGGCAGTACTCAACCATTTGAAAAAGAAGCTCTTTCCTTGGTTCGATCTTTGACTCACTTTAAACCTTATGTAACAAATTTTTCTTTTCCCGTGGAAATCTGGATAGATCACAACCCGCTGGTGTTCATCGAACGGATGAAAGGAGCCAACCAAAGGATTTTGCGATGGGCGCTTTTTTCTACAAGAATTAATTTGATTATTAAGCACGTGAAAGGCTCGGAAAATAAGATTCCTGATGCCCTATCCAGGACTACTTAAGCATGTTTGGCTACCCCTCCTCATGCGCTGCCCTGCTCGTTTCTCAAATTTGGTGGTTGTATGGAAAAAGTTATTCGGTGTAGTATAATTTCATTGTTTCTTGTGCGTTTTCTTAGTAGGTTAAGTTTGATAAGTTTTTCTTTCGAAACATAACTTAGTCTTGTAGGCAACCACGCCAGTTGCTTCTGTCCTGTTAGTGTTTTTTTTTTTTATAATGGTGTTATACTAAGACATCTGGAGAGGTGCTGTGTGTGTGGTAGGCTAAGGTGTGGTCTGAACTTTATTTAGGTTTAGCTAGATAGGTTTGTTTCTTAGTCTTTAAGGTTTTTTTTGCTGAGGTGTTTTTGCCCATGTTGGTTTGGGTTGCATATGGTAAGATGTATATATATATATTTGGTTTGTATATTATGTTTCAGATTAACTGTCATTCTGTTTTCAGGTTTTTTGTCATATTTTGTTATGTACTCTTTGAGTCTAATTAATAAATAGTCTTTAATGTGCTCTTTTTACAGGTCTTCCATTTATAAAAAAAAAAAAAAAAAAAATTTTTTGCTTCAATTTTTTTTTTTTTTTTCTTCTTGGGGAGGAAGTATCAGGTATTAACGTAATTGTCATTAATTTTGTTTTAGTCTCAGCCTTGTGATTTTCTTTTAATTGTTGATTTTATTTAAGGTTAAGTGGTTTTCTTGTGACAAGGCTGTGTTGCTAAAGACGTTTAGTGGCCTACTCCCCGGCATTGGAATGTGTAAAAAGTTCACTCCTAACTCCAATCTATGTTTCTTTTTGGTGTTAGGTGAGAGCTGCCATGGACTCTGGAGTGTTGACTGGCAGTTTCATCTCCTGATTTTACTGTGTTCGTCCTTGGAGACAAAAGTTTTCTTCGGAGGATAAGGTTCCTCTTCTAGTCAGTACGGGCCTGACTTGCATGCCTCCCACACTTAAGCTGCGTATTGGATTACCTGGATTACCTTTTGTGCTGTGGGCTCAGTTCCTGTGCCACCCACGGCGTTCTGAGCTTTTGTAGCCTACCCTAGGCTAGTGTTTTTGTGAGGTGTGGACTTCCTGCGGGCTCAGGACGACGCAGAGGAATTATTCCCGGCCGAGTGGACGCAGGAAGGGCGCCTCTGCATCCTCCAGGATGTCGTCTTCACCAGTGCGGCAATTGTGGGGGCATTGTGGCCCACGAGGAGGCATGTAGGGAGTCTGTGAAACAGGTAATATCCGTTTGGTATTTATTCAGGGAGGCACTATTATTAATTATACCCCTGTTGCTACCTGTGCTCCAGAACTCCCTCCGCTAGCGGTGACCTGACGAGTGACGCTGTACCTGGTAGCTTGCCGTGATACCGTGTCAGACTTCCCCAGTGCTATGACCCTCAGGCCTACCCCTTTGGATGCCAACAAGTGTGGGTGTAACCCTTTGTTCCCTCTATAAACTATGAGGAGCTTTTCTGTGGTTTCATTATTTTTGAAGTTCTCGTATAAGAACATTTTATTTGCCCCTATCCTAGGGTGTTAATGTTAAGTTTAGCTTTATAATATTAGGTAGGAATTTAAGTGTTTTCTTTCTTTGTCTACTCCTTCCTTCCTAACCTTATTTAGTTATAGGTAGGTTGTTTGGGCCCTTTATTTATTCCTTGTGTTATTTTACTACTATCTTAGGGATATAGTTTTAGAGGTTAGGTAATCCTACTGCATTTAATTTAAGGACTTTATATTTGTCCTATAGTCACAAGGCTGACTGTTGATTATTTTATGTTTTGTGTTAATAAATATTGTTTAAGTTTTCTCTCTTTTTTTCGTCTCCATTGACCTTTATTTATTGGACACTGTATTACTGCCCTCTCTTTCCTGGTGCTTTAAGAACTTGCACCACGGCCCCACAAGGGTCGTAATAGTTACCAAAAGGAGAACTGGAGAATAACACCCGAGAGAGAGAGGCGGAAGGGAGGATTTCCAAAAACGAGGACAGAAGCAGAAGAGGAACAACTCACTCAACGAAACACTAGAAGGAGTTGGGGGTTGGAGGACAGGGGTGTCCACTATAAAAATGGAGGTGCAGACAAAAACTGGAAATTGTATTGTAGGGGGAAACGAAACTGAAACAGGAGTAAGACTCAGATCGAAGAGTACAGAGTTTGGGGCAAAAGGGATGAAACTTCCTTGGTTTGAAAGAGAGAGAGAGAGATTTGGCCAAAAATATACGTGTCGGCTGTTGCGGGGGAAATGCCGTATATTTTACTTGTCCTACAGAAATTGAATTTCTCTCTCTCTCTCTCTCTCTCTCTCTCTCTCTCTCTCTCTCTCTCTCTCTCTCTCTCTCTCTCTCTCTCTCCGAACACGAAGAACGACCCATAATATTTTATTAGTAATTACACCATAGATTAAATTCATTCTCACACCAGGCAAATGTATTCTCTCGATTTCAATAGACAAACTCTAGGACGTCTAAGCAGTAGCAAAGGCGTTTGTTGTGTGAGAGAGAGAGAGGTGTAGCTGTCGCTACACCTCTTGAAGGAGAGGTTATGAAAAAGGAAGGTGCGGAGAAGACTATAGTATCATATATATATATGTATATATATATATATATATGTATCATATATATATGTATATATATACATATATATACATATATATATGTATATATATATATATATATATATATATATATATATATATATATATTTATGTATGTATGTACATATACAAAATCACAACTACAAAAATATATATCCGAATTTACTTTACCATTCATTGTTGCGAGTTGTATTCCAAACACTAAGTTTACCTATAGTCCCCGTTTACTTGTATTGAATATAACACAAACAATCAACTTTGTCATCCATTTGCTGAATAAAGAAGTTTAAAGGATAACTCTTCATAATCAACAAAAACCAAAAAGGCATATCAACTGCAATGAAAAAAAAAAACTAAGTATTAGCATCTGCCTAAAAAAGTATTTGTGTTCAGAAGCAAAAATAAAAAAAAGTTCTTTATTGCTAACCAGTCAGCCTCTCTCTCTCTCTCTCTCTTCTCTCTCTCTCCTCTCTCTCTCTCTCTCTCTCTCTCTCTCTCTCTCGTTTTCACTTTTTTCATCTCAAAAACCAAACATTTTTCTCTTTAGTGACATAATTATCATATTTTTTTTATATATTCACAGCTTATATTCAAAACACGGTTGAGATAAAGCGGTCCTTTGACGAACCAATACAAAGCAACCAGTTCCTTCACATAAAGTACAATGAGTCATGATTTTCTCCTCATAAAAATGCTCAATCACAGCTTCGGAATGTACTTTTATCGTCCGTTTTCCCATCTGTCCTGAGTCCCCGTCATTGCAACAGATTCCTGACCCTGTGGCACCAGGAGAGAGAGAGAGAGAGAGGTTGTTATCAAAAACATATTCCGAAATACAATGTTTTTTATACTTACGCTTCATTCAGTATGATAAGTAGTAGAAGGTTAGAGAATTTAATATGTAGATGAATGATAATCCTCTCTCTCTCTCTCTCTCTCTCTCTCTCTCTCTCTCTCTCTACACACACATTTTTGTGACACCAAATAAAAACTTAGAGTTACTTTGAGGAAAAGCAAATTGTCTTCAGTTAACATTCATCATTAAAATCACATTTGCAGTTACATAGAGTAAGTGAAAATGCTGCCACCAAACATCACCTCAGAGATTCGCCAGAGACCAAAATTTCCAGGTCACTTCCGACTGAAGGTTTTCACGATCAAATTAATTCCCAAATAAATCTACTTCAAATCCGATGGAATTAGTCGGTCCTTTGACGGACTTCATAAATACTCATAAATTAATCATCTCGTAACTTCCCTACCTCCCTCATGAAAGCAGGCGGAGAAGGGGAGGAGGAGAATGAAAAACTGAGAAGGGTGAGAATCAGGAAAGAGAGAGAGAGTGTCTTTACATGGAACTAAAGCCATCTTAAAATATCTTATCCATATACAAAGCAATTACTTATCTAAGAATGTCAGTATTACATAAATAGCTCAATATTGCAAAGACTAACAGAACCTCACTGTATTATCTCCAATAGTCAGTCTCTAAGTGAAGATTGAGTTCCACTATCCCAACCGAACAGAAGACCTGGACATTTCACAAGAACAAAACTGCAAAACAATCTGGAAAATATGTTTGCTCCCGAAGTCTGACCCCATCACGAGAAGCACTTTCAATATTCTCTCGAGAGCCACAAGAAGGTTTTCATAAGGACAGGGAAAGCTGGCTGCGAAGTTGCAACGAATGAGCACCCTCCCAGTCAGGCGTGTAATGGGATCGTGATAACCCTTCGAAGAGTTTCTTTGGGATATGCAAGTTTTCACTTGATCAGAGAACTGACTTTCATTTGATGACAAAAATTACTTCCCTTTGACAACAAAACGACTTTCATTTGATGACAAAAAACAAACTTTCATTTGATAACAAAACAATTTCATTCGACGACAAAACCGACTTTCATTTGATGAAAAAAATTCATTTGACAACAAAACTGACTTTCATTAGTCGTGTTTAAACAGAAGTGACGGGAATATGCAATTTTATGTCTTTATCTAGCCCAGGCCCGTAGAAGACAAGGGGTAAAGAACGACTCTTGAAGAGTGGAAGGTTATGAGAATCGGAACATCAGTGGGAGCTGAGGAAAGAAGCAGATGCAACGCTGCCAACTACAACCAGGAGGTTGTCTCTGTATACTTTGGGGTAAAAATGAACTTGTAAGATCTGTCTAGACTGGGTTTGGAGAGAGAGAGAGAGAGAGAGAGAATGGGGGGGACGGAGGGGAACAGGAAGGGGGATAATAAAGGAAGTGAAAGAACAAATGACCCTTTCTCTCTCTCAGCAATTAAGAACCAAAGGAATTAAACCACCAATGAGGAAAGATCAAATATTAATCTTTTGGAGTGAGGGTGCAGGCCCCATATGCCCATGATCAAAGCAACTTAATTATTTTATGGTCACCCAGTCCAAATAATGAACAGACCGAGTGTATAGTACACCTTGATGAAAATCATGCCTATGTTGCCATTTTATTTATTTATGGTTTTATTTTGAAACAATTCTCAAGGGCCAGGACCAATTTTTTTTTTTAAGTGAAGGCCGACGGAGTTGGCTACCAAACGCCTTTCCCTGGCTCACAAAAACAACTATTCAAAACACTCAACTATGACAAAAGACCTTGAGGAAGGTCCGCTTACTTTCCAGAACCTTTCACCCAAAGTCTGTAGCTGAGATTCTTGTAGGCTTAAGTGGCGCTGAACCCACCCACCCACCCACCTGGCCTCTCCAGCGCCCTCTCTCCAACTCATGCCCAAAGTTTCCATGCAACAGCCGAGAGCAGAGTCCACAGACTGCCGGGAAACAGCGTTCCTGAGGACTCTTCTTGTTAAATATGACCCCAGGCTTTGGATTATAAGTCAAATTGAATTGAGGATTTTCCCTTTTTCTTGACAGCGTTAAATTGGAAACTGTCAGCTACAGTTTTCATTCCTGAAGAACATCAACATTTTTGCTCTATTTTGTCTAGCTGCAGGCAGACGTATCATCGTTCATTGGATAAATGTACGAATGTATCAGAAAAGAATTTGGTGATAAACCAACTTACATTCTTTAGGGAAATTCGAATTGGAATACAAAATTTAGGCCGATGGCCAAGCGCTGGGACCAATGAGGTCATTAAACGCTAAAAGGGGAAAATAAGAAACTACAGGTTTGAAAGGTGTAACAGAAGGAAAACCTTTTGCAGTTGAAGCTCTATGAAACAACTGTCAGGAGAGCGTTGAGGAAAGTTAGAAGAAAGAAAGAGAATATGAACGGAGGCACAGTAAAAGGAATGAAAGGGGTTGCAGGTAGAGGCCGAATGGACGCTGCAAATAATTTTAGGTGATGCCCACAGTGAGGTCCGCGTGAAGTACACTGATAGCACTACCCCCCATAAGTGATACATTCTTTTGGAAAACGATCAATAATATAATTCTGGAGTGAACATACTTTTGAGACTATTGAACTGGCAATAAATAATATATATAAAATAATAAATAAACAAAAGCAAAAGTAGACGTTTACTCTCCCGCCACAACCACAAAGTTGATGTTAAATACACCTCGCATTCGACAGTTTATTCATTACTTCGCTAAACAAATGAATGGAATCAGCAATCTTCATTTGGCCAAGAGATACGGTAAGCAAATATTTACTTAGACACCTGACATTCAGATAGATGTTATTCACTAAAGAATTCCTACATGATTTATGTACCATACTGTACCAGTAAACATGAAACTCCAAACATAATTCAACGATTAAATATTCATTTCGTATATGTTGGATAAACGTTGTAAACACGCTAATTCGGTATCTTTAATAAACACCTGGTGAATGTCTACAATACCTTTTTAACTGCAATCCTTATTTTGTACTTAAATTTGAACTCCATCAGTAAATACCGTTTGTTCTGTTTACATAAATGACCTAAAAGAGCTTACAGAAGGCGTCAGTGAATTTGGTTTCCCAAAAGTGAATAAAATCTCAAGATATAAATATTCAGGTTGACTCTGTCTGGCCTCTGCAACAGACAAAGGGAAGGATTACAACGCCCACTGAGAGAGAGAGGAGAGAGAGACGAGAGAGAGAGAGAGAGAGAGAGAGAGAGAGAGGCGACAGACAGACAGACTGGTTTGATGATGCTTCGTTAACCACGCAAAGCAGAGTCTCCACTACGAGAAAACTTGTCATTCTGGCACATGCTGGACAATCATACGTAGCACCGGTTAGATTACCAACAAGGCGATAAAAGTATTCAACATGTTGTATGTGTGTGTTGATAGGTCACCAACATGTACAGGACATATTTTACTGCAGTTTTGACGCAAGCGCATCTTACATGGTTTGACTGAACAATCTTTTGGAAGCCAATTAGCCACAGCTAAAAGTGAGGTAGATGGCTTAGTGAAATCGTTCCATGCACACTTTCTGGGGCATTGGGCTTTTAAAAGACTTGTGAAGTAATCAGAAGGCTGTATACCCTTATGGAGCCACCCCCTCCCAAGGGGTAAAATAACACACTGAGAATTTTATGTATAAAGAAATACTAAAACACAGCCATAGCTATGACCAATTTTTCAGTGCAATTCCCCTACCAATTCGAGAGAAGAAGAAACTGTATCCGTTGCCGATTCTCGCTGTTCCTGGACCACAAAGGGTGTGGAATTATGGATATTTTACTATGCAATTGCTGTACGATTCATTTCCATGTATTTAATAAAATCACCTATTGTGAACGCATCCGCATGTGTCGCCCTGTCTCATGAACCCCGCACATGCGCATGGCTATTCTTCTTGCTTCTCTTGGCGCGAATCCCCCACTAAATCGGTATAACACCTTAATTGAAATCCCTTCCTGCCTTTTAATCCGTTAAATTTGGTTGTTTATAAACAAATGAGAAATACCGCGAGAGTGGAACATATGAGGACTTGAAACAGACTGGGACGTTTAAGCTCTTTTGGTATTAGTTTAAATGAAGTCTTAATGCACGCACGCACGCACACACACCTAGTACCTCAAAGACAAAAGAAAATGGGAATTGATAAAAAGGGGACCTGACGACATACTGCCACTCAAGGAATGGCGGGAATTATTACACCCAAGTGTAATGGTAATTACTGTATAGCAAAGAAAGATAAAGGGAAAGGAAAACGCATCTTTGAGAAATTCTGCCGCAAGAGGCATTCGCCACCCACGTGTTGGAGGCGGCCTGTTCTCGCGGTTGTTCTGGAATCGTCGGGCGTGTTGTGGAGCACAACACGCGTCTAAGTGTCGTGAGAAACGCAGCGAAAATATGATGCAATATTCCGTTGAGATTCTTCTAAATTGTTCCCGTAATCTCGGGAGTCTGTGACGCATCGCCGTAGGCCCCACCCCCAGAATGCCATATAAATACGACAGAAGAAGTAGGAGAAGGCAGATCATCAGTTAGTCACAGAGTACGAGATCGTCAGTAAGAGCCACAGATCAGATTATCAGTGAGAGATCAGCAGCACAGATCATCAGAGTGAGATAAGAGAAGAAGGACGAAGGATCAGAGAGGAAAAGTCGCACGAGAGTGTGGTCGAATTCTGGTCAAGTCGTCGTTAGGAGTGGACGACCGAGGCATTTCGACGTAGAGCAAAACTTCAGAGAAGAAACGTTCTGCAAGAGGTTTAGAGAAGTTCCTGCCCTTCAAGTATCAAGATTAGACATTATTTTCTGCAATACGGAGGCAAGAAGCGTCTACAATTAGAGTTCTCCTTTTGTGAAGCCATCGTTTCCAGTTGCAAAACTAGTCGGCAAGTACTTTCATTACCTCACTGTTCCCCCAGTTCATGCAGTGTAAGATTTACCTTTTTTATTTTTATAAAATAATAGGAGATACCATTCTGCATTTATCTTTGTAAGTAAGCTTGTAAATAAACCTTTGTTGTGTTAGTGTTTCTTTCTATACTCGTATCCCCAGTTTCAACTGTTGGTGTTGAATTTTTTTTGTTTATCATAATATCGAACCTGAAGCGGACCTCTCTCGGTTCGTAACACCGAGTCAGTTACCTATAAAGGTTTGAATTTATACCGAAGGGAGAGAGAGAGAGAAGGAGAGCGAATGATAAACGAATGATTAAAAAAAAAGCGGTAGAGCATATGGGAGTTCCTACTTGGACGGAAAACAGTTGAGAGAGAAAATGTGAAATTTATTATAAAGGGAAGAAACTACATCGATACACAAAACGGAGCAGGAGGTTACGTAAGCTTAATAGAACATACATAGGGAAACATATCAGGGAATATACATAGAACATACATCAGTTCTGAGGGATATGATTTCTTGGGAATTCCAAA
Source organism: Macrobrachium nipponense (assembly GCF_015104395.2). Lineage (NCBI taxonomy): Eukaryota > Metazoa > Arthropoda > Malacostraca > Decapoda > Palaemonidae > Macrobrachium > Macrobrachium nipponense. Next base: position 37,323,184 of record NC_087214.1, on the reverse strand, counting down.
CTTTAGGTGAGAACTAGATATGACGTCAGTAGCATAGAAACAACAATAAATTGTCAAGGAAGGAATAGCTTCCATTTGTAACATATTCATTTGCACAATAATACACTCACCCGCAATATTTTTGCCAGGCAGCTACGGAGCCAAAGCTACTAAGCCACGAACCTTCTCCATCCACACTGCTAAGCAGATCTAGTTTTGGTTCTTTCGTGGATGGGTGATCACCAGTGAATAACAATTATCACTAAGATTGTTGGCTATAAAACCATTTTGAAAGCTATAAAATATACTTAAAAATATATTAGTTGCTTCACAGTATTCTAAGAGAGAGAGAGAGAGAGATAACCACATTAACATAAAAGGGTGAAATCACGATAGGGCCAATTTGTCCACAGAAATGGGGTGAGATGGAAAAAGAAAGAGCATATGAATGGAGGTACGATAAAATGCACGAAGGAAAGCTGCAAATGAACCTTAACTTAGTCATGCCTACAGTGCACCACAAGAGGTACATTGAAATCTAGCTGTAAAAATGCCAAAAGATGTTAGTTCATATTTTTGTGTGGAAATTTTTGTCTGTCCAGTTCTCTATCCTAACTGACAGGCTACTAATAAAGCCTCCTCAACTTTACTCTGGGCAGAAAGTCAATGAATAAAGACAGACAGACTTTTCAAAGGGATTTATTTCCCCTGTTGAAGGGATGAGAAAGGAGGCAGAAGAACGCAGGGGAAGGAGGAAAAAGGAGTTGTTGTTTTTGTAATAATAATAATAATAATAATAATAATAATAATAATAATAATAATAATAATAATAATAATAATAATAATAACAATAAAGAAGGCTAAGAAAGACATTTTATCCACGACCCAGAGAAAGATGCTGATAAATGAAGCAGAAAAACGACTAGATATGACATCCCCAATCACAGCGAAGACCTGCGATGAACCATGATTGCGAATCTGTCTGGTGTATCACAGAGGGGGCGGTATCCCTTTACACCGACCCTTCTATCCACCAACCCTTCCCCTTTCTCCCAACACCCTTAAAAATATTATATACAACATCTGAAGAATCTAACTAGAAACATTCCAACTGCTTTCTTAAAAACTTCAAATTCTCGTTGAGTCTTTCATTCATTTCCCCTGGGGAAAAACAATTTTATTTGCCATTACAAAACTTATTAATTTTCCCCTAAAAAACAAATTCATTAACCCAAATATCTAATAATAATAACAATAATACCTGCTTGACGATGTCCTTCGGGTTTTAAGGACGAATCGTAGCAAGAAGAGAGAGAGAGAGAGAGAGAGAGAGAGAGAGAGAGAGAGAGAGAGAGTAGAGGGGGGACGGGGGGAAGCAGACGCCCCCTGAGCAAGAGGAATCCAAAATGAGTCATTTATTATCTTCCGTCCTTTAGGCTTAAGATCCATTTTGTACTCAATTTTGTACTACATGTCTTATAAGACATTCAACTTGACAAATCTCACGTTTTTTTTATATGAATCCCCAATTTGGTGTTTTAGTAGCCGTATAATACATTCAACATGACATGAATCCCCCATTTGGGGGGGGTTTGAATAGCCAATTTCAGTACACAAGAAACAAGTCAATAATAAGAAGAATAGAGCTTCTATACAAAATAAAACGCAGCTGAAATAGCCATTTTTTATTTTCAACAAAACTTGTATTACGAAGGTCTTATTCCAGCATACAAGAATAATAATAATAACAATGAATTTGATTTCAGCTCGAGGCCATACATGACAGAAGCCATTTTCGTACAAACACTCAGCACTTTTCATTTCGTTTTTCTAGGCGTTGAATTGCATGCGCAGCCAGATCAATTTTACCTCTTCACAGCTGAGGTCATTTGCAGACTTGATTTCAGTCAATGCCTGGTGAAAATCCCAGCCCATTTGCATCTCTAATTATCTGAGAGAGAGAGAGAGAGAGAATGGTTCGTTCCCTAACGCCATTCATCCTATAATGGATACATCCACAGTATAAAACATGTCATCAAAACAAGGCGGCAACTTATCTCATGCATATCACAAACATGTTGAAAATAAGCCGTCAACCGTATGTGGAGAACGAACCTTTGGCCTATGCTCGATACTCGTATGAAACACTGGTTAGGACTACTAAGAAGTCGCTCATTTGTATTCAACATGTTTTTGATGTGTATGTAACATGTTGATGACATGTTCCCCAGAAATTCCCATTAAGCTGGGGAATTTGGAGAGAGATTCGGCGTCTCTGTTGGTCGAGAGTTTCTGGATCAAAGCAACTCATCATAGGCCTCATATCATAAGCGCAATGGGCACTTGCAATTATATCTTGCAATGTCCCAGTATGCATTTGACTACTTATATCTGTTTATGTCAGAATATTATATTCCTTGCTCCTCTTCTGCGATGAAAGGAATTCCTATTTCTCAGACAAATCAAACAAAAGTATCCAAACCCGTCCAGTCATTTTCTGCAACAAAATTCCGTCCTCTAGCCTGAAGTTTCCGACAGCGTGTACAGCATCAGCAATATCCAGAAGCAGAAGCCATATTCCGTTTTGTGGATGACCCAAATACGTAACTCCCGCCCCCAACCACTCACCTTCCACCCTTCATGGGATCCAGTCCGGGTACTACATGCACCCTCTCCGCCTGGAAGTTGGTGAAAGAAAGCGGAATTTGAAGGCTGGGCTCTTTTGGAGAGGATGCTGGACAAGACTGGAAAACTGGGCCTTTAGACTGAAGGAATAGTGGACCATTAATGACCTGATCGCGAGAAAGGCAATTTCAGGTGGATGTCTATTTAATAATCATAAATTTTCGTGTTGATAACATCTCTAGAGTCAACTGGATTTTGCGAGTTGGTGGGAAATGCAAGTCATCGAATGCCAAAAACGACGAAAAGTAAATATTTTACCTTTAGGTGTCTCATAGAGGTCAGTAAATTATATTTACAGACCTGTAGTTCCTTTACTCTATCATACACCTTTTACCTTTAAGCGTGGTAACAGATTAAATATCCATCTATCTTTTTTAGGTATAAAATACCTTAGCCAAATAGACTTCTTCATTAATCATTTTCTGTCAATGTGGTTCTCACATTCTCTTGTTTCCTGGAAATATTCTATTCGTGTGTCATATGACACCTCAGGACTGGAAAGCCCCAGGTGGGAATTAACCTCAGAGAGAGAGAGAGAGAGAGAGAGAGAGAGAGAGAGAGAGAGAGAGAGAGAGAGAGAGAGGTTCATTTGCTCTTCCTCCAAAGCAACGAAGGACGGAAGGAAAAAACGATGAGACTCGGCGTTGTTTGTCAGTCGTTTGTTTTCGATTCTCTCTCCTGCCACGGGAGGAGGACTGCCCAGGCAAAGGATCTGTCTCCCTCGAATGGATCCTTCCCTTTCTGGCTTGGTTGGGCCGCTAATCTCTCCTGCAGGACTCTCGTCTCGTCGGGAGGAATAAGGAATGAATCCTGCGTCCGGTGTCGATGCATCCCAGAATGATATTGATGCATATGCACCGAACCGGTTTAACAAACACATACAAACATCCACAAACAAGATTTCAAACGTCCATACAACTGGAGGTAATCACGATAAAAAAAATAATTAAAAAAAATTGTTTTGATTTTGAAACAATACACGACCGAAATAAAACTGCAGATTGAATAAGCTCAATTGATAAATAGGCGCTCTCTCTCTCTCTCTCTCTCTCTCTCTCTCTCTCTCTCTCTCTCTCTCTCTCTCCTTATTGGTATGCAAATGCACACCTATGAGCGAAATAAAAACACTGTACAGCGAACTGGCTTGAGAAAGAAGCGCTCTCTCTCCCTCTCTCTTCTCTCTCTCTTCCCTAAGAGGTATGCAAAGGCACACTATACATAGCCATGAAAATCCTTGAGGAAGCCAAAACCTGCCTTACAATAACAGTCTCTCCTATTTCCTAAATGAAAAAAAATCCTTCGGGAGACGTTGAGCCAAATCTATGCAAATGAAGACAGAAGGAATTTCTATTTACAAAGGGAACGACAATCAGATCAATGGGGAGGTACAGTAAAAGCAGCGTTTGCAAGAGAGAGAGAGAGAGAGAGAGAGAGAGAGAGAGAGAGAGAAAAGAAAACACTGCATCAGTAAAGAAGATATACTTTTTCTCACAAGAGAACATTCAGAAAACGAAACCTTCTAACATAGCTGGAACTGGAATGTTAGATTTGGTTCAAAGGCAAGCGCTGGGACCTACAAGGTCATTCAGCACTGTAAAAAATGTTGAGAATTGTTGGTAGAGGACTAAAGAAAGCAAGATGGAAAAAAGAAAGAATATGAATGGAGGTACAATAAAAGAAATTAAAGGAGTTGTAGCTACATGCCGAGGGGATGCTGCAAAGAACCTCCTTAAGTAATGCCTACAGTGCACCAA
>NC_087214.1:37289048-37318266 GCF_015104395.2 Macrobrachium nipponense | reverse complement strand
CAGCGACTTCCACCTGGGGCACCACCAAGGTGATTGAGTCAACATTTTCGGAGCTAATGCTGATCTGTTCTTTTAAGACCTCTTTCCACAGAGTCAAAATCTTCATTTCAAAGAATGTCACTGTTCATCACATCCGCTTATCAACCGTCAGTTACAAAAAAAACATCAACAACAAAAATATAACATATAGCATATTTATATATATATATATATATATATATATATATATATATATATATATATATATATATATATATATATATATATATATATATTTAATGTCTGCATCTGTGGATCTTCTAACCAAAATAAAGGAATGTTGTTTGCAATACGTGTTTATGTTTATTGTACTATTCTAGATATTCTTAAATTTTGTAAATCTTTTAATTTATATATATATATATATATATATATATATATATATATATATATATATATATATACCTTATGCTTTACTGTTTTTATTAACGTTTATTAACGTTTTGCGCGCGCACACACACACACAAACACAGGATGCCTCAACTCGATGATGCCTTTTGTTTAATGAAGGTGATAACTAGTGCATTAGAGGCTGTTTAGGGAGAATGTCAAATTACCTTCGACTCGACACTTTCAAAAAAGTGTCGGGCTTCATTCCTCTCACCATTACGATCCTAAGGGACTCTGGCCTCAAACATTTTGGCGTTTGCGTCCAGTGACTGAAGCCGAGGTCTGGAAGTTTCCCGTTAAATTGATTGAAGTCGTAAGTTAGACCATATCATCTCGTGCACCCGTGTGATGCTCAGATTGATGGCACGGTTAGCTCTCTCTCTCTCTCTCTCTCTCCCTCATGCGCACACACCGCGGTTCCATGAACTAGTATTTAGAATAATATTGAATATCAAGACTGATAACTCTCTCTCTCTCTCTCTTAGGAGCATATTACAAGAGTAGGATGTCTCAAAAGAACATCGTTTGCTCACTTATCTCTAGAAGTAGGATTTAGTGTTCATTCACAGGGGGTCCTAATGATTTTGTGTAGCTTTCTTTTAAATCTCTTCCACTGTTGCTATTTACAACTTCTGGTGGCAGTTTATTTCTGTGAGTCACATATCTTGTATGTAAAGAAGTTCCACAATGGGATGTGTTGTATCTCTTCAGTTCTAGGTTTCCATCGATTATTTCTTGTCTTGTTTTTCGTTTAACGTAAATAGGTTTACTGTCTACTTTTGTTATGCCTTTCAGTATTTTGAATGTTTCTATTAGTTGTCCTCTCAATCGTCGTGTTTCTAAGCCGTACATGTTCAGGCTCTCTAATCGTCTTCGGTAACCTATTTTCCCTGATGGATGGAATTAACTTTGTGGCTCTTGCTTGTACCCCTTCTATCTATTTGTATCCTTTCTAGTGTTGGTGACCAAAACTGTACTGCATATTCAAATGAGGTGTAACTATTGATGTGTAGAGCTGCAGCACCGTTCCTTGTTTCTGTATTTGAAACTGCCTCTTTATTTATGTATCCCACTAGTTTCTGTGCCTTCTTTTCAGCTTTTATGTACAGTTTTGTGGGTTTTAAGTCCTTGGTAATAATAACCCAAGGACCTCTTCTTGTTCTACACCGTCATTCCCAAGCATCATGTAGTTGCATACACTTATCCACATTAATAGGCATTTGTCCATCTTTTTGACCACTCTCCTATTTTCTTTAGATAATTTCTTAAACTCTCTGCTGTCTCTGGGTCTGCTGCATTTACACATAGTTTGGTGTCGTCTGCAATTTTGGCTATCCTGCTAATTAATCCTACCTCAATGTCATTAATGTAAATAAAAAACAAGAGAGAAGGGCCAAGACAGAACCCTGAGTAACTCCGCTTTGTCACAACTTCCCATTCTGATTCTTCACCGTTTATTACGACTCTGTTTTCTATTGGTTAGCCAGATCTTCGATCCAGTCTGTTTTTTCTCCTACAATTCTTAAAGCTCTAACTTTTGTCATTAGATTCTTGTGTGGAACTTTGTCAACGGCCTTTTGGAAATCCAAGTAGAGTACATCAATTGCTCTACTACAGTCGTAAATACCAATCATGTTACGGAAAAACTCCAAGAGGTTTGATAGGCAGGATCTGTTTTGTCTGAAGAGTGTTGGCTGTGTAACAGCAGGTTGTTTCTATCAATGTGATACACAATTTGATCTGCAATTATGGACTCAAAAATCTAACCAGGGACCGAAGTTAGACAGATTGGTCTATAATTTCCTGGCTTTTTCTCTCGCACCTGTGTAAACTGGGGCTCATTACCTATAGTTTCCATCCTTTGGGTGCCTTTCGTTGCTCTGCCGTTTTTTTTCTGTAGTTTATATAGGTGGAGGGGGGGTGGAACTCTCCTCTTTTAGCTCTTTAATTTCTCTTGGCATGAACCCATCAGGGCCAAGAGATTTGAACTAGTTTAGTATTTCTGTTGTTTTTTTAACGTCGTCTTCTGTAAATATTATTTTGTCAAGTGGTTCTACCACAAGGTTAAAACTTAAATCGCCGAGAGAGAGAGAGAGAGAGAGAGAGAGAGAGAGAGAGGACACCAGACTTTCTTTCCTTATCCTGTTGCTCTCGTTATTTTATGACAGAGCGACTTTAAAAATGGGCAACAGATGAGAGTTCCAGATGTCATCTACGTCGCTTTCGGGAACTTTACGAAGTTGTCATCGTCAGATGAAAAGGTATATTGGAAGTTTTATTGCCTCTCTCTCTCTCTCTCTCAGGAACACGCACGCTCATTTTTTTTCATAAGAGGCTGAGAAAGGTATTTGGAATTGAGGCTCTATTAACAATTCAGTAAGGGACACATTGAAAAATATAAATACTGATAATTATAAATCTGCTGATTGAACTACGCGAGTTTCGGTACTCAAGCCGATCACAAGACCTGATAAAAGAGGAGGAAACTGGAAGAATAGCAACTCCATTTTTTCTTTTTAGCGACCAAGCGATACATAATGATGAGACTGAACAAAATATTTTGCAGTCTGATACAAGCTGCACGGAGGTCCCAAGGCATCTTAAGATAGGTTTAACTCCCATTCATCTCCGTCTCATCTTCCATTCATAACATGATTGGTCGTAGTGTGTCTTGTGGAGAGAATGCTGCCCAATCAGCTTTATAAATGGAACATTGGAAAAGCTGATTGGCAGTATTCCAGGAGTACAGCTCAATAGATGACTCTGCTGATGACTATCTGTGTAGATGATGCTCTTGACTTTTGAATACAATAATGTTCTCGCCTGGTCTTCAATCTATACCTAGGACTTCGGGCATATTTATCAGCCGGCCAGTTCCCTGGTGGACTCGTAAAATGCCAGGAAAACTCACAGAAACTATGAGATCTGTTTTCAACCAGATACCACAGAGGAAAATGTGAGTATTACCGTGTAGAATTTCGAAAAGCTAGAGCTCATTTTCGCATGGAAATCAAAAAAGCACGAAAAGAATCTTGGACGATATTCCTATCTTCACATAAATTCGATAACTCCTCTGGCTCTAGTTTGGAAGAGAGTTAGAAAAATAGCAGGCAAGTTCACTCGTTGTCAACTTCCAGTTATCAAGATCAATGGTTGTGAGGTAGCAGACCCCAGTTAGTGCAAATGAGTTTGCTAATCATTTTGCTAATGTTGCGAAGAAAAATGATGACAGACCCTATTCAGCTCAAAGACGGATAATGGAACAGTCGAAATTGATTTTAATACTTTAAGACATGAGCAATACAATGCTCCTTTTACTATGAGAGAATTTGAATCAGCCTTGAATAATGTAATGAGTCAGCTCCTGGACTGGGACGATATAACATATTCAATGATTAAGCATACCCCTGAAAATACCAGACTTTTCATATTAAGCCTAATTAACACAATTTAGCCGAACATAACACTTATAATTCCCCAGCTTGAGAAGTTAAAATTACTGCCATTTGTGAAATCTGGAAAAGATCCAATTAAGACAGAAAATTATCGTCCTATCGCATTAACATCTTGTTTGTGTAAGATCATGGAAAAAATGGTGAACACACGATTGATGTGGTACTTGTAAAGAGGTAAATATCTGCCGCCTGCTCAGTGTGGTTTTTCGGAGTATGGACTCCACAACTGATGTATTCTTGGTTCGGATGGAATCTTCAATATGTGAAGCTTTTGCCAACAAACAGCATCACATCACTCTTTTCTTTGACCAGAGAAGGCTTATGATACAACTTGGAGATATGGCGTTTTGAGGGTCCTTTATGAATGTAACCTGAGGAGGCATAATTTTTTTGCCCCTCTTTTTTTTTTGGGGGCTTTTTTTTTTAAATAGGATATTTCAGGTTTCAGGTTTGAGCAACAATGTCAGATGTGTTCAATCAAGAAAAATGAGTACCACAAGGAAGTGTTTTAAGTGTAACCTTGTTCGCCTTGGTTAATCAATGGGCTTTCCAAAACTAATTCCCCTCCCCCAGATATAACATATACTTTTTGTTGACAACCTTTCGATTTCCTTTGCAGCATCAAGGATGGCAGTGGCTGAACGCCGCCTTCAGCTCTGCATTGATAATATAGTAAAGTGGGCTGAGGTTAATGGTTTTAGATTTTCCGCCAGTAAAACTGTAACTATGCACTTTTGTCGTATAAGGGGGAATCCACCCTGATCCAGATCTATTTCATTCATAGGCGAGAAATTCCATGTGTTGGTGAAACAAGGTTTTCTTGGCTTGATTTTTGATAGCAAGCTGACTGGATTCCAATCTGAAATATATTAAGGCAAAATGCTTAAAAGCAATGAACTCTGCTGAAAGTCGTGTCCCACACTTCGTGGGGTGCATACCGAACTCAGATGTTGAGATTTATTATATAAAGCCTTGGTCTTTTCAAAATTGAGGTTATGGGTGTGAGGTGTACACTTCTGCGAAGCCAAATAGCCTTAAAATGCTCAACTCAATTCATCATGGACGAATACGGTAGTGTACTGGAGCATTTAAATCATCTCCTACAGAGAGCATGCTTGTAGATGCTGATGAGGTCCCACTGGATCTTCATTATAAAGTGTCTGCTGGTTCGGAGCTGGTATAGATTCCAGAGGCTACCTAAGTCTTTAACCAGCATTTGCATGAGAAATGAAAGGCATTGGCAGTTTTATGAAAGTCACCCTAAGGAACCTCATCCATTCGCTTTTAGAGTAAATGTCATTGTCCGTGAATTTAAATATGCCAAGAATCGAGATTTTACCAGAAAAAATACTCAGTTAGTCCCCCTGGAACTTTCCAGAGGTAAAATTTACCAAGAAAGAACTGTCCAGTGAGGCCATGCGGTCAATATTTTTAGAACACTCTTTGCAACATGATAACTCCACTGCAGTTTTCACGGACAGCTCAAAGTCAGATGCTGGCGTCGGCTTTGGTGTAACCTTCCCTGATGTAGAGAGAACGACGGCAGGTTATCATCTGTTGCATCGATTTTTACAGCAGAATTATGTGGAATTTTAAAGGCTTTAAAAGAAGTTTTAATTGGAATGAATGAAAAGTAATTTTATTATATATTGACTCTAGAAGTGTTCTTCAGTCGCTTGGAATCTTTTAACCCTTTAATTTAAACCCTCTGATTTTAGATAATTGGAATGGCTGCTTTTACTAAAAAAGAAGAGGGGAAAGAAATAAAGTTCTGTTGGGTTCCTTCTCATGTTGGGGTGGCTGGGAATGAGCAAAGCTGACCAACTTGCAAAGTCTGCGGTCAGCTCCCCAGAACCCACAAGATGCCTACTACCATATCGGGATTTGTATCCTCTAGTAGGTCAGAGAATTAAAAAATGTTGGCAGTCCCAGTGGGAGGATATTTTAAAATAATAAAAAAATGTGTAGTATCACGTCATCAGTGTCTCTTTGTCATATCCGTATTATGCCAAGGAGACAAGAAACGATGTTGTGCAGATTATTGAGGATTAGACATACAAGACCACACATGGGTGGGTTCTTGATGTTTCGTGAAAATCCTCCGTTTGCGAGAACTGTACTGCTCCCTGACTGTGAGACATTTGCTGGTTGAATGTCCCAGACTTGGGGATTTGAGGACATAGGTTCCTGTCTTGTTGGGGTCGTGAAAGAGTAGGTAATTTTATCCTAGCTAAAAATTCTTGGAAAGGATTGTAATATAGCAGCATTATATATTTTTATGAGGGGAGGAGGGCCTCCTTGACAAATTTAAATTATACATAGATTGTCTATGTAAGAACTTATACATATGAACAAAAATTTTTATATATTATATATTTTTTATATGAAATTTATCAAACAAAAATTTAATTTTTTCTATTTAATGAGCGAAATAAACGTGTCGATGGCGTCTAATATTACGTCTTCAATGATGAATTGGTTGAAGGTTTGCTCCCGTTTCTTCATCAATGGTTCCACAATCCTCAGAAAGTATTTGCTGCGCTGTTTCCTCTGTATTGATGGCTCGCATATTGACTCTTTGGATAGTTTTTTCGCAGCTTCCATTTTCGCTTTAGATGGCCCATGGGGTGTGTGTATGAAGGAGTACCAATAACTTCCCTTCGTTGAATATGAACTTTTACCTTAGCTTTGCAACTGGCTTTGTTTTCTTCTTTCTTCACTCTCAAAAGACACAATAGCATTTGCCAAGTCTTTCTGCTTAACATATATGTATATATCCATCAAGCACTAGTCTGTCTTTTCCTCTAGAAAGAACTTCTGATAAATTCCATGTTACTTAGGGGATCTTGGTTGTTTCACTAAATGTCAAGAAAAGAAATACATGCCAAGAACATAAATAAGGAAATTCTTCTTTTAGAAACCAATTTGAACAAAAATTTTAGATTATAAACAATTTCAGAAAACTATTTAATTGTACTTAAGTAGTAATTTAGAGAGCAAAGACAGTCTAAGGAAAACATTTTTTTGTATACAATGAGAGTAACGTCACTTCAAGTAATTCTAGTCGTTAACCATTGTTAACCTCCTTTTTTCTCGGGGGGGGGGGACGGGGGTGTAGTTGTCCTAGGGGATAATTGTCCACGGGGGGGGAGTTTTTGAGTAATTGTTCTAGACCCTATGTGCTCTTTAGAAACATAGATGCAAAAAAAAACAATGACTTTTTTAATTAACCCACTACTATTTCTCCATATGAGGACATCCAAAAAGGGTAGGCATCTATCTTTTTCTATTTCCATAGAAAATTTAATTGATTTAACCTGGCAAAAAAGATTTACATCTTCGTTCCCTGGCCCACACACAAATTATGTCGTAAACAAAATATCTGAACCAAACTACATTGCGTGGAATAAGGTTGCATAATATTGCCTTTAAAAAAATTCCATACATAAGTTACTCAGCACTTGGGACATAGGGGGTTCCCATTGCCATAACAAAATTTTCTGAATAAAATTTTCCAGTAAGTTCAAATTTAGTATTTTACACATAATTTGTGATCAGTTCAATTAAGGTGCTTTTAGAACATGGAATATCCAGCGTTTGTTTTCTAATAATTCCGATGAAACTCCAATAGATCATCAATAGGCACCTTTGTGAATAGTGATACTACTTCAAAAAGCTCACAAGTTTGGATTCACTATTAACTTATGCACTATCTAGTTAATTTATCAAGTCCACATTAGTCTTAATATTGGCATTAGAGATGTTACCTACCAATGGGGTTAAGGATATCCACTAAATACTTCGCTAATTTACAAGATGCGGAACCCACTGAGCTGATAATTGGTCTGGCAGAAAGTTTGTTTTATAGGCTTTTATACGGCTATCTTTACCTTTAACAGATTTTTTTTACCTTTTTTTTTTTTTTTTTTTTTTTTTTTTTTTTTTTTTAAACCACTCACTATTCACACTATCTAACGAGTTCTTACTTAATTCTTTATATAGTACTATTATCACCAAAAGACTTTTCATTTTTTCTATATATTAATTTTTGTTTAAAATTACTAGGGCACCTGATTTATCTGCTTTAGTCATGCGTATATTTTTTATCTTTTCTCTGTTCATTGGTGGCATCCAGATAGTGTACTAAACATGCATTAGAAGAGGCAAAAAACACCATGTATCAAAACCAAAAAAAAACCTTACAACACAAAAAATTTGCTTGTACTACCTCATAATAATATGAAAGATATCCCACATCTCTGAAGAATTTTGGTGTTAATATAACTTTTAAAACACTAAAACAATGAAACATGTACTTACCAAGAACTCCCCCGACAATACTAAAGGTATGTATAATAAAATTCCATGTAAGTCTTGTGACAACTTTTACATTGGTTAAACGGGGAAAGCACTGGAAACAGAATAGAAAAACAACATAAACAATGTGTGAGATATGCACACAGGGAAATAGTGTATTTTTGTACATGTTAGTGAGAACAATCATGCTATTAACTGGGAAGGCAAAAAAAGATGTCTGTTCTAATAATGCAATGGAAAGGAATATATTTTGAATCTAGCTTTATAAAAGAAACTTACAGCAATATATGAACATCAGTCAAGGAATGTATAAACTGGATCCTTTTAATATCAAAAGAAATTTGTAAACTGTTCAAATTTTAAGGTAGGCAGTAGAGATGTATGGAAATAGGATTATTATATTTGTAAACTCAGTAAGGGCATTAGTGGTAATGAGATGTCCAACTCCGCCTCCCTGACACCTGTCAGTGTGGACTTGTTGTCTCCTACGGTGGGTGGGTACCTTTATCGGTAGTATCCGCTTGAGAATTTATTGTAAATTTTAGCCAAATGATTTTGAAAGCCACTCCTACCTTAAACACCTGCCTGTGGGTGGATCTGCAGTCTCAACGGTACTTACTCTGTAGTATATATACTTGTGACTTTTAATACTATGTATCAGTTCTTGTCAATGGCTTGGAAATAGAGCCTGTTGATATGTGTGATAAATGAATCACGTGCTAAAGTGATTATAATATATATATTATATATAGATATATATATATATATATATATATATATATATATATCTATATATATATATATATATATATATATATATATATATATATATATATATATATATATATATATATATATATATATATATATATCTATATATATATCTAATCTATATATATATATATAATATATATATATATAGATATATATATATAGATATATATATATGTATATATATATATATATAGTATATATATATATCTATATATATATATATATATATATATCTATATAGATATATATATATATATAAGATATATATATATATATATAAGTATATATATATATATATATATATATCTATATATATATATCTCTATATAGATATAGATATATATATATATATATATATATATATTTTTTCTTATATATATATATATATATATATATATATATCTATATATATATATATATATATATCATATATATGTGGGGAGACCGGGGCTAGTTGGCACACTTTTTACATGTTGGTTATTGCGAATATAACAAACATTTTTGCTAAATTCTTACCGCCATTGACAAATGTTACATTCGTCTTTATCATAGAGCAAAATATTTTGTTTGCTTTCAACATAAGGTAACAATAGCTTTTAGAAAAAAATAACTTTTCGTGCCACTATGCCCAGTATACGGGGTAATTGGCACACATTATGGGGTAGTTGCACATTGATAATAAAATAAAAGAAATTTCTACTCATTGGCATTTAAATTAAATAGCCACAAAAATACCCTCTGATTTTCCAAATACAAATATAAGGCATTAATATTACTTTAGATCATCTGGTTGTTGTAATTGTGGCTAGGTGTCAAATGAATCATCGTCAGTAGTCTTCATGATCCCACATGTTACATCGGGCCCTTCCAACACCCTGGAGCCACCCACAAAAAAAACCTCGCCTGGCTTTACCCCCCACCAAAAAAAAAATCCAACAGGTCTGTCCTTCAAGGCTGGAGCTTTTCTTCTGGATGCAAACAAGAAGCAAGTTCTTTAAAACTCCTTTGCATCATCACCCGCTTGATGGAAACCTGATTCCGAAACCGAACCCCAAAATTGGTGACTTTTTCGGCAAACATCTCTCAAATCTGGTTACCATAAAACCCACCCCTTTAAAATCAAAACAAAATCGTTTGAAATAAGTCTTGTATTCAAAGTTGAAAATTACCATCAATCCTTAAACCCCATTTGGACAAAAAACAAATCCCCCCCCCCCCCCCAGAATTAAGTGGGGCAGCTAGAGGGTTTAAAGCCCACGGAACAAAAGGTTTAACCCAGGACAATGGTCCACCAGAATGGGCACCACCCCCCCCCCCCACCTAACTTGATTCCTGGATTACAAAAGGTCATTCCACCACGGAATTCAACTCCATGCCCTGAGTTTTTAAAAAAAACCACATTTTTTTCTTGTTCCCACAGACGGTCTATAAACCAACTAAACAAAATCCAGGGGGGCTGGCAAACCTTGTGAGGGGGAAAACAAGTTTGAAGGGAAATAAATTAGGGGCAACTTAATTTTCGTCAGTTACCCACCTTTTCCCTTCCAAAAAAAAATTCAGGAAAAATAAAAAACGGCCAAATATTAAATTTATAAGATAGAATAATGAGGCCTTTAAACTAGTTATTGTATTATTCAAAATAACGTTGGAAGCAAAGTTAAGGTTTCCTTGGTTAAAAAACAAACGTTGCCAGAATTTTGCCCCATTTGGTTTTATTTTGAAGCCAACTTGTCGGCCCCATTTTTTCCCTTTTTACATTTTGGGTACAAAAAAAACAAAACACTTTTTTTTACCCCCATTTCCACCACCTAGGATTGGGATTGAAAATGATTTCATTTTTAAAATGGAATAGAATCTTTTAAAAAAAACCATAAAGGAAAAAAAAAACTAATTGATATTAAAACTCTCTCCTCTTGAAACAAAAATTTAATCCTTTTCCATGAATTGGATTATAGGTTTAATAGGGGCATAAAACAACAGGAAAAAGGATAAAAAAAAAAAATTTTACTCGCTACCTATTTTTTCCAAAATTAAAAATTTGACCTTCATTTAAATTTCGAAGGGCTCCTAGAACGTTTTTTCTATCTCTACACGGAAATTTTTCTTTTTGATTGGTTAAAACCTTGGAGGAACCCAAAAAACCAACCCTGTGGGGGCCAATTACCACAGGCTTAATATTGTAGTTTTAAGAGGGTCAATCCATTCGGGTAAACTTTTAAAGTTATTTTGAGTTGTTGGAGACAACGTTAAAACCCCTGTTAGGCCAACCTAGGCCCCGGTGTTCTCCCCCTATATAAATTAATACAAACGTTTGCTAACAACTGAACTCTCTCTAACCTCCTTTCCCCATTCCCAACATTCCACAAATTGAGCCAGGTCGCCATTTTTGTACCTTTGGTCCCGCTCCAAGATTTTCCTCCTCCTCCCTGTGGGGAGGGTCTCCGTTCCCTTTCCTCCTATGCCAGCCGATGAAAACGGCCACCTGGGGCATTTCATTTTGAAAAGTCCCGCCACCTCCCTTTCCCTCCCCTTCGCCCCCTTCCCATTCCCCTCGGAGTGGGACTGAAAGTGGAGGTTTCTCCCTTCCGCCCCCTTTCTCTTTCTTGCCTCCACCTCCGCTCGTCCATTTTGAGGTTTACCCTCCACCCTCTCGGTGGGAGGCGGAGCTCTCACCTCCAAAAGGTGGGGGGCGGGTAGGGGAGGGGGGGATAGGTCGGTCTTTCTCTTTCTTACCCTTAGCTTATCCTCCGGGGAACAATTTATTTAATTTAATTATTCATATTATTAATTAAATTTACTTATTTAGTTTTACCTGTTTTTCTATCGTCATTCAATATTATGGATTCATTTTTAAAAAGCCAGGGGACAGGGAGGGGAGAAGGGAGAAGAGGGAGGGGGGGGAGAAGGAGAAATGTGGGTAAAAAGGAAAAGCTGAGTATCCCCAACCAAACGGGGAGGGGGACCATTTTTAACTCAATGAGGATTTATTTACCTAAAATCCATTCCTTCGCCCACCACGGTTGTCTTCTCACTTCATTCTCTCTCTTCTCTTTATCTCTCCTCTCCTTCTCTTGTTCTTTTTGCAGGGTCTTTGCAAAACTTGGGCCCAAAAAGAGGGGTTTTTCCTTTGGTCGGCGGTAGCGGGCCAATTGTATGAGAAGGGAGGGGCCCCTCCCTTACAAGTAAACTGAAAGTGGGAAGAAAACTGAATTACCAAAGTTTCAGGTTTATGTAGGGAAAAATAACAAGGTAACAAAATTCATTTCAGGGGCCAAAAAAATGAAAACTTTCAAGGGGAACCTTTTCACCCAGGGGGACTTTACTTCAGAGGAAATGAAACAAAAACCCCAAACCAATTTTAATTCCAGAAAAGGGGAACCAATGGACAACATTGGAAGCCAAAGGGCCAAAAAGGCCGGCTGGGGGGGGTGTGGGGGGGGGGGGGGAACCCCGTTTGGATGGATGGGGAGGGGGGAGGTCATTCAGTGGCTGGAAGTGGGAAAAATTGGGAGGGTGAAAAAAAAAGGTCCTGGAAAAGGCGCCAACCCAGATGGGGCAAACCTCAAAGGTAATTTTGGGCAACTAAGAACCGTTTTTTGTTTCAGGAGAAAGGATTGAGGGCAAAGTTGGAGGAATGGAAGTGGGGGACAGTAATACGGAAAAAAAACGGAGGGGGGCCCCACCACGTAAAAAGGTAATGGGTTTGGACAGGGGGAGTGGAAGCTGGGGGGCCGAAAGGGGGGTCCTTTCTTCTTATTTTCGGGCCCTCAACGGGACCTTGCAAAAAAGGGGGGAACTTTGAGGGTATTTTTACTCATAACGTGGGAAAACAAGGTTTCCTGAATTTCCAAGTCAAAGCCTGGGCACCAAAAGGGAAGTTGGGAAGGGATCCGGGGTGGGGGCCTCCTAGGTACGAGGGGACACCCCTTTTTGGAGGGGGGGGACCTTTAAAGGTGGGGTAGGAAGAGTTTTGAAAGGACCTCTTGAAAAGTTGGTGAAACAAAGGGCCCACAGGGATAAGTACGGGAAAAAAAACTTCCACCGAGGGGGGATCCTTTTGTTTCTTTTTATAATTTGGGGCATTTTGTTTTAAAAACAAACCTTCAAAGGGGACAATTTCCAATAATTTCAAACTTCGGAGCCTTTTTCACCAGGGTCATTTAAACAGGTAACATCTTGAACAAATCAATAACGTTTTAAATAAAAAAAAATATTAAAAAATAGTAATGTTTCCCTCCTGTTGGAGGTGGAAATTAAAAAAGTTCCTATTCACCTAAATAATAAGCAAGGGGGGCCCCTTTCCTTTAAACGTTATCGGAGGCCAATCAAGGTTTTCAATTAAAATTAAATAAAATTAATAATTCATAAATAAATAATAATAAGGAATAATAATAACTGACAATAAACAATTAATAAAATAACTAAATAATGTCAAAAAGGTTTTTCAAAGTTCAAGGCCAGCACGTTAACCTGGGGAATTAAAATGGGGGAGAGGGACAGGGTACGGAAAACTAGGCTTTGCATTTTTAACCTTAAAATTTTGGATGGCCTTAACCCTTTTGGCTGGGGGGACTTGCCATGGAAGAGAGGAGGAGAGGAGAGAAGGAGGGATGAGGGAGGGAAGAGGAGAAAGAGAAGGAGCCCCTTTGTTCAACGGGAGTCCAGCAGTTGTTAAAAATTTTAAACAAAGGGGGGGGTAAAACCCAAACTGTCATGATGAAAGGTTCAATTTTAAAAGCTATTTGATTTAGGGTTCTGGAATTTACATTTAAAAAAACCACCTACCCATTATTAACAAAAAAAGAAAAAGTTAAAATTTTATTTTTATACAAAGTAAAGTAAAAAAGGCAATCCAGGGTTTTTTTCGTCCCAAGTATTTCCTTTGGAGTGTCCCTGAAAATTTAAACAAAAGTAAACATTATTTGAAAAAACAAATTTAACTGAACAAGCTGGGTGCCCAAATAATAATCCCCAGGGGGGGGACCTTGGGGGGAAAAAAGGGCGGGTGGGACAATGAACCAAATCGTTTCGTTTCTCCTTCTCCCCCTCCCCCCCACTCTCCCTTCTCTCCTCTCTCTCTTCTTCCTCGGTTTCTCGAATTGGGACTGTTTCAATTCAAATTTACTTTATTCGTGGTTCGCTTTTCCCTCTGGTTTGTTCAATTTCCCTTTTTCCAATAGGGATGTTCCAAAAGTTTTAAAAAGGGAAAAAAGGAAAAAACAAAAGTTTTCAAGTTCTTTAAAAAACTTCTAAAAACGGGGATGGCTCAAAAGTCCTTAAAAAGTCTAAATTGATATTTGTTTTCCCCTTAAAACCTACTTAAAAATGTATTGGTTTTCCAAGTCCTTAAAGGTCTTCAAAGGCTGGCTTAGAGAAGTTACCCTTAAACCCCAATTGTCCTAAAAAAAACTAAGTTAGATACCTAAAAAATTATAAATGATGACTATTCCAAGTTTTAAAAAAACAACAAACAAAAACCTACAAAATAAAAAAGGTTTAAATTAAGCCAACCACCCGAACTGAATCTTTCCAAGTTCCTTAAAAGTCCTAAAAATCAGGGGGGCTTCAAGTTGTCATTAAAAAAACAAACTGTAAAAAACGTTGAACACTTTCAAAGGTTTTAAAATTTTAAAATATTAAACAAAAAAATTAAACCTTTGAATGTTCATAAAAATTAAGGTTCGAAAACAAACGCTTCGATTATTGCAAAGTTCCCTTCAATAAAAAAGTACTCCTAAAACGGGGGAAACGTTTTTTTTACAAAGGGTTGAAAAGGGGGGCGTTTGCGGGTAACAGGAGGAAAAAAAAACCTTTGGGCAGTTTTGAAAGCTCCGATGAAAACAAACCCGTCATGGGAGAGGCCCTGGGGGGGGAGTTAATAAAGTCACGGGAAAAGAAGGTAAAAAGGGAAGAATATGAACGGGGAAGGTCCCAGCATCAAAAGGAAATGAAACAAAGGGGGCATTTTGGCAAGCTGAAGGGGGGCGCCACTGGAAGGGGGGTGGGACGCTGCAAAAAGAAAACCGCAAAGGGGTACAATAATGGGGCCTAACAGGTATGGTACCGCAAGTTGGAGGTTGCACCGAAAGGCACCAACTTATTTTTTTCCCCATCACGGGATGGAGGACTGGAAACAATGTTTTTTTGGATTGGTTGATCTGCAAAAAAAAAACTTTCACGTCCAAAAAAATAGGTTTCATTTTCCCCAAAAAAGTCTTCTTGCACCCCCCCCCACAGGTGACACAAAAGGACAGGAAACAGATCTTTCAGAAAGCCCAAAGGTCAAACCAACCAAATTTCCCACGGGGACAGAAGGGGGGCACCAGGATATTTGCGTCTCACCTCCTTGGTTTCTCTTCCCTCACAGCAAATTAATTTCCCTGCCTGGGGGGACCCAACTTTCTCAACCCAAAATGGGGAATCGGGTAGGCTGGGAAAGGTTTTGGGGAAAAAACCTGTAGGGGGGGGAAACCAGAGAGAGTAGCGGAGAGAAAGAGAGGGGACGGGGGGGATAGGGGATGAGTGGATGAGAGGGAGGGGGGGATGGGCGACAGAGAGTGGGCGTGGAGAGGAGATGGAGGAAGAAGGAGAGAGAGACGGGAGAAGGGGAGGGTTTAACTGGCGGCCAAGTGTCCGTATTGGGGGGGAACCGCCGGGTGGAACTTAACCCGGAGAGGGAAAAAAAAAAGAACAAAAAAGAGAAAAAAAAAAAAACCCTTTGTAAAAAAAACCAAGATTTTTTCTACTTGCGGATAATGGTCCTTTCTTTTTGAAAATGGGGGGAACTCCATTGGGGTTTCATAACTGTTAGGGGGAGGGGGGAAATTATAAGGAATGAAAATTTTTTCCCCTCTGGGTGTGGAGGGTATTTTCCAAGGTTTATACCTGAATTTAACGAGATTTTTTTCTAAAATTTTGTTTTGGTTGCAGTTTATATTTTTAAAACGAAATGCATATCCCATCGCTCACAAATTTGGGCAAATCCAAAGTTGGCTTCCATGGGGAACCAAAAAAAAAAAAAAAAAACCAATTAAAAACAAAAACGAAACGGTCCGTTCTTGATTTATTCTTTCGGACGGTCCATTATTGTGGGTCGGGACCAGCCTACCACAAGGGGGGGAAAAGGGGTGGGTCTCTCCTTCTTTAAAAATTTAATTTTACTTGGGTTAATCTTTTGGGCAAATTAAGCTCTAGGGTGGTCTTCTCTTCTTACTCCTCTCTCTCTCTATGGGGGAAATTTAAAAACAAAAACAAAAAAAAAACGATTCATTATTAGATTGAATTTTATTTGAAAATTTTAGGCGGGATCAATGGTCCAATCAAGTCCAAGGCAGGTGGAGGGGGGCCAGGGTTTTCTTTGGCCCAAGGACAGCGGAAGTTAGGAGGGAGTTGGTAGTGGGTTTGAAAACAGCAAAATCTTCAGTTTTTTTCCAAGGCAAACCAAAACCTATAGGGGAAGTGATGACAAGTTACCAAGAATAACCTAAAAACTGGAATTGGTGCAGAACAAAATTTTTCCCCCCAATTGTTTGCATGTAAACAAGTCCCCCACAGGTTTAGATGAGGGGGGGCTAGATAGGACAGGCCCAAAGGGATTGAAAAGAGGAGGGAGGTGAAAAAAAAACGGCAGGGTTAAGCAAAAGGTTAAACAAAGGTTAAGGGAAAAGGGGGCGCCAAGGCTGGGGGCCCTGGTAAGGGGAACGGGCACCGCAAAAACAAACGAGGGGGGGGACCTGCACAAAAAAAAATTCCTTGCTCCGTAGGTTACACTTTTAAAACACACGACGTAAGGCATTTAAAACAAATGTTCCAACCCCAAAAAACGGAGGAAAAAGGAAATTAAAAAACGGAATATTGTTGGGTTCCCAAAATCCCCTTAAACACAAAAAAAAATAAAAAAACAGGGTCTAAAAAAACAAAACTCTATTTCAAATTAGCAAGAGGGAGCCTCCAATTTCCTTACCACAACACAAATCCAGTAGGGCCTTATTTAAATGGGTGGACTTGGGGTAGGGGGGAATAGGAGTTAAATAACAATACATCAACACTGGGACCTGTTTTCAGACGTCGCCTTCCAAACAAGGGATCCCATGTGTTTAACTCCAACCCCACAGTAGGCTGGGGCAATTGATGCCAGGTTTAGAATCCACGGGATAACCAAAAACGAAATGGAGTGCTTTGTATTAAAACGCACATTACGCTCTTGGATGGAATGAAATAACTGGATCTTACCATGGATACTGTTCAACTTTAACCACATTGAGTACTTAAAGCCTTAACTTAACGAGGGCCACAGTGTCTTGGCGCAAATTTACAATGGAAAGGGGGGTAAACCAATAATCCTTTATCAATTTTGAACAGGATGGTAAAAAAACTTATACTCCATTGTTTTATTAATGGGAAGGCAATTTGGAGAAGGAACTTTAAAATTCAAGGTAAGGGGAAAAAAAAAGCAAGAAAAGGACACCAATTTCCAAAATGTTTCATGGGGAAACTGCTTTTGCAGGGAGCAAAGAGTCCGTCCGTGCTAAAGCAAAAAATGCCCAGATTTTTAATATAATCAAACCAAAGGTAGTTTGAAAAAAATATTCAAATTAGGCAACGCTTTTCAGACACACCCCCATACAAATTCTTGTAATTTAATTTAACATTTGGTTACTACGAAAGCGGAATTAATTTTTCCTTGCTAAAGTGGCACTTTGGGATTGGGAAAAACAATCAACAAACCCACAAAACTTGTCTTTGGGTTTTCTGCCGTTTTCCACCCTTCAGGGACCGGAGAAGACAGGAGTAGAGGGAGTAACGGAGGAAATATGAGCAGGAGGAGAGAAGGAGGGAGAGACCTAGGAGAGAGGGGGGGGGAGGGAGAGGAGGAAGAGAAGGAGGGAGGGAGAGAAGAGGGGAGGTCAGAAAATATTGATAATACTTACAATGGGGGAGCGGGCAACAATAAACTTCCTTTTTTTCCATAAAACGGGCCAATAAACAAAACGGGAGGTGGAATGGTATACAATCAAGAAAAGGGTTTTAATTTTGTTTTGTTTTCATAAACGATTTAAGTACATTATTTAAAGTTTTTTAAAGTTTTTTTGTTTCACACCACATTTTTAAAAAATTTCATATCAGGGGAAGGAGGGACCGTTCCACCCCCAATTGTCCCCAGATCTCAGCACACTGGGTCATAAAAACCGAATTTTCTGGTGACTCTAGGTGAATTGCAAAAATTGGGGCCCTTTTCATTCCCCGGACCAACCCCCCCCACACAAAAAAAACAAAAAACCCCCCCCCCCCAACCCCCCCCAACAAAACCCCCCCCCCACCCCCCCCCCACCCCCCACAAACCCCCCTTCATGCCCCCAATTCACGAGGATTGTGTTCAAGCCCAATTGCGGGCAATGGTTTTTGTTTTGTTGGGACCGGGCAATCCAGTTTCAAAATGGGAAAGAAAATGTGGCTTCATCACCAAAAAGGTAACAAGCAACCAAAACAACAGGGCGTTCTTCAGGGAAAACGTTTTCGGGGAGGAGGCCCACCTCCACATTTCTTGCCTTTCGGTGAAGTGAAACAATCACGCCAACCGGGAGAGTTCCTGGCACAATTCGCCATCTTGTAAGGATGGTAATGAAGGTCATAGTGAAGTATTCGCCTCACTGAACGATCGGAAAGTGCAAGGGCAGAGGCATGTGTGCGCGCAGAACGTCGTGGGGATTGCAAGATTGAAGCTCTCACTGCCTCAATGTTCTCAGGTGTTCTGATGGGCCGAAGTACTCCAGTTCTTCGTCGTGTCGTACTCCCGGTTTACCTGAACGTAGTGAACCTATGTAACAATTGACGGAACAGGCCTCTTGGGGCTACATTGAAACGATTTCGAAAGGCGCGCTGGGTTGCAATCACAGACTGTCGATTCGAAAAGTAGGCTTCGACGGCAAAACGCACGCTCCTCACTACTCCAACGCATGACAGCGACTGACTGTATTCCAACCAAGTAAACTTTCAGAATGGCCCTGTCAATGAAACCACGCCCACCCCGATACTACTTCTACAGCCAGATTCCCATGCATTATAAAAAAGGAAGTTATGTTGCCACACCCTATAATATATATATATATATATATATATAATATATATATATATATATATATATATATATATATATATATATATATATAACGTATTTGTATGCATATATAATGTATATATATTATATCTAATATATATAGACCTATAAGATTAATTACAATAGAATAAGGCAATTACTAGATATTGTGAGAGACCTTACCTTACCTTAGACCTTGCATCTTGTTCGGGTTGCCCCAGGTTTCCCTCAGTTTGAGGCACCTCTAATGTCTACCAGAGAGTTGCTAATGCATCTTACCGGTATATTTTGCATCTTCCAATCTTGGATGGTCGGGGATGCAGCTTAGATATTTGTCGAGCTTATTCTTAAACACATCTACGCTACACTCCTGATATATCCTCAGATGAGCTGGCAAACGCATTGAATAGACGCCTGCATTATCGATGCTGGTGCGTAGTGGATTAATGTCCTGTGTGCTTTCCTTAGTTTTTCCTGGTATAGTTTTGGGCACTATTTAATCTACTTCTGCTTGTCTCTGATATTTTTCAGCTCCATGATGTTTTCGGTAATTCCTTCTATCTGTTTCCATCCCTGAATTATCATGTAGCGTTCTCTTCTCCTTTCTAGACTATATAATTTTAAGGATTGTAGTCTTTTCCAGTAGTCAAGATCCTTAACTTCTTCTATTTAGCTGTAAAGGACCTTTGTACACTCTCTATTTCTGCAATATCCTGATAGTTGTGGGTACCATATCATATTGCAATATTCAAGTGGACCACGAACATATGTTTTATAAAGCATAATCATGTGTTCAGCTTTTCTTGTTTTGAAGTGTAACAACATTCCCAATTTTGCTTTACATTTTGCCAATAGAATTGCTATTTGATCATTGCATAACATGTTCCTATTCATCATCACACCAAGGTCTTTAACTGCTTCCTTATTTGTGATTGTCTCATTTATTAGGTCCCCTATGCATATAGCTTTTCTTCTCTATCTCCATAATCTATTGATTCAAATTTATCAGAGTTAAATACCATCCTATTTACCTCTGCCAAATCATATACTTTGTTAAGGTCTCTTTGTAGCGCGTTCCTATCTTCATCACAAGTAATTTCTCTTATTCTTGTGTCATCGGCGAAGCTATTCACTACCGAGTCCTTAACATTACTGTCTATGTCTGCAATCATAATAACAAACAGTAATGCAGCTAACACCGTACCTTGTGGCACACCGGATATTACCTTAGCTTCATCCGATTTTTCATCGTTTGCAATAACTATGTTTTCTGTTGTGTAAAAATTCTTTTAACCATCTTCCTACTTTATCCACTATATTATGTTTTCTAATTTTTTTTTTCTAATATATTATGATCTACCTTGTCAAAAGAGAGAGAGAGAATCATATCAGAATCTAAGTGCTACTCTTCAAAACAAGACGTGACGCAAAATAATGAAAAAAAAAATAAATAAAAAAGGAAAGGAGACAACAGCATAATTTCTAAATTAAGAAAAAAGAAGAATAAAAAGTGGGCGAAGTCAACCTTAATCGAATGAGTCCTTTTATTTTCGGTTCCTTTTGATCGAGATTTTTGGGGCAGCGCCACAGGACAGGAATCAGTCTCGGATAAGGAGACAGATCGAGTTTTTGTTTCAGTTTGTTTCTCCGCTCGAGTTTAAAAATGTTTATTCTTTTTCTATTTTCAGGGACGTGATACATTCTCTCTCTCTCTCTCTCTCTCTCTCTCTCTCTCTCTCTCTCTCTCTCTCTCTCTCTCTCTCAATGAAAAATGGAAGCCATATTTTCTAAAAAGTTTTTAAAATGAGTTTTGTAACATGAATCTATACAACGCTACGACAGGCCAACTTTTGATTCATATAATGAATATATATATATATATATACTATATATATATATATATATATATATATATATGTATGTATGTGTATATATACATGGTATATAATATATATATATATATATATATATATATATATATATATATATATATATATATATATATATATATAAATAAAGGTAAAAGCACGAAGGAAAGATAAACAGCGGAGTTTCTGCAAGATCTTTCGACTCAACGTCTTTACTTAGCAGACGAAACTGACTTACATGAGAAATTGAGAGTGCAGGAAAGGTCGTATAAGTATAGGTGGCAGATAGGGATTATAAGGAGATTAGTACCTAGAATCCAAGACACCTGGAGAATGAGTAACCTTTCCAAACAAGCATAAACATGGGTCCAATTCAAGAACAAAAAGATCAAGTCCAACTGCTCAGACACAGGGACAAGACAATAAAGGATATACTATATTCAATGTTGATTTTTGTGGTCTCTGTTTCAATAT
Source organism: Macrobrachium nipponense (assembly GCF_015104395.2). Lineage (NCBI taxonomy): Eukaryota > Metazoa > Arthropoda > Malacostraca > Decapoda > Palaemonidae > Macrobrachium > Macrobrachium nipponense. The sequence goes on along the minus strand of NC_087214.1, from coordinate 37,296,853 downwards.
CCCACCCCAACATCACCTAGGCGTATGTGGATTTTGAATGAGAAAACACAAATAGTTACTTTTTCAGAATAAGAAACGAATTTCATTTCAAAATAAAGTAAAGAAAAGAGAAGTTTCATTCGCTATTTACAAAACTTCTACGATGATTTATTATCCCAACAATCAATGCATCTGATAATACTGATAGATATTTCTAAGTCTAAAACAGGAATTTTTCCAATTTGAACAAACGACCTGGCAGTTGGATCTAATGCATACCTCTCTCTCTCTCTCTCTCTCTCTCTCTCTCTCTCTCTCTCTCTCTCTCTCTCTCTCTCTCTTTCTAGCCATAAGTTCGTTAAATGCCTCTCATTATCAATTCAGGAAATATCTGAAATTCGACCCCAAAACAAAAAAAATATTAAAGATATTTAAAAATATAAAAATGAGTCGAGTTAACAGCCCTACATCCTGAAACAAAAGACAGCGTTAACAGAATCTTGCAACAACGTTAGGGGGACCAGTGCAGGTGTCAATGGTTCCTGAATATGGCTCCTGAGGCAACAAAGTCAACACCACAAACATCAGCCAACTTTTTCCCATTCTGCCCAGTCGCCATTGAAGTTGAGGCAAAGGAAAACTGTTTTGTAAAAAAAAAAAAAAAAAAAAAAGACATCGTGCTTTGTCTACAAGATGTTGCGCATTGTTTCAATGAGAGAGAGAGAGAGAGAGAGAGAGAGAGAGAGACTAAGTCCTTAGGAATTAGTCTAGACGAGCACTATCTTACTCCAATTAAAAACGGGATGGTCTCGACGAGTAATATAATCGTGCAAATGGGTCCCTCTTTCCCTCTAATATTCAGTCGAAAATGAGTAAATGGGGAGGGGGGTTACATCCCCACCCCCACCCCAAAACATGATGATATCATTTTGGACACATTTATTCAATTCAATTCAATTCTCCTTAACCTCATTTTAAAGAGACAAGAGCAACAACATAATGAATAAAAGTTGCTGGCAAAATGCCGTGGGGATTTAACCCCAGTTGTTAAAGAATTAAGATACTCAAGGAAGTCTTGAAGTGCTAGCAAAGCGTTTCTACAGTAATAATCACGTAACCTTTAACCATATAAGAGTTAACGGCACAAACAAGATCCATGTAGACTGAATCGTGGGCACAACAACAGGAAAATATATACAACAACATTATTATTACATTTTTATTAATATGAAATAGGCTCCCTTCCGTAGTTAGTAGGCTAACCATTAACTCGCCATTGGCTTCAGACACTTAACAACTAAGTTAAAAGGAAAGACCTATGTCACGCAAAAATGAGCTTTTACAGAGAACAATAATGGTGAACTAAAACGAAACTCAATCTATTTACCGCCCTTCAAACCGGGAACTTAAAGTGGAATTTGTAGACTTCGCGCAACTTCTCAAACTTCCTACGAGAGAGACGAGAGAGAGAGAGAGAGATAGAGAGAGAGAGAGAGAGAGAGAGAGAATATGTTTTAGCATTTTAATCAATTTAACCTAGCCTATGTCTATGCACACTTTTTATAGGCTTATCACCACTCAAAAAAAATTAAATAAAAACTCAACAGCAAATATTTAAAGAAAGCCGCATTAACATCAGTAAAAAAAATCAACAGTAAAATTAATTTTTAAAATCTGGTAGTGAAGGTGAAAATAGAAATAAATAAATAAAAAATAAAACGGCCGACGGGAGTCTGCCTCAAATCCCTAAGGCGAGCGTCAGGTCACGTGACCTTGATCCCACTGATCAGGATTCTTTACTAAAACAAGTAAAAAATATTTTTACTTTAAAACCGAAAACTATACAAATTGGGTTCTGAAAAAAAAGGGGTATCCAGTCATTTGCTCAAGTCAAGTGCAAGTTAAGTATGCTGAAAATGGCTTCATAAGTCTCAAAACAAAAAAAAAAAAAAAAAAAAAAAAAAAAAAAAAAAAATTGAATAAATAAACAAATAAAAAATTGCCCCCAATAAAACTCCAATTCGTTGCAGGGAAAATGTGATATTTCCTTTTTTATGAAAAAATAAAAAATAATCAATTAATTAATAAATAGCCAAATATTGAAACTCCTAATGTTTCGTGTCAGCAACAGACACCCAAAGTTACACTGATGTAAAACATGTACGCAAAATAATAATAATAATAATAATAATAATAATAATAATAATAATAATAATAATAATAATAATAATAATAATAAGGGATATCAAACACCAAGAGATGAAGGACACGATCAGGAAAGAATATATGCAGAGACTCTCAAGGCGATACTCAAGTCAAAACTCAACGCCGGAAATATGATAAAAGCCATAAACACATGGGCAGTGTCAGTAATCAGATACAGCGCAGGAATAGTGGAATGGACGAAGGCAGAACTTCGCAGCATAGACCAGAAAACGAGGAAACATATGACAATACACAAAGCACTACACCCAAGAGCAAATACTGACAGACTATACATAACACGAAAGGAAGGAGGGAGAGGACTACTAAGCATAGAAGACTGCGTCAACATCGAGAACAGAGCACTGGGCAATATCTGAAAACCAGTGAAGACGAGTGGCTCAAGAGCGCATGGGAAGAAGGACTGATAAAAGAAGACGAAGACCCAGAAATATACAGAGACAGAAGAATGACAAAGAGAACAGAGGACTGGCACAGCAAACCAATGCACGGACAATACATGAGACAGACTAAAGAACTAGCCAGCGATGACACATGGCAATGGCTACTGGGAGGAGAGCTCAAGAAGGAAACTGAAGGAATGATAACAGCGGCACAGGATCAGGCCCAAAGAACCAGATATGTTCAAAGAACGATAGATGGAAATAACATCTCTCCCATATGTAGGAAGTGCAATACGAAAAATGAAACCATAAACAACATAGCAAGCGAATGTCCGGCACTTGCACCGAACCAGTACAAAAAGAGACATGATTCAGTGGCAAAAGCCCTCCACTGAAGCCTGTGCAAGAAACATCAGCTACCTTGCAGTAATAAGTGGTACGAGCACAAACCTGGAGGAGTGATAGAAAACGGTCAGGCAAAGATCCTCTGGGACTATGGTATCAGAACGGATAAGGTGATACGTGCAAATAGACCAGACGTGACGTTGATTGACAAAATCAAGAAGAAAGTATCACTCATTGATGTCGCAATACCATGGGACACCAGAGTTAAAGAGAAAGAAAGGGAAAAAATGGATAAGTATCAAGACCTGAAAATAGAAATAAGAAGGATATGGGATATGCCAGTGGAAATTGTACCCAAGATCCCTGAAAAGGAATCTAGAAAAACTAGAGGCTGAAGTAGCTCCAGGAAACATGCAGAAGAGTGTGATTCTAGAAACGGTGCACATAGTAAGAAAAGTGATGGACTCCTAAGGAGGCAGGATGCAACCCGGAACCCCACACTATAAATACCACCCAGTCGAATTGGAGGACTGTGATAGAGCAAAGAAAAGAAAGAAAGAAAAAAAAAAAATATATATATATATATATATATATATATTTTTTTTTTTTTTTTTGCTCTATCACAGTCCTCCAATTCGACTGGGTGGTATTTATAGTGTGGGGTTCCGGGTTGCATCCTGCCTCCTTAGGAGTCCATCACTTTTCTTACTATGTGTGCCGTTCTAGGATCACACTCTTCTGCATGAGTCTGGAGCTACTCAGCCTCTAGTTTTCTAGATCCTTTTCAGGGATCTGGGATCGTGCCTAGTGCTCCTATGATATGGGTACGATTTCCACTGGCATATCCCATATCCTTCTTATTTCTATTTTCAGATCTGATACTTATCCATTTTTTCCCTCTCTTTCTCTTCGACTCTGGTGTCCCATGGTATTGCGACATCAACTGAGGGACACTTTCTTCTGACTTTGTCAATCAACGTCACGTCTGTCTGTTTGCACGTATCACCCTATCCGTTCTGATACCCATAGTCCCAGAGGATCTTTGCCTGATCGTTTTCTATCACTCCCTCAGGTTGGTGCTCGTACCACTTATACTGCAAGGTAGCTGATGTTTCTTGCACAGGCTCTAGTGGAGGGCTTTGCCAATGAATCATGCCTCTTTTGTACTGGTTCCTGTGCAAGTGCCGGGCATTCACTTGCTATGTGGTTTATGGTTTAATTTTTCGTATTGCACTTCATACATATGGGAGAGATGTTATTTCCGTCTATCGTTCTTTGAACACATTCGGTTTCTTAGGGCCTGATCTTGTGCCGCTGTTATCATCCTAAGTTTCCTCTTTAGCTCTCCTCTGTAGCCATTGCCAAGTGTCATCGCTGGCTAGTTCTTTAGTCTGTCTCATGTACTGTCCGTGCATTGGTTTGTTGTGCCAGTCCTCTGTTCTGTCTGTCATTCTCCTGTCTCTGTATCTGGGTCTTCGTCTACTTTTATTAGTCCTTCTTCCCATGCACTCTTTAGCCACTCGTCTTCACTGGTTTTCAGATATTGCCCCAGTGCTCTGTTCTCGATGTTAACGCAGTCTCTATACTAGTAGTCCTCTCCCTCTTCCTTTCCGTGTTATTTATAGTCGTCCGTATTTGCTCGGGTGTAGTGCTTTGTGTATTGTCATATGTTTCCTGGTTTTCTGATCTATGCTGCGGAGTTCTGCCTTCGTCCATCCACTATCCTGCGCTGTATCTGATTATTGGCACTGCCCATGTGTTTATGGCTTTTATATATTTCCGGCGTTGAGTTTTGACTTGAGTATCGCCTTGAGTCTCTGCAATATATTCTTTCCTGATCGTGTTCTTCATCTATGGTGTTTTATATCCCCTCCTTCCATTATTCCCAGGTATTTGTATCCTGTCTCATATGTGTTTGATGTTGCTCCCATCTGGTAGCAGCTTATCCCTTCCAGTTCTCGTTACTTTGCCTTTTTGTATGTTGACTAAGGCACATTTTTCTATTCCAAACTCCTTCCTGATGTCTCCAGATACAATCCTTACAGTCTGGATTAGGGTATCTATTTCCTTGATGCTCTTACCATACAGCTTGATGTCGTCCATGAACATCAGATGTTGATTCTGTGCCTCTTTCTTGAGTTGGTACCCGGCATCCATCTTCTGTAGTACTTTTGTCATGGGAATCATGGCTACTACGAAGAGGAAGAGTAGTGGGACAGTGAGTCGCCTGGAAGATCCCTTTCCTGATATTAATATGCTAGTCTTATTCCAGAGCAATGTAAGTATTGTATTCCAGTTGCGCATTGTACTTTTGAGGAAGCTGATGGTGTTTTCCTCTGCCCCATATATTTTCAGGCATTCTATTAGCCATGTGTGTGGTATCATGCCATGCTTAGGTTGGGTTTCCTTCTCCTACTGTTCTTCATTACCATTTTGTCTATCAGGAGCTGGTCTTTTGTGCCCCTACACTTCCTTCTGCAGCCTTTCTGTTGGTGTGGGGGATGGTGTTTGTCTCCTTCACTGATGATACCTGTTAGTAACTTCCACATTATTGGTAGGCAGGTGATAGGCCGTAGTTACTGGCTATATTTCCCTTACTCTTGTATTTTTGTACTAAGGATATTCTTCCTGTGGTCATCCATTGGTGCATGGTGATTGAGATACATTGCTGGAGTTGTTCTGCTATTCGTGGGTGTAGGGCCGTGACGTTTTTGAGCCAGTATCCATGGACTTCATCGGGACCTGGGGCTTCCAGTTTGGCATTTTCTTTAGTTGGTGTCTGACTGTGTCTGTCGTGATGTCTGTGAATCTTTGTTTTATTCTCCCCTGTTTCTTCTTCCTTGACTTCCTGGAGCCATGTTGCATGTTTGTGTGTGATACCGGATTGCTCCATATGTTTTCCCAGAGTCTCTTTACTTGGTTCGGCTTCAGGAATTTCTGGGTGGTTGTCTTCCCCGCTTAGTTGGCTGTATAGTCTTTTCTGGTTGGTTCCGAATAGTTTGTTCTGTTGGTATCCCTTATTCCTGTTCATGTACGTTGGATCTATGTGCTTTGGCCTTAAGCCTCTGTTTTACATCTCTATTGTGTGTTAGTCCTCTCTCTTGTACTTGTATTTCTCGTTGAGTTCCTCCCTTGTTTTCTTGCTTCTTAGCCTTTTTTCTCAGTTTACTCAAGTCAGATCTCATCACCATGATTTGCTTTTCCAGGCGCCTTTTCCAAGGAGGTTGCTGTTTTGGTTTCTGTTGGGTTGGTTTGTGCTGGTGGTGTTGGTGTTCGAATCCACATCAGTTCTGCTACTAATCTTGCTCCTGCATATGCCAAGTTATTTGTTTCTGTGATACTGGTGGTGTGTATTATGCCCCATTATTTCATTGACCTCACTTGTTTTCTCCCTAATTTCTTGGTGTTGTAGGCTTTCATGGATGGGGATCTGTGTTCTCTCTGTATCTGGCTCCATCCATTGTTAATAAACTTTTCTACCCATTCCATCCTCTCTGTTACTTCGTCGGTGTTTCTTCGTGTGTCGTTGTTTGATACCTCATCCTCCCTGTCGTCTTCTGTGGCATCGTCTCTCAGTTCGTCTTCGTGTAATTCGTTGTCGTGTGACATTTCCCTTTCCAGTTCTTCTCTTCTGTTGGGGAGAGCCAGTTCTTTTTCTTTATGTTCCTTACTTGGTCTGCTAGCCTGATCTGTTTTGGGGGTGTTATTCCTCTCATTCCAGATGTTGACCAATCTTCTTCTATATCCTCTCTCCGTTGGGTTGCTTCTGATGTACCATCTCCATATTTCCTTATTTTCTTCTCTTGTCCATTTCTTCCTTTTTGCTTCTGTAGCTCCAATCTCAGGCTGTTGATTACTGTCGTTGTGGTGGTCAGTTGCTGGATGACGACCTCCAAGTACCTGACCGTCTTCCCCTTCAATTGGGTTGAATACCTGGTTGCCGGACGAAGCTCCTCTGTTGCCAGAGGTTCCATTTACGTCGTTGTCGTTTATTCCTTCATTTCTTTCCATCATGCTGAGTTTTGCTATTTAACCCATAGCTGGACCCTACCCCATCAGGGATAGGTACTCATTTACAGCTGAGTAGACTGAGGAAATTATGGTAAAGATCCTTTCCCAAGGAATCAACGCCGAGGAGAGCGGTCACCCATCCAACGGCTGACCAGCCCCAATGTTGCTTAACTTGACTTAAGTCCATTGACGACCTAACCGACTCTGCCACGGCGCCTCCTTTCCCAAGACCAACCCTTCCTTTTCCAGAGTCCATCCCTCTTTTTCCAAGCTTCTTTGCGTAATTCACAACTGCCTTCCAAAATATTGTGGTCTTTCCATTCCACATGGCTGCTAAATCAGACGGGTGCCTCGTTGTTGTCAGCAATAAAACCCCACCCCTTATCTGAAACTGCTGACAGCATGTCCACCGCCTTCCACATTGGATTTTATTAAAACTTCCACTCCTTCCTCCCTCTCTCCTACCATCCCCTTCCTAACCCACATCCCCTACCACCTTATTATTATTATTATTATTATTAATTATTATTATTGAACATAACATGAGTGATGAAAATTAAAGTGCGCATTTTCTCCTTAACTAGTCTAGGAGCCAAATGCCTCTATCTGTTAAAATAAGGGATTTACGCTATACGGTCAACCCCTTACGTTTTGATGCATTTATAAGATAGATTAATATCTAGCACACCATCATCGGGACGGCTCTTAAAAATCTGGCCCTTCCAACACCTAAATATTGCCATAAATAGCTCTCTAGATTAATCTATCTTATTCGCGTTGGCCACTTTCATTAATTAAATCTTATACCATATGATTGTTTGTTTATATTTTCACGTAATATTCTGGTAAAATGACCTTGACACA
>NC_087214.1:37211548-37284048 GCF_015104395.2 Macrobrachium nipponense | reverse complement strand
CTTTGGGGTAGAAATGAACTTGTAAGATCTGTTTTAGACTGGGTGGAGGAGAGAGAGAGAGAGAGAGAGAGAGAATGGGGGGGTGGGGGGGCGGAGGGGAACAGGAAGGGGGATAATAAAGGAAGTGAAAGAGCAAAGGATCCTTTCTCTCTCTCTGCAATCAAGAACCAAAGGAATTAAACCACCAATGAGGAAAGATCAAATTTTATCTTTTGGAGTGAGGGTGCAGGCCCCATATGCCAATGACCTTATAGATGATCAAGCAACTTAATTATTTTATGGTTACCCGTCCAAATAATGAACAGACCGAGTGTATAGTACACCTTGATGAAAATCATGCCTATGTTGCTATTTTGTTTAATTATGGCTTTATTTTATTGAAACAATTCTCAAGGGCCAGGACCAATTCTTTTTTTTAAGTGAAGGCCGACGGAGTTGGCTACCAAACGCCTTTCCCTGGCTCACACAAAAACAACTATTCAAAACACTCTACTAGACAAAAGACCTTGAGGAAGGTCACAAGATGACGTTCATTTCCGCCTACTTTCCAAAAAACCCTTCACCCAAAGTCTGTAGCTGAGATTCTTGTAGGCTTAAGTGCGCTGAACAAACCACCACCCACCCACCACCCACCACCCGGCCTCTCAGCGCCCTCTCTCCAACTCGGGGACAAAGTTTCCATGTAACAGCCGAGAGCAAAGTCCCACAGACTGCCGTGAAACAGCCGTTTCCTGAGGACTCTTCTTGTAAATATGACCCCAGGCTTTGGATTATAAGTCAAATCGATTGAGGATTTTTCCCTTCTTCCTGACAGCGTGAAATTGGAAACTGTCAGCTACAGTTTTCATTCCTGAAGAACATCAACATTTTTGCTCTATTTTGTCTAGCTGCAGGCAGACGTATTATCGTCCATTGGATAAATGTACGTATGTACAGAAAAGAATATGTATGAAGAATATGTACAGAATAATACTTCTACGTGTGCTATCCTCTCTCTTTCTCTGCCTCTAAACATTCCTCGGTCCAATATTCCTGGACCCCGGCAGCCTGGCTGACTCGGGGATGATATCGGCCGAAGATCCTGAGGAACTCTTTATTGGTCTCTCTGCAGAATTTCTCTCTCAATACTTTTTCATCTCGGCGAAATTCTCTCTCTCCTCTCTCTCTCTCTCTCTCTCCTAGGAGATGCAAACCCCTTGGAGGGGTGGGTGGGTGTTCCGAGCAGACTTCGAAAAGTCTGACTTTTTAATGTTTTGCCTCAAAAATGCGGGATGTATTGATATTCATTAGTATACGTTCTAATGTAACGTGAGCTCATTCAGATCATTTTCCTTTTCCCCTTTCCAGACCTTGAACTTTGATGTTAAATGTTGCATCAACTACATTTTAAAAACCGCAGAGATTTTGGAGTGCTCAACTGTGTGGCACTGACAGGATTAAAACTTAAATTTACTCCAATATAAAACTGTTCCTTGGCATGTCGGCCACTTGGACCCCAGACCCAACGTCCTTGGAGCCAGGTGATGAAATTTTGTAATCCATACAAAATGTAGTCATTCGAGACACTTCTACAATTTTGTTTTATAGAACTCTGTCAAACAGAAAGTATCTTATCTTACTTACAAAATGACAGCACATGTAGTACAATAAACACTCAAAAAACGACGCTGGACGTTCGCGTGTAGGAAACTCCTAAGTTCATCAGATTAGATCATTATCTAACCTTCTGTTGAAATTACCTAAGCTCATCTATAAGATCAACCCTTTTTTGTAGAATTTTAAAACTAGTGGTCTACAAAGGGTGGCTATTCATTTTACAGTAGTAGATTATGTTACAATATGTGACTGCGACATTTTTTGTCATTTGTCCCCAAATTTACCATTGGACCAATGGGGTGATATTTGCAGTTATATTTCAAGTAATATAACTGGGCATTTCTGCCCCATAATATATAAATATAAGGACTGATTTTAAACTTTGACAAAAACATATACGAACAGCTTTTCTCAGAATAAATAGCAACTGGAAGATAAGAATCCTTTCAAATCTCACACGAGACTTCATAGGAACCTAAGAAGTGTTTGTGTCGGACATCGACCCAAATTAAGCAAAAACAAAAAAAAAAAAAAAAAAAAGGATATTTTATGGAGAGTTTCAGCATAGACTAGGATTTCGGTCTCCCAATACATTTACATATTTCCAACCAAATTGTTGAAATTACACTGCACTGAGAAATTCCAGAGTTCAACAAATTGAAGAGAAGGCCTATTGGCAAGAGATCCCAAATAAAAAAAAATGCTAAGTGTAAGCCTATGTGGAAATGAACCCTAATTGCCAAAAGGGTAAGTGAAGGCCTATTCGGCAATAAACCTCATTTTCAAAAAGTATTGACCGCGAAGGCCTATCAAGGAACAGATACCATAAAAAAAAAGTTGCAAGCCTACTTAGGAATACGTAGGTACCATTTTCAATCAAGATTAAATGTAGGCCTATCTGAGCCTAAGATCCCATTTTCAAGAAAGTTTAAAACGGTTTGATACATTTTTTGCACGTATGGAACTTAGTATACATACATACTACACACACACCAATTAGGATATATACGTATACATCATATAGTATACTTATGCCGTACTAAGGACAATTAGGTCTTGTAACAAGAAACTTTCCAGCGGAAGAACTTAGAAGTTAAAAGAAAAAGGTAACAACGAAACCTCACCGGTCTTTTTGCTTTAGAGAAATGCTCCTCTACGTAAGTTTCTCAAAGCTAATGGGATAATAGTAATATGTCCTTTTTCCGGCCAAAGCGAAACTCGCCGGAAAACTTATGATAAGTTCCGAATTTTCTAATCAACTTTCCCTACCAACGATAAATGAAAGCAAGGATGATAGAAGGTAAGAGAAAAGCAGTCAGTACTCAAAGGTGTAGAATTACAGAAGCTTAAAATCAGATGCTAAGAATTTGTTTTTTCTTGATTTCTTTCATTTTATATAATTTTTTCCGAGAACTGACGCAAAACTCCTGGATAGGATAAAATTATAAAATCACTGAATTTTTTCAAAGCCCGAAGTCCGTCTACTCATAGACAACACCATCAGAAACTAATAAAAACATAAACGAATCTAAACCGTGGACAACGAAGACGTCATCGTGCTCCTCCGAATGCAAGAGAATTCTGCTGAATATGCACGATATTTCTTTCCCCTGCCAACTCGAGAATATCCCGGATGAGCGATGACAGAGAAACCTGGTTTATTCTGACAGAATTCCCGTAGTTCCAGGACTGTTTGATACACTGTATAATGTCTTGAATCAACATAGTATATCTTCTGATACTCTGTTCAACTTGGATAGTAAACTTAGTGACAAACTTATTTCTTTAGGGAAAAGACAATTATACAATTCTGGAATCAACAAATAACTCCTGATAAACTGTTCAACTTTGGCGGTATATTTGGTGACAAACCAACTTACATTCTTTCGGAAAATTCGAATTGGAATACAAAATTTAGGCCGATGGCCAAGCGTTGGGATCATGAGGTCATTCAAAGCTAAAATGGAAACTGAGAATAAAAAGTTTTGAGAGGTGAAAGAGAAGGAAAACCTTTTGCAGTTGAATTATGAAACAATTATTAGGAGAGGGTCGAGGAAAGTCAGATGGAAGAAAGAGAATATGAGTGGAAGTATAGTAAAATGTATGAAAGGGATTGCAGCTATGGGCTGAAGAGACGCTACAAAGAACTTTAAATGATACCCACTGATGACACTACCCCCATATGTGATACATTCTTTTGGAAAACGATCAACTATGCAATTCTGGAGTCAACATGCTTTTGAGACTATATAACAGGGCATAAAACCGGCTGTTAATAATAAATAAAATAGTAAACAAACAAAAACAAAAGCAGACCGTTTACTCTCCCTCCACAATCACAAATTTGATGTTAAAGAAACCTTACTTATGATATTTAATTATTTCACAAAAATAATGGAATATGTTATCTTATATTTGGTCATGAGACACGAAAAGCAAATATTTGCTTAGACACCTGACATTCAAATAGATGTCACTCACGGAAGAATTCTTACATGATTTATGTACCATAATTCACGTACTATATTTATTTATGTACCAGTAAAGATGAATAGTTTATGTAACATTGAAAATGGATTTCTAAATAATTAAACTATTAAATATTCATTTCGTATCTATTGCAGAAATGTTATAAACATTGTCAACACGCAAATTCGCTATCTTTAACAAACACTTGGAGTCTATATAAAACTTTCCAACTTAAGTTTGTTTATCTTGTACCTAAATTAGAACTGAAACTGAAATACCATCTGTTCTGCTGACAAAAAATGACTCCATAATACTTAGGAGAGGCATCAGTGAATTTGGTTTTCCAAAAGTGAACCAAACCCAAAGACATAAATATTCAGGTCGACTTTATCTGGTTCCTGCAACAGACAAAGGGAAGGATCACAAACCCCATTACATGAGAGAGAGAGAGAGAGAGAGAGAGAGAGAGAGAGAGAGAGAGAGAGAGAGAGTCAGGTTTACTGATGCTTCGTTAACCACGTAATGGTTTCTTCACACCACAGTGACACATGTCATAAATACAAGTCGGAAACTTATCTCATACATATCACAAACAAGTTGAGAACAAGAAAATAACTGTATGTGGAGTACGAATTTTTGCCAGATACTGGATAATCATATGAAGCAACAGTTAGGACTACCAACAAGTTGATAACAAGTATTCAACAAGTTTGTGATGTTTCAGTGATAAGTTGCAAACATGTTCATGAAATGTGTTACTGCAGTTCTGAGGCAACCTGAGCCTAACATGGTTTAACAAACAATCTTTTAAAAGCCAATCAGCCAAAGCTTAGAAACCGCTTTAGGCACAAATTCAAGGGTGTGGGGCTGGCAACTGCATCCCTAAAAATCTGTAAATTAACCAAAGGCTGTAACCTTGTGGAACCACCCTTCCCAAAGGGAGAAAATTACGCATATTGATAATTCCATGTCTATATTCGAGATGCCTTGGATGCCTGAAAATGGGATTTGCAGATGTGGATGCAGATATTTGATGACCCTCCCTCGCGGATGCAGATACTTTGTAAATCTAAATAATTTAGATATATTCAATTGTTAAAGATAATTTTCAGCCACATAATTCAAAATTATGTGTTACCACATAATATAGGATGTACTAATTGAAAGTAGAAATATTGTAAACTTTCATATGAACGTACAAAGAGTAACAGCAATACACGAACGTTTTAGTTGTCTTGGCATAAGGTTAGTTCATGCTCATTGCATCATAAGGATAGCAAAAATACAAAGACATTCTTCGCATTACAGAGAGAGAGAGAGAGAGAGAGAGAGAGAGAGTTCCCTAAGAAACGCAATACCCTGCCATTATGATTGCAACTGCTGTGAATGACATGAAATTACTGAAACAAATACACTTTAAAACAAATATGCTATAACAGAGCGACTTTAAAGTAAATACTGTATAAAATGTGTAACTGTGTATCATGTATTCTGTATAATAAAACGAAAAAGCCAAATTTAGCAAAAAAAATCTACTTTTAGCTATAATGAACTATCGAACACTTAGCAGGGGGTGATATCCGCATATCCACTTTCTCAAACTGCGGATACGGATGTAGATACTGGTTTCAATGCTGATGCAGATGTTAAGAAATTGTTAATGCAGATGCGGATTCATAAAAAATGCGTATAATCCGCGGATGAGGATATCCGATAGATCTCTAGCTTATATAATTGCTAAAACATAGCTGTACCTATGACCACTGATTCAAGACGCCTTAAAAGACGCGACGAAAGACAATGGGGAATAATTAAGAAGGGGGAACTAACGAAATATTTCCAATCACCCCGTAAATGGGCGAAGTATTATTGCATCCGAGTCAGTTAATAGTTATATTAAAGACTTAAATTTATATCGAAGAGGGAGAGATATAAACGAACGATAAGATCAGAAAACGGATAAAAAGATATTCGTACTTAGAAGGAAATCAGCTCAGTCGAAAAAAGGTGAAACGTACTAGAAGAGGGAAGAACTTACATGGACACAGAAAACGGAGCAAGGCGTTAAGAAGCTCAATGGAATATACATAAAGAATACATCAGGAAATATATATAGAATATACATCAATCCCGAGGGATACGAATCCTTATGAATTCCAAACCTTTGGCGAGAACTAGATACGAAAAAGAAGCATAGAAACACAATAAAATGTCAAGGGAGGAATATCTTCCATTTGATTACTGGCGATACATTAACGATCACGTGACAGAAACTTTTTTATTTACATAGAAGTGAAATAGTAAATTAGGTGGGCGAGTGTCCCCAATACTTTGTAGCTAATTATATCGCTGCTGAATTACACGGATAATCACAACGATGATTATGATAATTATGTGTAATTAAAAATATTTTATTTCAACTTGGGAATGGTGTTCATATGGAGGCTGTTACCAGAGTCAGAAAACACAATAATAATAATAATAATAATAATAACTAATAATAATAATAATAATAATAATAATAATAGAATAAGAGCGGTATCCCCACCCCCTACAGTATCCCATCTATCCACCAACCCATTTCTTTCCCCCACCCTCCATACAAAAATTATACCAATTTGTATCGAAAACGTTGTGTTGTGTGTGTTTGTGTTTATATATATAATTTAAACACAACAGTGTACCAACAAACTCGCACCTCTGTTACAGAATAGCAAACCAACAGGCTCCACCCTATAGCACTAATTGTAATGAAACACACACACGCACACAACCAACTTGCTTCAGACTGTATTTCCATAACCTGATGAGAGAGCAGACCTGTGTAACTCAGCACTGACTCCTTCCAACTGAGAACCGAAGAGGCGACATTTCTGTTTAAATACAAATGATGTTCTCTCAAAGCAATGAACCAATTTCATCCTCAGAGCCAAAGGTTGAAGAAGGCTCCTGGAATTACAAGAAGGGAATCTCTACTCTATTTATGCACATTTTTATACTGTGAAACTGCTACAGGAAACGTGTCCTGTAGAAGATTGTCTTAATTAATTATGGAACATAAATACTTGACAAATTTATAAACAATCTAAATTTACGAATATTTAAAGGGTGGAAATGATAAAAAATCATAGTATTTTTATAATAAGGTGGTGAAACGGTCTATATTCTATAGCGAGTTGATACGATTGTATCTTACAGTGAATTATAATCACTGTACAGTACAGTGAATTGAAATTACTGCATTTTATAGTGAGCTGAAATGATTGTATTGTATTGTATTGCGAGCTGAAATTATTGTATTTTATAGTGAGTTTAATCAATGTTTTACACTGAATTGTGATGGTTGCATCTCATTGTTAGCAGTAATGCTGTATTCAATATGAAACAACTAGTCACTAAACTGCGTACCAACACCTACTCTCTTTACCAAAGGAAAACAGTTTTATTTGCTATATACACAACAACACAAACACTCCAATGTATTTTGGCAAAAACAGAAAAAATCATCTAGCATCACTTATTGCAATTGTAGTCAAGATCAATTTAGCCATTAACAGCGAGTCATTAATGAGCATACTTCATTTCACAAATACCCAGGGCAAATCCCTGTCCATTTGCATTTTTAATTATCAGAGAGAGAGAGAGAGAGAGAGAGAGAGAGAGAGAGAGAGAGAGAGAGAGAGAGTTCTTTAGGTTACATTACAGATAAATCAGAGCAATTCTTGCCGATCTAAACACGCAGGTGTTGGAAGAGAGAGAGAGAGAGAGAGAGAGGTTCATTTGCTCTTCCTCTAAAAACAAACGAAGGACGGAAGGAAAAACGATGAGACTCGCGTTGTTTGTCAGTCGTTTGTTTTCGATTCTCTCTCCTGCCACGGGAGGAGGACTGCCAAGGCAAAGGATCTCTCTCCCTGGAATGAATCCTTCCCTTTCTGGCTTGGTTGGGCCGCGCCTCTCTCCTGCAGGACTCTCGTCTCGTCGGGAGGAATAAGGAATGAATCCTGTGTCCGGTGTCGATGCATTCGAGAAGGATATTGATGCATGTGCACCGAACCGGTTTAACAAACACACACGCAAACATCCACAAACAAGATTTCAAACGTCCATACAACTGGAGGTAATCACGATAAAAAATTGAAAAAAAAATTGTTTTGATTTTGAAACAATACACGACCGAAATAAAACTGCAGATTGAATAAGCTCAATTGAGAAAAAGGCTCTCTCTCTCTCTCTCTCTCTCTCTCTCTCTCTCTCTCTCTCTCTCTCTCTCTCTCTGCCTTCTTATTGGTATGCAAATGCCACACACCTAGAGTGGAAATAAAAACACTTTACAGCGAACTGGCTTGAGAAAGAAGCGCTCTTTCCCCTCTATCTCTCTCTCTCTCTCTTACCTAAGAGGTATGCAAATGCGCACTATACATAGCAATGAAATCCTTGAGGAACCGCCAAAACCTGCCTTACAATAACAATCTCTCCTATTTCCTAAATGAAACAAATCCTTCGGGAGACGTTGAGCCAAATCTATGCAAATGAAGCGAAAGGGAACCACAATCAAATCAATAGGGAGGTTCAGTAAAAGCAGCGTTTGCAAGAGTTTGCTGAGAGAGAGAGAGAGGGAGAGACTTTTATCTCTGTATCAGAATCAACCAAGAGCGAGTGACCATTAATCCAAATTACATTCTGTGTGTGTTGTGTGTGTGTGTGTTGGTGTGTGTGAGAGAGAGAGAAGATAGAGAGAGAGATTCCTTCGCTCCTTGCAATAATTAAGTGTCCCTGTCAAGACCAGGAATGAATTCAAGCTACGACCTATGACACAAATATTCCTGAGTAGTAGTATTCCCGAGTCACGAACAATTACTGATATCAGTTAGCAGAAGCAGCTTTGGAGAAGAAAGACGCAAGGATGAAGAAGAGGATCTAATTCAATTACAGTATATATCTATTTTCACTGTAAAGAGTTTAATAAAAGTCAGAACTGAGGAACATAGAGAGAGAAGAAATAGATACCCGCCATTTAGCACAAAGAGGAGGACGAGGCAGAGACCACACCCTGAGGCAGCCTCCCAAAGGATCCCAAAGGAGGCCTCAGAGTCTCCGAATCATTTCATCCTTTTCACTTTGATGTTTCTTCTCACTCAGAGGAATTAGTTACCGGAGGGAAAAGGAGTTTTACGGTTCTCGCTTCCCTTATATTCACTTCTCTCATTCAGTCTGTGCTGATGGCTGCCTCTTCTTAACAAGATATCCCAGAGATTGTGTTTCTCTGACGTGGGTTTTTGTGTGCTTGTTCCTGTTTTATAGGAGGAATGGAATATCAAATTGAGGCCAAAGGTCATTCAGTGCTGGAAGGGAAACCAAGTAACAAGGTCTTAAAGGAGGAAAACCTTTCGCAGCTGCACCACGAAACAATAGTCAAGAGACGGTTCAGGAAAACAAGATATGAACGGAGGTAAATACATCAAAAGGAACGAAGGGGGTTGCAGCCAGGGGCCGTAAGGACGCTGCACAGAACCTTAACTAAAGACTACAACCTTCAATACAAAAGTCTTCCTTCACTTTGCAGCCTCCGACGCCATAAAATCCCCAAAATTGACCTCAGCATCTTCATCTTCCTTCGGTCTTGTGTCATTCTTTTCCTCCTTCCTTCTCAATGCCGAGGTTTCTGAACCACACCGTAACTCTCAATAACAATTAGGTCATTCGATCACTATAAAACTCTTTGCAAAGACCACAGTTCTCAATAAACAAAACCACGGATAGTCTTCGAATACCATCGGGGAGACTTAAGCAGAAACCGCCATTGCAGTCCCGGTGACTCCCGAACGAGGCGGAACCTCCACACAACAGTAATAAAAAATCCTGGGATGAATCCCAGAGGGGGAATCTCATCTAGAACCATCATACCATCGGTACGCTTGACTGGCTTTTACGTTTGATAAATTCATATGTTTTTCACTTACTCGGGGAGTAAGCCTGCAAACTACTTTGTTATTGGGGGATGTGGGGGGGGGGGGGGGGAGAGGCTTAAGAAAGCCTAAAAAGGTTTGAAAAAGATGTTTCGCATTGAGATAAAGATAAAGGAATCTTAAGATACATACTTATAATATATTTATTAGAATGAAAATGCAAAAAGTTAATAATGTACATGTTATACGGTACATAAAAATAATTTCTAATAAAACATATCGTATTCGTTTTAATTTTCGGAGGTGAAACAACCGACTCTTTGACGTAGATTTGGTGCACTGAATTTAGGCTCTGTTTCGGGTCAACTATTTTGTTTCCACTTAAAACTGAGAATATATGAAAGTGTTTAATTTGTATCCTTTTATTTGATCCTTGTTGTTAGTATGAGTAGAAGTACGAGTATTAATTACGAAGACCACTTCACGTTAAGTTAGGAATAGAATGTTGACAACTTATGCGTGAGGGGAAACTCTTGCACGCGTCTCGAGTAAGCTGGAGGTCGGATCACGACTTTCTTTATTTCACCCTTTCGTTTCACTCACGTTTTTGAGAGAGAGAGAGAGAGAGAGAGAGAGAGAGAGAGAGAGAGAGTGACGAACGCCAGAGATACATCAAAGATGAAAGAGGTGAATCCTGAACGGGAAGAAGATGAAGAAGAAGAAGGGGAGATAAGACAAGTCCTCTTTAATAATCATCTTCAAACGACTGTCAATAGCAATCTTCTTATTCTATCAGCCATTCATCCAATAAAGGACTGACCAAAATAAACTGAAAAGGGAAATCACTATTTGAATTAAAGTTCTAATGTTTTCGATTATTCGCAATAGTACGTCATCAAAGCTGATGGAGAGAGAGAGAGAGAGAGAGAGAGAGAGAGAGAGAGAGAAATTAAATTTTTTGCTTTGATAAGAAAATCTCCAAACTGAGTCATGGTTTATATTCTCATCATGTGACCCTCACGCCAACTTCCTAGTTGATAATGAATAATAATAATGATAATAATAATAATAATAATAATAATAATATAATGACGAAGAAGAACGAATATCGCGCGTAACTAATTGGGTAATAACTGCAAATATTCATTAAAGGGAGAGCTACAGCTTAAATACCTGACATAAAGAACAGTTATTTCCATAAGACATAAAATAAAATAATTTCTCCCCCAAAAATAAAATAAAAGAAAATAAATTAAACTCACCGCACCCAGAGACATGGACGACCTTGTGGTAATTACCTGGAAAGAACAAAAAATAAAAACATGAAATTAGAGATGCTTTAAATATTCAAGTAGAAAGATATTTCAATTTAATATAAAATGCAATTCTCTCTCTCTCTCTCTCTCTCTCTCTGAAAACTATGAAGAAATTCATTATTTGAAAAGTATAAAAAAGTTAAAAAGTTAACATTATACAGAGGAACGCTCAGAAATGGGAAAAGACAAAGAGAGAGAGAGAGAGAGAGAGAGAGAGAGAGAGAGAGAGAGAGAGAGAGAGTGTGTCTCTCACCGAAAAGCGGTATTGGAACAGGGGTGGGCGAAACAGACGTTCCCATTTCGGTAAATTTTGTCCTATTCGGAAAGGTGTGAAAGGAACAAGGGAGAATCATTACTGATTCCTTTCGCGAAGGAGAGAGAGAGAGGTGAATGAGAAGCAATATTCCCTGATTTGGAGATCCTGGAAAACGTATTTGGACGCTGATGTTAACATTATTCGTTTGTAACAGGAACGAGAGAGAGAGAGAGAGAGAGAGAGAGAGAGAGAGTTAATTATGTTAGCTGGCACCTCAGAAAGCCCTTAGGGCGTCAGCAATTCTAGAAGAGGGGCCGAACCTTATAGCCGACAGCAACAACACAGGAACCTTTCTGATGTGATTTCACTGCACCAGATAAATCACCTTAAGACAGCACACCCCCCTTCAGGAGGAGAATAAGGTGCTCAAAATGTTCAGCACTGAGCTACGAGTAGCAATTGACCAGAATTTAAGCAAAAGAATATATCCCACATCCTTTCACTTCCATTTTATAAAGTGTCAACATTCTCCCTCAGAACCTGAATCTGATGAAAAGGAATCATCCTGGAGAAGGATTCTCACATATAAACCTGAGGCAGTCAACAGCTGATCACAAACTTTTGTGGAATTCAAAAGGTTGCGTTGGCCAGAAAATGTAGGGAAAATAAGTGTTTTAGAGGGATAGGATACAACAGGTCGAGATGGAAGGAAGGGGCCAGTTCATAGGACCTTGGGAAGACAACACAAAGATGGTTCCAGCAGGATCCTACATACATTGGACATTCAACTGCAGCAGAATCTACATGCCCTGGGCAGTCAGATACCCACAAGAAGACTGGACTGATATAGCGCTTGACAGAGTGACCAAGAATGGCCTGGTGCTAGAGTTAATGGGTCACAATAAGACAAAAACTCAAATGAACGAAGTGATACTGCCCTTCATAAATTTGACCAAGACAACAAGAATACCGCTAGATCGATATAAGGACATTCATGGCTTCTTTCCAACAGAAAAAATAGCCTAAGAGTCAAAAACTTTGACAACAAAGAAACAGCATATGAAGGAGGCCATTTCCTCCAGAGTGTCTGTCTGTCTGTCTGTCTGTCTGTGCAGGGCGTGAAGTGGTCTTTGCCAGAGGAAGGAGCTTACCTACGTTCTGATGCGCACTTGTCATAGACAGAAAAGGTCGAATTTGCAATCTCTCTCTCTCTCTCTCTCTCTCTCTCTCTCTCTTGTTATTATGCAATGATTTCTCTGTTATTATGCAATGATTTCTCTGTTATTATGCAATGATTTGAGAACATTTTAACACATATTTCTGATCCCAAATACCGAACCCTCCCACCCTCTCTCTCTCTCTACATACGACTGACATGCTTGATTTTAAAAGAGAAAAGAACGACAATCTCTCTCTCTCTCTTTGTGTGTGTGTGTGTGTGTGTGTGTGTGGTGCGGATAATAAAACCTGGAGACCAAAGGAATACAAAAGAGCCAGGGGGGATATCGCCTCAAGTGTCCTCAGGAGGTCATGAAGGCGTCCTCCAAAAGTTCCTTCCGAAGAAGGTGTGGGGTCAACTGATGTCTTCAGATAAAAGGAGATGATTTTCTCAATTCTCTTTTTTCATAATTAGTCTGATGATCTTATCTGATTGCCGTATTCATCTTCATTATGGACTTAATTTGACGAGTTCGCGGAAAGTCTCATTGTTCGAATATTGTTATCGTTCTTTCTCTATTGGAAACTTTACAACAGAGCTCGATGATTTTCCAAAAACAAAATTTCAGTATAAATATAATTCCTTTTCTCTTTATTAGAAACTTGGCAACATTAAAAATATACAAGCTTTAAAATCACGAAGAATTTTATAAGTAAATAAATGAAAAAGGATAGGAACAAGAAGAACCAAGTAACTAACAGTTCTTTCTTTTCAAAATTAACAAATCTGACGAGTCTTTGATTGTATAATGAAGTTTTGTCAGAGGGAATTAACATAGTAAACTTCCCGAAACAAAACTGGGCGGTGTAAACAAACTTCAAAAGGGGACAGGGAGAGGAAGGCTTTTTAGGTCTCCTGCTTTTCAGAAGTTGGTTAACATGGGGATAAAAATAACCACTGACGGACACAGTCTAAATTCTAAGCATCTCTCTCTCTCTCTCTCTCTATTAGTCCCAAAACACAGCAAAAAGTTTAAATTGATGTTGCTACTGCCTATGGTTTCCAAAAACGGGAGCTTGGCCGTTGTTAGTATCCCAACATTGAAATAAAAGGGTTACTCGTTTACTTGTTTACATGTAATATTCAATCGGGAGAAATGGCACTTCTGGTGGAAAAAGGAAAAAAAAAAAAAAACATCCTTACGACTTACTCAGTTTACCTGCTTACTTACAATATTTCAACGCTCGTTTTTATGCAAATATAACCAGAGAATGAAAATCACACAATTGCTCAAAGTCCTTTTATGAGCAGAAATTATCGCTCTTCTGGTGAAGAGAGAAACTCCCCCGAAACCTCCTCATCAGAAATGGTTCACCTGTCGTCGTATAATTCGATTTGCTCATTACACTCGCTATCAATAATCAGAGGAAGTTGGAGCGGTTGGACAGCCAGATGGAACGAGGAACTGGAAACGCATACAGTGCAACGAATGAGGCTCACTGACGGCACTGGATGTTTTTGGAGTTCGAATAAAAAGAATGTAATGAAAATGTTGGCCTCCACAGAAATGAGTACTTTTATTGGTCACAAGTATTATATCATAAGTTGTATTTTGTCAAGTATTCACCTGTTGCCCCTTTATAGGGGCTGCACAAGGGGTTTGACCTTCCAGCCCCGACCCCTTCCCCGCCCTCCCAGGCTGCTACCCACCACAGTCGAGTAACTATTTGATACGTGAATGTCAACAAGTCTTTCAAAAGAAAATAAATAATCCACATACACAAGCATTATCAACATAATAAAATGACTGAGGATTTAGGATAAGAGAGAGAGGAGAGAGAGAGAGAGAGAGAGAGAGACGAGAAGAGAAAGAGAGAGGAGAGAGAGAGAGAGGAAGATCAAAACAGCTAATAAAATACCAAATGTGCCGGCCGAGCATTCCTTTCGTAACTCCTTCAATAACACATGAACTTTTTAACAGACTCGTCGCATTCCTCAGAAATTCTTCAGAAAAAAAGAAGAAAATAAAAAATAAAAAAGCGCCCAATTCTTCCGAAGTGGAGGAGAGGAAAGAATGAAAGATTTCCAGGAGAAGAGACGACAAATCTGAGAGAGAACTCTTGAGAATTTCATTCTCTTTGTTTTCAAACAAGACGATGTTGGTAAGCGTGGTTCAGTTCTCATCAATAAATAAAGGATACTATAGAACTTTACTTTAATGCTCAGACAAATGACGGGGGAAAGGTATTTGAATCTTAAGCCTTTTATTTATTATTATTATTATTATTATTATTATTATTATTATTATTATTATTATTATATTATTATTCAAGTTACGAACCGCATTCATATGGAACAAGCCTACTACAGGGTTTATAGGCTAATCAAAAAACGATTGCCAAAATATGAAATACGTCACCGTCCACACTCTCTCTCTCTCTCTCTCTCTCTCTCCGTCTCTCTACTCTCTCTCTCTCTCTCTCTCTCAGAGAAGTTTCATTACTATTCCTGGAAAGCGAGGTGCATGCTTCTTGGCAACTTGTAAAGAGATAAAGATGTTACCTAAAATTGCAGCCGGACTTTTCGAGTTTGTGTTCAAATCTATATAAGTTTCTTTTCAAGTATTGAAAGTTTTATGGTTAACGCCATTGCTCTAGACAGTCTACTAAAACCAGTACATATTTTTACTGCTCTGACCAAAACGAGAGAGAGAGAGAGAGAAGAGAGAGCTTACTCAAGAAAGGGCTCAATGCGTCCACGGTGAATATATCATTCAACACCTGCAAGCAATCGAAGAGAAGTCTTGTCCCTGAACATTACTCCAAGAACCAGAGGAAATGAGTCCATGAATAACAGTTGACAGACGACTTGAGTCACAAGTAGTTGAAAAGTTCAGCCGAGTTGGAAGAAACAAACAAGGGCTTCTCATAAACAAACACACAGTCCCACTGTAAATGACATTAATATTAGCGCCATACACACAAGGCTACGCAAAAGACAAGAGGCTTCTCTCGCTTACCCTGAGAACAGAGATGAAATTTCTCAAAGAGAGAGAGAGAGAGAGAGAGCAGTCTCTTTCTCAGGCTTCTTCACAATGCACATTTTTATACTAGAGAGAGGGAAATACAAAAATAAAATAAAAATATAAAAAATAAAAGCAATAAATAAATAAATATAAATAAATATAAATAATAAAAATAAATCCTACAAAAGACCAATAAAAGGTCTGACAAGATCTACAAAAGATTATAAATGAAGTTAAAAAGTCAAAGTTTAAACTTGACTAGACATCGTTCTATAGACTTACTTTACTGAGGCCTAATTCAGGCTTTGCTTCCAAAGCCTTTAGCCTGAAAATAATTCTATTTTAATATAAGATATATACCTTATTGACATATTTTTGTGAAATATATCAATAAGATATATTTTACAAAATTCACAATCGATTAATGTCCTAATTTAATAATAAACGAACCGAGAGAGAGAGAGGAGAAGAGAGAGAGACAAGAGGAGGGGGGGGGGGGGGGGGGGAGATTTTTTGGGAGAGAGACTAGAGAGAGACTATATATATTACTCAAAATCAGTCACTCATCCCATTCCAAAATCTAATCAAGTTCAGAATAACATTGACGCCCAGATGACAACAGTCACTTTCGAAGCTCAACTGACACAGGCATAACAACTTGCAATGCCCAAACCCCGTGTGGGCATTGCCCAGCCTCGTAAAATAACTCGTCTAATGGACTTCCATTAATATATTACAACGCTCACATTACGAATGCTTCAGAGTAAAAGTTTGACCTTCTCCAACCTTAACTTGAATCCGATTGAATCTTTGGATCCTTTTGCAGAATTTATCAACTAAGCACCTCGTAATTTCGTTACTGCCAATAAGATCAGGAATGGAAGGGGTGGAACACGTTCCGATTCTCTCTCTCTCTCTCTCTCTCTCTCTCTCTCTCTCTCTCTCTCTCTCTCTCTCTCGTGTAGCCTCTAATTGACCTCATAACTGAGCATAATTTAAAAAACTAAAACTAATGAATCATGATATGAAAAGAGGATGAGGCTTAAATTCTAAATCATATGACCACTGGCGCGAGTTAAGTCACCCCATATAACCTTCGAAATTATTATAATTCATGATTATCTTGGATTACTTGACATAACTCTCAACAAAGATAAAATAAAGCTCAAGTAGACGTCACTTCAAACAAATAAGTGAATCTGCATTTAGAGGTTACTAAAAAGAGAAAAAGAAAGAAGAGGACGAACAACAATAAATAAATATTATGAAAATAAGGACAGTTATTTAAAAACAGAAATGGATAGAAATACGACAGAAATTCTTGTGCCCGGGATTCATGAAAAGGCAAAATGAAATCCGAACACTTCTAGGCATCATATAAGATTCCCAGTCCCAACACGCTCACGCGTTAACTGGCCGACAAGCGCTCGTGTCAATGAACTTGCAATACAATTTTTGCGGTATATGACAACAAAACCTAATTACTTGAAGAATTAGCAAGCAACAATTACGTTGGCACTCTTCTGCCGTTCATTGATCTGGCTTGGAACTGTTTACGTGACAGAGAACCTTCCTTCAATTTAAACCGATATTCTTTCTAAGATGAAATGTTCAAACGACAAAATGAGAACTTTGGCGAAGGGAAGAGCTTTGGAGAGCTGAGGGTAAAGGGGTAGGGGGCGGGACAGTTGTGAATATGAAGGGGTTGGGGGATAGTTTACGAACGTTTGAATTACGAGTGATTCAATATTCGACTTAATCTTGTTCTCTCTCTCTCTCGCTCTCTCTCTCTCTCTCATAAACTACTCAAATATAAACAAATCCTAGTACATCCATACAACATTGAGAGCGTATCAGCACTAAAACATGTCATAAACACGTTGCAAACTTATCGCCAACACATCACAAACAACTTAAATACAGGTCAACGCCTAATTGGTAGGCTTACCCAATGCCTTATATCCAGAACAAAAGGACCATTTCCTTTTGATTTCAGTAATGCCTAGATATATTTGAACAAGAAGACTGGTCTAATATGGTGCTACACTGCAGTCAAACAAGACAACTCAAGTTGGCCACTTTTCACATACATATCACAGACATGTTGAGTCAACCACCTCAGTGAAGAACAAACCTTGGGCAAATGCTGGATACTCTTATGCAACACTGGTTAGGACTCCCAGCGAGTCGCTGACTTGTATTCGACTTGTTTGTGACATGTGTGCAACGAGTTTGCCGACATGTGTTTTTTTTTTTTTTTTTTTTTATAGCATGGTTCACCGCAAGTGTGGAAGCACCATCAGAATATGGACGAAGAATTTAAAATAGCTTTCAACTTTAGGTGAGAATCTTAATATTAGCGTCTCATTTTAAAGGACATAGAAGCAGTCTCGCCTTCCGTCTTGTGGCGAGAACAGACAAGAGACAAAGGAGGACAGAACGGACAGAAGGGCAGACTGACATCCGATAGGAACGGACATCACTGGAATACTCAGAGCAGTTCCAAGACAGCCCAGCAGACCACAGCTGCCTCCTGCATTTCCCCAAAGATACTTGGGACGTCACTCATTCAAAATTCCCAGTAAATCTTTATTATAATTTCGGATACTGATGTAGAGTTTAATTAAGAAATTAATGAATAAATAAGTTAGCGAAGAGGACTCCTAAGGGGGACCCCATCGCTACGCCGTCATAATATTTTTCTTCATACCCTTTCATACACTTTCATAATATTGATGTTAGACTCACAGGCCTATAATTACTTGCCTAGTCTTGATCCACTTTTGAAAGTAGGGGTAATATATGCTAAATTTGTGCTCATCATAAATCTTGCCTGTATCTACACTTTGTCTTATATATTGCAAGTGGCTTGCGATAGAATGAACTACTTTCTTTAACAAAATAGCAGGGACACCATCAGGACCTGCAGCAGCTCCATTTTAATTTCATTAATAGCCTGCATCAATATCAGCTTGCAGTTAATATCTATGTCAGCTAAATTTTCACTTATTTTCGTCCCTTACTTCTATATCATTATCTTCATTATCAATTCTAGGGGTGAATTCTCTCTTATATCGTTCGGCCAATATGTTGCATATTTCCTTTTTTTCATTTGGTAATCTCCCTTCAATTCTTAGAGGGCCTATTTCTATTCTTCTTTTATTCATCTTTTTTGCGTACGAGTATAATAGTTTGGGGTTTTGCTTGATATTTACTAGGGTTTTTTCTTCCAAATCCCGTTTTTCATTTTCTTTTGATTGTATAATTTTTGGTTCAGCATTTTCTATCTTACTTTTTAGTTCTTTTATAACTTTCCATGCATTTCTTCTTTTGCAAGACCTTTTTTTCCACTTTCTGATTTTCTGGAACAAGATCCCTCTGTCTCTTGGTATGCATGACTGATGTTTACTTTCTTCTTCGGTATATATTTATCCACTATTTTCATATTTTTATAATTAATACTCCGTATTTACCCTTATGTCATCACTTACGAAATGTTATCCCAATCTTTGTTTAATTCTTCATTTATTTCTGACCATTTTATATTTTTACTGTAGAAGTTGTATTTTCCATATCCTTCCCACTTTTTCATTTCTTGCTTATCTCTGTTTTCACTTGCTTTGGAATGGACTGTTAATTCTATGACATTATGGTCTGAAATACTCGCATTATAAACTATTATTTCTTTAACATAATTCACCTCGTTCACAAATACTAGGTCTAAAGTATTTTCCTTTCTTGTTGGCAGGTGATTTATTTGTTGAATGTTGTATTCTAGTAGCATATCTAATAGCTTTTCGAATTGCCTCTTATCTTCTCCACTTACTATTACTCTCTTTTTTTATATGTATAAATACAACCACAATCTCCTATTCGTTCTTTCCAGTCTACAAAAGGAAAGTTAAAGTCTCCTGATAGGAGAAAAGTCCAGTCCTTGTGATTTCTACATATATCATCCATTTTTCTATTATTATGTCAAACTCTTTAGTATTAGGGGGTGTATATATTACTATGTTCATTAATTTTTTCAGATTCAAATTCTACCGCTATTAGTTCACATTCTGAGTTACTATATTTCTCATATATTTTTCCTTGTTTTTTGTCTTTCCCATATATGCGGTTCCCCCTTGATTCCATTTTTTCTATCTGATCTATAAGTTTGGAAAGGAACCCTTTTATTTGATCATCTTCCCAGTCTCTTGGGCATACCAGGTTCACTTATATTCATATATCTATTTTCTTTTCAAATTTGGGTTAGTCTTCTAAGTACTCTACTTTTCTGAGTACTCGTAACTAAACCTGCACATTCATCACTTATGATAGTTTACAACAGTTTTCTCCTTCATTTAATATGGGTAATATAAGGATTTTCCCATGCATCTTTCCTGTTCTGGTATGTTGTTCTTTTCTTCATTTCCAGAAATTCTGACATTAAAAAAATCCAACTTTTCCATAAAATTTGATCTTCCTTCGTCATAATTATTCATTTTGTGTCTGAATCTGCAATTTTCTCCGTATCTGCAATATCCTCTTGCATCATAAATACAGTTCTTATCTCTTGAGTTGTATCTTGGAGCTGATGCTTGGAAATATTTTGCTGACACACCATATCGCGGTGATGGCTTGGTTTTTTTCTTTCACCTGATATTCTTTGTTCCTTCCTCTTTTTATTTGTTTCTTCTTATTTTGGATTTTATTATTTGATATTTATTTATTTGATTTGATTCATGGCTACAGGGTGCATATATTTACATTTTTTGTCGAACTTACATCCTTTTCCTTCTTTTAGTTTTTTGCATATTTTTGGATGTAGATCTCTGCAATCATCCTCATAGCCGTCTAGGTATACACATTTACCATATATTTCATAGTTGTGACATACCTTAGGATGTTTGTAGTAACATCTTTCTCCGAATCTGCAATTCCCTCTTTTCAATAGGTTGCAGACTTTGTTTTTCTTGTCTATTTTTTCCTCTTTCCCATCATTGTTCAGATCTGGGTAGAGGCTCTTCGGGATTTTCTTTTGTGTTGTCATGTCGTAATTTATTTCTTCGTATGTATGCTGCTTGATTGCCTCATATGTAGTATCAATGAGTATCTCTGCATCCATACTTTTACTTTTCTTCTTCTTTGTTTTCCTTATTTTTTTTCTGTCATTTCATTTTTGTTTACTTGTCTTCCGTTTTCCTCCTCTTCTTCATCCTCTTCCTCTTCTTCTTCATCCTCAACTATTTGCACATTCAGTCTTTATTTAATAACATTGTCTATCCATGATAGACATGTTGAGCAAAATATTCTGGTATCTTTTCTCATATCTTGCATTACTTCAGCGCATTGTGGATGTGTCGGAATGTTGCATGCAGCACATTTTCTGATCAGGTTTTGTGGATTAACTATGCTATACCACACCTTACACAGTTTGCATGCTTTTGGCATTCTTTTTCCTATTACGTCAATTAGGATATTCACAATGTTCACCTTATTAATTTTCTTTGTCGGAATATGTTGATTTATGTATATTTTCTTTATGAGTCTCTTGACCACTTGGATTTTATTTGGAACTTCTTCAATTATTTTCAAGATGTTTTCTGTTGATTTGTTCCAGTTTGAAGGATCATATCCTTCTAATATATCTATGAATGCTTTTGCATCTTTTTGGTTATGGCTGTTGTTGATCTCATAGATGAGAAATGCCAGCTCCCTTCCTGCTACCTCATCCGCCATTTCTTACCACAGTTGGAACTTACTGCCATCTTGATCTGATTTACAGTATTTCACTTGATAAACTAACTTAGTAGATGCTTTATCCTACTATTTTCACACTAATCTTATCACCGACAGTTCACGAACACTTCTAGATACTTCTCAAATTCTAGACGTATGTTAAACGCGTGATATCTATTGATTAATCAGACTGTGCGCGGGAACGTCTCACCAAGCAAAATGGCTAGAGAGAGAGAGAGAGAGAGAGAGAGAGAGAGAGAGAGAGAGAGAGAGAGTCCAGTAGTTATCCTCGTGATGAATAGGTTTGAGAAAGATTAGAATATATAGAGAGAAAGGCAGCAATGATCTCTCTCTCTCTCTCTCTCTCTTTGCTCTGCAGAGAGTGACAGGTGACATCTCTCAAGGTCACCTGACTTTCCCTGATAAGGCCACCTTGACCTCTGACAAAAATGAGACAGTGAATGACAAGATTTATATAAATATATAAAACTGCTCAATCATACAGATCATCATAATCAGAATAACAATAATGAGAAAATACAATTATTTTCATAGTTAAATGTCATTGTTAAATTATACTGATAAACAACCATAATTGTTAAATGTAATTTCTCAACTATACTGGTAATCGTATTAAGAATTATTATAATTATGGCGAAAAATAATTTTTATCAATATTAATCATCATAAATATGGTAAATGGCACTAAAATCTAACATATAAAAAGCCATTCACTTCAGCCACGGGACATCCACAAAACCAAAAGGTTACAACAACAATAAAAACTCCAGACTTTTGAGTTTCATTTATTATTGTACCGACTTTCGTGATGAATAAATAACTGATGAATAATGATGAACACAAAGCAGGAAGGAGGATTATTCACTGATCTCTATGGACGTTAAATCCCGGATGGATTTGGGTCGATGCGATTTGCACAAACCCCGAGTCAGAAGTCATTTTGTATAAAGCAAATAACTGAATTTATTGTGGAGTTGTTGCATTGCAAAGTGAAGGCGTCATCGGCCTTCATAGGCCTAACTGCCCATCCCTCTCCAACAAATTGCAATATGGGCTCCATAGGCCTAATTGCCACACCCACCAAATTGCGATATATATAGGTAGTCAGGAATTACTGTTTTACACGTGTGCATAACTCATATGAGAGAGAGAGAGAGAGAGAGAGAGAGAGAGAGAGAGAGAGAGAGAACAAGGCAACAGCTTCGCAAATGAAGCTGTTTTACATAAAGAGGCAATTGTTATAGTCTCGAGCCATAGAACACAATCTGATCGATCAGCTGAATATGAATGAGAACAGAATGGCGTTACAATCGCCAGGGTCACTCGAGAGAAGTTGTAAGAAATCAAAAATGAATAACAGGAAAAGTAACCGTTATAAGTACCTCCACCTCTTAAACAAAAGAGCGAATCAGCCTTTCAACTGCGTAGGGTTCCAGTTTTTCAAAGAATGAGACGACCTTACGAATAGAACATAGGCCTAGCTGGGGGGGGGAGGAGTTGATTTTTAGGGCATTGGTCCACTCCACCCCAATTATCACCATCCTGCCCCAAACTGACGATAAATAATGATTCTATTTCTCAGAAATAATTTTTTAAATTAGGAACTGTTCTTATAAAATTTGAGGGTCCTTTCTTACGTATGACGTCATTCCAAAGTCCTTTGAACGAAGATTCCCGTTCAGAAACAGTTCATTATACTAATCTTACAAGCACTAGGCCTACCACTCGTAGACAGTGGTACAAAAATACGTTTAGTTCAAGGGACAATCTAATTTGGATAGGCCTAGTTTACGTAGGTGCTGCACAATCAACGAAGTTTCCAATTCAGAAACATAGCAATTCTGCAACTGTCCATTATTCGAATCTTACAAAGAATAGCGTACGAATGGTACAGAGAGTAATGATCTGCATAGACCTAGTTCATGCGCTGCGCACTCAACGAAGATCCCTGTTCAAAAGCATCATAATTCCCAAATTGTCCATTATATAAATCTTGCAAGCATTAGGCCTACCACTCTTGAACACTGGAACAAAAATACACTTTGTTCTAGGGACAATCTCACCTGAATAGGCCTGGTTTAGGCGTTGCACACAACATGCACCTAATTCGGATTCGTTTTTATTTTTTTTTTTTTCCGCCTGTTCACGAAGCTGAATATTGGCGGATGCTATATATTCATTAAACAGCGATTGCCTTTTGTGTTCTTTATGGGGAAAGTTCGGCTCCAAAGTCACAAGTCTCCTTTGTCACAAAAAGCGTCAGCAAGCACAAACAACCAGTCTCTTGTGGGATAAAATAAAAAAAAAAAAAAACGGTCTTTAAAACGTCAGACTCGACAACACAACACGAGGAAACTGAAAAGAGTTCCGGATCCATTATAGTCGAATGAACGCAACCGCAGTCAGACAAGCGGAGTTTACCGGCACATCTATGGAAGGATTTTTTGTAGGCCTAAGCTGAATTTACCATCCAGATTAAGCATTATCATCGAACTTTGCCGTTACTTAAGTTAGCTGTTGCATCTCCCTAATAATAAAACGTGTGAAATATAAAGAGAAGAGTGCATATATAAATAAAAAAAAAGCATTATTTGAACAACTCGTTTACTTTACTCCAATATCCAACGAATACTACCATGTCTGTTCACTTGAGTCGAAGAAACGTCGGGCAGGAGGGAGTCACACACACAAGTTAACTTGGTGACTCAGTCACTGAAGGACCTTTCCATACGATGCCGCATAATTTTGCTGTGTTTGGTTGTTTTCCCGTGAGGAGTAAAGTAAACAACATTACGTAGACTTTTGGTTTCCCCAAAATGACGAAGATAAGAAGAAATGGGTGTACCTGTGCAAGAGAGAAGACACAATAAATACTAAGGAAGCTTGAGTTTGAGTCTACATTTTGAAAAGAGCTTTCGAATGAGAGTAAAGAATAGCAAACTTCTGTATCAGTTACAAAGGGGCCTCATTATGTCTTCAAAGTCATTACTAAAGTTATATTCTATGGTGTGAAGAAGTATGATATTTCAGAGCGAATTTTAGCGACTGAAACGATTCGATTAATCCCAGAATGTTACGGGACAGACAGCCTAACCTCGAAGAAGAAAAATCTACAAACAGAAGGGTGAGATGGAACAACGAGAATGGTCTTCTACAATGATTTCATTATAAAACTAAACTGTAATAAATTTATCAATATGAGGGAAACTGATGCATCACAGTTTACTCAAACATAAACATGAAACCTTAATTAATGTTCTACCTAGCATCGCAAACGCAGCGATAAGAACTACTACTCTAAATTCATTTGGCAAATTTGGAAAACTCGTCAAAAATGATTCTCATTAGAATGCAACAATGGTCTGAATCTACGGCTAAATGGGTAAGCAACACTCGCATAACACTTTTAACAAGACTGCACAACGGATGGCAAACTTTAATGTGGATAAATATCTGACATTGCCCCAATCACGATACGTGGTATTGTTGATTCTAAACTGCTTGGCTACACATACACACACACGCACACGCACACACACTTCCTACCTCTTTGGTGGCAGAGTTTCATAATTTTTCGTTCACCTGCCTGACGCACGATTCATGCCTTATTTATCGATTTTTCTTGTCAAAGATGGAAAAAATCATATTTAATGATGTTAAAAACAGTCACTGATATCTTTAGAACATTATCGTATGTTATTGTGTAAAACTATTTTCTATATAGAAAAATTGACGTGAACGAAATGAAGTGATAAAAAACGTCATATCAGAACCACTGATATATATTACCAAATAGATAGGAGACACCTATCAATAGTAGTATTGCATAAACATAGTCATTACATTATCATCTCAGTATTAAGTTGAAGGTAGTTGAACTATTCCATTTGTTAAATTTTACAGAAAACATTTGAATCTCACAAAATGCTATCAAATTTCAAAACAAAAAGAAAAAAACGATAACCTAACAGTGTGAACCATGCGACCTCACTATTCCTTTTGATGTCCGTGTGCACGGGAATCTAATGTCAATGTGGTCATTTATCGTCTAGAAACATCCCTCGATGAGCGAGAGACAATTATTGCACTGCATTCGGTGCAAGTTCCTGTTTGAAGAGATATCAAAAAAAAAAAAAAGTTTAATAAACCGGAGAGAATCATACATAGATGAATCAATTGTTTAAAGAACGGCAAAATTTAGAACATGGGCCTAGAGGCGGAACACCTCGAAGACACAAGAGAGCAAGACATACAGTAGTGTTAAATGTTGCTTGAGCAACAATTCATTTGTGAACTTTGAATTCTAGTGCCTCGTCGCGACATTGCTGAACCAGGAATCATAACTAGCTCTACGCTCATGACTGGTGTCTGATGAATACTTTAGATGGAGAGGAAGAGATTTTTAAATCTACACTTGAAATCTTTGATAGTTGTCTAATGAATAAGTCTAATAAATAAGCAAACTTATCTTTGATGGATGAGAGATTCAGTTAGGCTTACTCTTTTTGTTTTGTTTTTTTATCGGTGGCCAGTCAATGCCACGGATAGTGAGGGAAACAGTTTCAATGATGCATGCATTTTTTTTTTTTCTTCAAAACCTAAAGAATACGTTTTATTGGGAGATACTTTATTAACATCGGCCTAATCCTTCCATCATTCTTATACGCCACCTCCGCTCTCTTCTACATCTCAGGCGACTCGATCCGACTACTCGTTACGAATTCCATCGCGTGAAAGCATCACTAATGATAACGTTATTTTAAAATTCCCGCACCGACAACGGACGCCTTAAAATGCATGTTTATAAAACTTTTCTGTTTCAAAGAAAACTTTATCTTTCATTTCCACAAAATATGTGCATACACTCGTGTTACACCCTGTAGCCGTCAAAGAGCAACCTTGATTAAAGCAGTAGGTTTTTCTTAAAGAAAAAAAAAAAAACATATGAAACAGACTTAAACGAGAACGTCACCTTCCATATTTCTTATCCTTTCAGCTACTTATGGTAGTAGGTCTAGGTATACATGTGAAACTAATTTGAATTCATTTCTACTTAGAAGAAATGAATACCTACAGAAAGATCAACCTAAGAAAGCTTTAAGGAAAGTAAGCCTTCTTAATGTATTTCGTCAGTTTTGACTCCCACGGCTTTCCAAGGTGTCCAAATGAAACAGGATGATATGCAAGGAATTCGATAGAAAATAAGACTGAATTATATTCGTTTGATTTTTTTATGATTGCTTTTTGACTTTGAATAGCTAGGTCTGAGTTAATTATGTTAAGCAATTATGAAAAGGATAAGAAGAAAGGCGAACATGGCTAATAAAACAAGAATAACGGGAATAATAAAATAAAGAGATTTAATATTATTATTATTATAATATATATATAATATATATATAATAATATTATATACAGTATATATAATATATATTAGTATCGATTTAAATATTCATTAATGTTACGTATCCGAGAAGAGTATACTGTTTGAAAATAGACCTAGGCTAATCATGTGGGAAAATCAGAAGTCCAATTTAGGCCCACTAAATGTGTCTCGCAAATTATTTTATTGATCAAAGGACAAAATTAGTTTAATTAAACATCGTTTTCAAAGAATGTTAACGCCTTGATGTATTATTTATCGGCTGTAGGAGAGGAAATGACAACACCCCAGTGCAGTACGATACGTTGAGTCAAGACTCGAGCGGCAGCAAAGCCAACTTCAAAATCTTTGGTATGCTGTCACGAAGCTAGAGTTGGAAATAAAATTAGAAAAATCGTGGACCCATCGGTATATATTTTCCTTACTTTGCAAAATAATTATCTTTAATACGTTGAATAAGTCTACTCAATTCTAATGTAATTTATCTCAAGTATAGCACCTTTGAAAGGAAATGTTATTTACTGTTAAGTAAATAATCTGGCACCTGCATATGGCAATATTTCCATAATGAACAATGAATTGAGAAACTACGCCAATTCTTCGTCGGCCGTCTGTACTTGTAATTGGAGACTTTGAAATTGTACTGTGTGCATAGTCAGCCATTTAATTGTTGTCAATTAAGGTTGTTAATTTTGGTTGTATTTTGAACAATTAAATCCCCCCCCTCCCCCCCCTCCCCGTACCCCCCCACGAATTCAGTACTACACATTAGATTTCTTCTGGAATTTCATTTAGTTTTACCCTGTAGGTCTCTTTCAGTCCACTTTGTTTAGATTTATTTTCCAGGGAGAAACCGACTTCTGTTATTGAAGAGAGACGAGAACAACGAGCGATGGAAATTCATCCCTGATTTTATCGAAGGAAGACGAAAAATGGTGGATCCGTTTGGCCTTCTCTTCTTCTTTCTCTCTTGTGCGACATTCGGCCCTCAAAATTGAATTTATTCCGATTCCCCCTCCCCCTTCCCCCATTTTTTGGGTTTTCATATATCGGGGAAAAATACCTATACTGTTTTTTTCCATCTGTCCATCCGCCAGTGGTGTTTGCTCATGGCATCACTGCGTCCCGGGCTTTAAATAATATCCTATTTCGAATATGAACGGTGTAATTCGCATACAGTATATTATTAAAACACTTTTCAGTTCCAAATGTAAACCCAGATATCCTTTTATTTACCTAAAACTTACACAGCGTAACTCTTTAAAGACCGGGACGCAGTGTTACCATGCGAAAACACCACAGGCGGATGGACAGATGGAAAAAAACAGAATATAGTGTGACTGATTCATGAACAAGTTTTTATCCGTTATGGGGAACTGGATTTTGCACAGCCAGTGGGAAGTTTTTTGTTTTTCTCTCTCTTTTTTTTTTTTCTCTCTCTCCGCTCCAGTTAGGGGCCAATCTTTGTCGTTTCTGGTTATCATCACCAGGTTTGTATTTTAATTGCGCAGAATCTGTTGGAAAGTCTAGTGTATGAATCTATATACATATGCTTGTCCCAAACACTTCTCTCTCTCTCTCTCTCTCTCTCTCTCTCTCTCTCTCTCTCTCTCTCTCTATTCGATTTTTTTATTTTATTCTTTCATTATTTTTTAGGCAAAGAATAAAGGGGAAACTGATCATTCCATATTTACGAGACTGTCACACGAGAGAGAGAGAGAGAGAAGAGAGAGAGAGAGAGAGAGAGAGAGAGAGAGAGAGAGAGTAATTAATACGACAAAGTAAAAAAATAGAGTGAAAGATTAATATTATAATATATTTTTAAAGCAACAAGCATAATTATGTAAGTTTTTATTTTAACAAAGTAAATGATTTGAAAACCTGACAGACTTTTGCTCAACGGAAGGAAGCGACGTAGTGTGTCTATGGTAGTGTGTGTGTGCTTCCTGTTGATTCCGTTTGTAAATAATGAACTCCGAAGCGTAATTTATGCCGGTAATAGTTTTCAGAATATTCGGAAGCTTTAATTTATCTGCGTTACGGGATAAATTGTAAATCATCCAGTGCTCTAAATGAAGTCTTGTCATGGCTTTAGTAAAACCGGTGGTTGCTTCAACGGTGACAAGGTGAAGATCTACACCAGTTCATTCAGCTACATTTTCTTGTTAAAAACGTGAAGTTTTTTATCATTTACGTTGTAAAATATATCTAGGCAACCATATTTTGTCGTTGTTGAATAATAAGAGAATGGTGTGCCCATAAGTTTGAAGTATGGCGTATCCTCGACTAAGCCAAACCAACCTAGGCCTATGTTTACGAGACAAGATTAGGCGACCTCTTGGTTTGTAGCTTGTGTTTTCGTATTTAAACATTGCATTTGGCGCTTTGAAATTGTAATATATGATTGGCAGCCGTTTACTTGTCGTTATTGAACAATCTGAGTACGGTGTGCCTATTGGTTTTCACGAGATGACGTATGTTTGTATAAGCCAAGCTTAGGCCTATGTTTCAGAGCCAGGATTGGTTGACCTGTTGTCAGTTTAATTCATCAGCATTTTCCCTTAAAAACATTAAATTTGAATTGTTGAATTGTAAAATGTGCTTATGCAGACGTTTTTTTTTTATCATAAATTTATTAATTTTCTTAATCTTGAAAAACTTAACTGTGAGTTCGAGGACGATTCTGGAAATAACTGTTTGGTTTGTTGAAGGAATCGTAGGCCTAGTGTGGATCGCTGGACACATCGTCCAACCTGAACGGTTTGTGGACTTAAAACAGCCCAGCTTTGTATTAGAAAGATTGCTTGAAATGATTTGAAATTTAGGAAGTTCCGATCTATTTTAGCTTCCAGTTTTTTATGCATTTCATTTTTGAAGTTATGTGGCAAATGTTTTCCATGGTGACATTTCTTGTTTTGTACAATAGTCTGATATGCAGTCAAATAATTAGATGCGCAGTCCCAATCAAGGTGTAACATTCACTTTAAATATCACTGAAACAGAAAACTGAAAAACCAATTGAATACATATATACGCCAATTACTTTGTGAACAACGGGCTTGTTCATTACCATGCCTAGCTTTGAAATATATGAACATTTCCCTCAGAGAGAGAAGAAGAGAGAGAGAGAGAGAGAGAGAGAGAGAGAGAGAGAGAGAGAGTTGTTTTCCCGTTATGTTCGCTTTACCAAAATAGCCTTCACACGATTGTGGTTGACGATCAAATGCCTCTTCATTTCCTGATATTTAATTCGAAATGTATCACAACCGCAGTTGCAACAGAACCAAAAAGAGGCTGATATTCAATATAAAACTTGACAAAACACTCGAAACAAAACCCTCGTTGAAAGTAAATTTGAAAGTGATTGGACGGAAGTGTTGGGTGAGATTCCGAGGGAGATTCAGATGCAAACGGCAGCGTTGCCAACGCTTCTTCGTCCTAGACTACTCTGGAAGAAGGATGGGATCCAACGGGGACAGACTTACTGGAAATAGGATACGCTGTAACTGAGATCTGGCCTTTCACATTCTCACTATATTGTGGTCATGATTTTGTTTAGATCAAAGCCTCGAGTTCTTTTATACCTGGAGAAGTAAAGTTTAGATTTATTTTTGGTAAGCAATACGGTTCACTGAAATACCTGTTATACTTACATTTACTTACTTTAATTAGTTTCAGTACATACTATTCAAAGTTCTATATCATAGCATCCTGACGCTTTTGAAATTATCATTACACCATCTTTATTTTTCATTTCAAAATCCACATAGGCTTACGCTATTTTTGGGGTACCAGAATGAGATTTTATTGTAGACTTTGTTGAAGCCTAATACATATACTGATGCTTGGAAGCCATTTAGAGGTAGAAATGAAATCTTTCTCTCTCTCTCTCTCTCTCTCTCCCCTCTCGTAGTAGCCATCTTGCTTGGTGAGACGTTCCCGCGTGAAGTCAGATTAATCAACAGATATCACAAGTTTAACATACGACTAGAATTTGAGAAATATCTAGAAGTGTTCGTGAACTATCGGTGATAAGATTAGTGTGAAAATAGTAGGATAAAGCGTCTTCTAAGTTAGTTTATCAAGTGTAATACTGTATAAATCAGAACAAGATGGCAGTAAGTTCCAACTGCGGGAAGAGATGGCGTAATTTAGCGTGTTTAGCAGATTCGCAATTACGATGAGGTAGCAGGAAGGGAACTGGCATTTCTCATCTATGAAATCAGCAACAGTCCTAACCAAAAAAGATACAAAAGCATTCATAGATATAGAAGGATATAAATCCTTCAAACTGGAACAAATCTAATGAAAAACATCTTGAAAATAATTGAAGAAGTTCCAAATAAAATCCAAGTGGTCAAGAGACTCATAAAGAAATATACATAAACCAACATATTCCGACAAAGAAAATGAATAAGGTGAATCTTGTGAATATCCTAATTGACGCATTAGGAAAAAGAATGCCAAAAGCATGCAAACTAAAATGTAAGGTTTGTATAGCATAGTCAATCCACAAAACCTAATCAGAAAATGTGCTGCATGCAAACATTCCGACCCATCCACAGTGTGCTGAGGTAATACAAGATATGAGAAAAGATACAAGAATTTTTTGTTCAACATGTCTATCATGGATAGACAATGTTATTAAATCAAGATTGAATGTACAAATAGTTGAGGATGAAGAGGAAGAAGAAGAAGAAGAAGAGGAAAACGGAAGAGAAGTAAACAAAAATGAAATGGCAGAAAAAAATAAGGAAAACAAAGAAACAAGATAAAAGTATGGATGCAGAGATACTCATTGATACTACATATGAGGCAATAAAGCAGCATACCTACGAAGAAATAAATTACGATATGACAACAGAAAAGCAAATCCCGAAGAGGCTCTACCCAGATCTACACAATGACGGGAAAGAGGAAAAAATAGACAAGAAAGACAAAATCTGCAACCTTTTGAAAAGAGGGAATTGCAGATTTGGAGAAAGATGTTTACTACAAACATCCTAAGGTATGTCACAACTATGAAATATATGGTAAATGTGCATACCTAGATGGATATGGGGAATGGAGATGCAGAGATCTGCATCCAAAAAATATGCAAAAACCTAAAAGAAGGAAAAGGATGTAAGTTCGACAAAAAAGCAAATATATGCACCCTGTAGCCATGAATCATAATCAAATAAATAGCCAACCAAGTAATAAAATCCAAAATAAGAAAGAAACAAATAAGAGAGAAATCAAGAATATCAGGTAAAAGAGAAAAGCAAACCACCAATGAGATATGCAGAGATGTCAGCAAAAAATTTCAGTGCATCAGCTCCAAAATTCTACTCAAGGGATAATAACTGTATTTATTATGCAAGAGGATATTGCAGAAACGGAGAAAATTGCAGATTCAGACACAAAATGAATAATTATGATGAAGGAAGATCAAATATTATGGAAAAGTTGGATTTTTTAATGTCAGAACAGAATTACTGGAAATGAACAAGAACAACATACCAGAACAGGAAAGAGACATG
This sequence comes from Macrobrachium nipponense, assembly GCF_015104395.2. Lineage (NCBI taxonomy): Eukaryota > Metazoa > Arthropoda > Malacostraca > Decapoda > Palaemonidae > Macrobrachium > Macrobrachium nipponense. The sequence continues at coordinate 37,251,671 of NC_087214.1, read as the reverse complement.
GGAAAATCCTTATTACTACCAATATTAAATGAAGGAGAAAACACGCAAACCATCATAGTGATGAATGCGCAGGGTTTAGTTACGAGTAACTCAAAAAGAAAAATAGAGTACTTAGAAGAACTAACCAAAATTGAAAAGAAAATAGATATAATGAATATAAGTGAAACCTGGTATTCCCAAGAGACTGGGAATGATGATCAAATAAAAGGGTTCCAAACTTATAGATCAGATAGAAAAATAGGAATCAAAGGGGAACCGCAATATATGGGAAAGACAAAAAACAAGGAAAAATATATGAGAAATATAGTAACTCAGAATGTGAACTAATAGCGGTAGAATTTGAATCTGAAAAATTAATGAACATAGTAATATATAAGACCTCCAATACTCAAAGAGTTTGACTTAATAATTGAAAAATTGGATGATATATGTAGAAATCACAAGGGACTGGACTATTCTCCTATCTGGTGACTTCAACTTTCCTTTTTCGTAGAATGGAAAGAACGAATAGGAGATTGTGGATGTACTTATACATATAAAAAAGAGAGTAATAGTAGTGCAGAAGATAAGAGGCAATTCGAAAGCTATTAGATATGGTACTAGAATACAACATTCAACAAATAAATCACCTGCCAACAAGAAAGGAAAATACTTTAGACCTAGTATTTGTGAACGAGGTGAATTGTGTTAAAGAAATAATAGTTTATAATGCGAGTATTTCAGACCATAATGTCATAGAATTAACAGTTCATTCCAAAGCAAGTGAAAACAGAGATAAGCAAGAAATGAAAAAGTGGGAAGGATATGGAAAATACAACTTCTACAGTAAAAATATAAAATGGTCAGAAATAAATGAAGAATTAAACAAAGATTGGGATAACATTTTCGTAAGTTGATGACATAAGAGTAAATACGGAGATATTATATAAAATATTAGAGAAAATAGTGGATAAATTATACCGAAGAAGAAAAGTAAACATCATTCATGCATACCAAGAGACAGAAGGATCTTGTTCCAGAAAATCAGAAAGTGGAAAAAAGGTCTTGCAAAAGAAAAAAATGCATGGAAAGTTATAGAACTAAAAAGTAAGATAGAAAATGCAGAACAAAAGATTATACAATCAAAGAAAATGAAAAACGGGAATTGGAAGAAAAAACCCTATTAAATATCAAGCAAAACCCCAAACTATTATACTCATATGCGAAGAAGATGAATAAAAAGAAAAAAGAAATAGAAAATAGGCCCTCTGAGAATTGAAGGGAGATTAACGAATGAAAAAAAGGAAATTGCACATACTGGCAGAACGATAGTAAGAGAGAATTCACCCCTAGAATAGATAATGAAGATAATGATATAGAAGTAAGGGACGAAAATAGTGAATATTTAGCTGACATAGAAATTAATGAAGCTGATATTGTGCAGGCAATTAATGAAATTAAAAATGGAGCTGCTGCAGGCCTGATGGAATCCCTGCTATTTTGTTAAAGAAAGTAGTTCATTCTATCGCAAAGCCACTTGCAATATTATTAAGACAAAGTGTAGATACAGGCAAGATTTATGATGAGCACAAATTAGCTATATCACCCCTACTTTCAAAAGTGGATCAAGACTTGAGGCAAGTAATTATAGGCCTGTGAGTCTAACATCACATATTATGAAAGTGTATGAAACGGGTAATGAAGAAAAATATTATGAAACATTTATTTAATAAAAAATAATTTGTTTAATATAGACAACACGGTTTCGTACCCGGAAAAAGTACACAAACCCAACTGTTAGTCCACCGTGAGAACATATTCAAAAATATGAAAAGCGGAAATGAAACAGATGTGGTATATCTAGACTTTGCAAAAGCTTTTGACAAAGTAGACCATAATATATTCCAGCAAAGAAAATTAGAAAACACAATATCGTAGATAAAATAGGGAAGAGGGTTAAAAAGAATTTTTACACAACAGAAAACAGATAGTTATTGCAAACGATGAGAAAATCGGATGAAACCAAGGTAATATCCGGTGTGCCACAAGGTACGGTTGTTAGCTGCAGTACTGTTTGTTATTATGATTGAAGACATAGACAGTAATGTTAAGGATTCGGTAGTGAGTAGTTTCGCTGATGACACAAGAATAAGTAGAGAAATTACTTTGTGATGAAGATAGGAACGCTCTACAAAGAGACCTTAACAAAGTATATGATTGGGCAGAGGAAAATAGGATGGTATTTAACTCTGATAAATTTGAATCAATAAATTATGGAGACAGAGAAGGAAAGCTATATGCATATAGGGGACCTAATAATGAGACAATCACAAATAAGGAAGCAGTTAAAGACCTTGGTGTGATGATGAATAGGAACATGTTATGCAATGATCAAATAGCAATTCTTTTGGCAAAATGTAAAGCAAAAATGGGAATGTTGTTACGGCACTTCAAAACAAGAAAAGCTGAACACATGATTATGCTTTATAAAACATATGTTCGTAGTCCACTTGAATATTGCAATATGATATGGTACCCACACTATCAAAAGGATATTGCACAAATAGAGAGTGTACAAAGGTCCTTTACAGCTAGAATAGAAGAAGTTAAGGACCTTGACTACTGGGAAAGACTACAATCATTAAAATTATATAGTCTAGAAAGGAGAAGAGAACGCTACATGATAATTCAGGCATGGAAACAGATAGAAGGAATAACAGAAAATATCATGGAACTAAAAATATCAGAAAGAGCAAGCAGAGGTAGATTAATAGTGCCCAAAACAATACCAGGAAAAATAAGGAAAGCACACAGGACATTAATCCACTACACACCAGCATCGATAATGCAGCGTCTATTCAATGCGTTGCCAGCTCATCTGAGGAATATATCAGGAGTGAGCGTAGATGTGTTTAAGAATAAGCTCGACAAATATCTAAACTGCATCCCAGACCATCCAAGATTGGAAGATGCAAAATATACCGGAAGATGTACTAGCAACTCTCTGGTAGACATTAGAGGTGCCTCACACTGAGGGACCTGGGGCAACCCCGAACGAACTGTAAGGTCTGTAAGGTAAGGTCTCTCTCTCAAGAGGCCGTAGAGATATGAGACTATAGATATGGAAATGGGCTACTAGAGATGTAAAAGGAACTGCTTTCTGATTTACATATTCATTCATTTAATTATTTAGTCATTTTTATCTCGTTTATTTAGTCTTTTATGTGTATAATTTTAAACTTTTTATTGTTTTATATATTTTTTTGTGAACCCAGTCATTCGTGTAACAAGTCAAAGATGAATTCATAATTGATAATGGGAGGCGTGGGCGAACCTCCTGTATTGAGAGAGAGAGAGAGTAGCCCAGCCATCCGTTTGTTCAGCCTGAAAAATTTCTGTTTTAGAGTTAGAAATATTTCTCAGTATTATCGGATGCACAGCTTGGGTACTAAAACATCGTTTAAGTTTGTAAATAGTGAATTAACTTATTTTTTCGTTAGGATTTTCTTTAGGTGATATTGCGGCCGGAATATTAAAACAAAATAAAGACAAGTCATTTTAGAATATTGTAAATGGTTTAAAGAATGATGTTGGGATCTCTCTCTCTCTCTCTCTCTCTCTCTCTCTTCTGAGCTAGATTCCCGAACAAGTTTTAACTCTTCGGAGCTGTTTCGTTAAATTTCAGGAAACTGACAATCTGGGCAATGATTTTAGTACTGGTAGTTAGTCGACTGTGGTAGGTCACAACTTGTCAAAAGCTGTAACGGTAGAACAATTTGAAGACGAATCACTTATATGTATATAATGTATATATATATATATATATATATATATATATATATATATATATATATATATATTATTATATATATATGATATATATATATATATATATAAAATTGTATATTGTATTTATGCCCTTCTTTTTCTGAAATCAAATAGCGCCTCCTTTCGTAGAGTTGAATAAATTTGTTATAAAAACTCGTTTAAAAAACTTTAGGAAAATTGCTTCCATATTTCATTGGGAGAACTAATCTTTTGTGATGAACGATAATAAGGAAAGGGAAAGCTTGTTGTTTGAATGGTCATTATAATCTTATTAGAGAGAGAGAGAGAGAGAGAGAGAGAGAGAGAGAGAGAGAGAGAGAGAGAGAGAGTGCGTATCATGTCCCTAAAAATAGAAAAAGGAAAAAAAAAAAATTAAAAATTCGAGGGAAAAAACTCTGAAACAAAACTGATTCCTGTCTTCTTATCGGAGACATGATTCGTGTCCTGTGTCGCTGCCGTAAAAATCCCGATCAAAAGGAACCCAAAGTAAACGGACTCATTCGATTAAGGTTGACTCCGCCCACTTTTTATTATTTTACTTTTTACTTTTATTTTTAGGAATTATTCTGTTGTCACCTTTCTTTTTTTTACTTTTTGACTTTGTTTTTTTTCATTATTTTTGCGTCACGTCTTGTTCTGGAGCGGGTAGCACTGGCTTACTGATAGATTCCGATATGATATCTCTCTTCTCTCATTTGATCTAGTAATTGCCTTATTCTTTTGTAATTAATCTTATCTGTATTACATACTTGAAGACTCTCTCTCTTTCTCTCTCTCTCTATTACATTTGATCTAATAATTGCCTTAATATTTTATCAATAATCTTATCTGTATTATTTATATAAGGGCTCTCTCTCTCTCTCTCTCTCTCCTGAAGGTGAAGAGCACAAACCCACAAGATTTTTTAGCTCCCAAGTGCCGCTTCAACAAGCGAATATTCGCTTCGTGATGACAATTTATCAATTGAAAGATTTGTGTGCATGTCTGAAAACTCATAATGAATATTTCAAACTCCTTTTTATATAATAAAACAGGCTTGCCCAGCACGGGCTCTTGCTCCTGAAGCCGTCCTTAACATTTGAAATCACTGTCCTTGTCTGTTTTTTCTTCTTAGTTTAATTTCCTCTAAAATGCTCATTAATACAAATTATGTTTTCACCATCTGTAAATGACAGTTCCTTCATTGTAAATGCACACTATGCATGTGTTAAGCTGATGATTATAATGTGTAAGTTGAATGATATAATGTAGCACATTATTTTTTAAGCGAATGCTTATCAAGCACTCATTCGTGTTTATCGTGGGTCTAACTGGCATCAGTGTCGGTTACTTTGTTAAATTAAACACAGGATCTGTGGAGGCGACGTCTAAACAGTCCAGTGTTGAGTGTTTAATCAGAGTCTCATTAATAAGGCCTACTGATTGTCTGTAAGGATGAGGCTCTCTTGCTAATTGGTAGGTTTTAGACCTGTTTCAGATTGGGCTGAGTATTCGTTTTATTTCTGCGTTTGGATAATTAAAGCTAAGTAAGTCTACTAAGTAGACAGTTGCAGTCTCGTGTTTGCGGCGTCCCTCAGGCGCACAGCTGCACCCATTTTCTATAATCTTTTACTTTACCTCCGTTTTCACCTCCTCTCTTCAATTTTGCTGTCTAGCCTCTTAACTGTGACTTCTTAATGCAATTGGGGGTTTTCTGACCCAGTTCCACTTTTAAGTCCTTGTACTTCATCCCATACAGTTCTGGAGCTCCTGATTTTGCTGTTCAACCACTCCAACACTCTCGTTTCGCGGTCTTGGCAGAACATGCCCTCCAGTGATTGGCTTGGCACTTTGATTTCATAAAATTAACTTAATGAACAGTTGTATTTGGATATCCAGAGAGAGAGAGAGAGAGAGAGAGAGAGAGAGAGAGAGAGAGAGAATTTGTAACATACGCGTACCCAATACATTAAACCAGAAATACGGTTTACTATCGAATTGTGTATTTGGAAATACCTCCCACCCGAGGGGAATTTCAGTCTATAATTCCTCCTACAGAAGCCAGGAGTCATTTTCAAAACAGACATTCTAAGCTGAAAATTTTTTCGAGATTTTTTTTTCCTTTTGTCGCTCGTTAAGTCTTTTCCCGAAACGGACTGCCAGTACCTCTCTCTCTCTCTCTCTCTCTCTCTCTCTCTGTGTGTCTGTCTACAGGAGGTTTTCAACCTTCAGTTCCCGTCCAGTTGAGAGTCAGGCAGGATATTTGTGATGGGAGACCAGGAGGACGATATCCTGGTGCCTCTGTCCTGGATTTGGGGTCTTTGTTGCTCCGAAGATCTGTTTCTGTCCTTTGTCACCTGTGGGCAGAAGACTTTTGGGAATGAACTAAACATAATGAGGCTTTTTTCAATCCAAACATCGAAATAGGCGTCTTCCTTGAGTTGATTAAATTGTGTGTCAGTGATACTTATTTCACGTTTGAGGGACAAGTTTACAAACAGAAATATGGAGTAGCTATGGGGTCTTCATTATCACCTATACTCGCTAACATCTATATGGAATATTTCGAAACTAAACCAGAACAGCCATCACATAAATGACAGCTCAACGAGAAGTTCCAGAAGACTGCTGGGCCTTGACCCAGGCTAACATCCGAAACATCTCTTGAAAATGGGCCACAGATAAGGCCTGAAAGTACTCGAGTGAGTAGTAAAAACTAAATGTAAATACTTAGAAGTAAACAAGTTACAAAGTGATTATGTGGGTTTCTTTTTCAGTCACCCTGATGTTATTCGATAGCAAAATCCGTGGTTTTGTTTATTGAGATCTGTGGTCTTTGTAAAGAGTTTTACAGCTATCGAATGATCTAATTCTTTAAGAATAAGATATTGCATTGAGAAGGAAGGAGGAAAAGAATGATACAGGACCGAAGGGAGAGGAAGAAGATGCTGAGGTCAGTTTTGAAGGTTCTGTGCAGCGTCCTTTCGGCCCCTAGCTGCAACCCCCTTCGTTTCTTTTGCTGTATTTACCTCCGTTCATATCTTGTTTTCCTCAACCCTCTCTTGACTATTGTTTCATGGTGCAGCTGCAAAAGGTTTTCCTCCTTTAAGACCTTGTTACTTGGGCTCCCTTCCAGCACTGAATGACCTTTGGCCTCAATTTCATATTCCATTCCCTTCTATAAACAGACAAACACACAAACCCACGTCAGAGAACACAGTCTCTGGTTATCTTGCTAAGAGCAGGCAGCCATCAACACAGACTGAATGGGGAAAGTGAAATTGATCAAAATAAGGGAAGCTAGAACCTTAGAACTCTCATTTTCCCTCCGGTAACTAATATCTTTGAGTGAAAACGAACATCAGAATGAAAAGGATGAAAATGATTCGGAGACTCTGAGGCCTCCCTTGAGAGGCTGCCTCAGGGTGCGGTCTCTGCTTCGTCCTCCTCTTTGTGGTGAATGGCGGGTGTCTATTTCTTCTCTCTCTGAATTCCTCAATTCTGATTTTTATTAAGAACCTTTTTACAGGAAAATTGTAATATACTATAATTAAATTAGATCCTCTTCTTCATCCGTGCGTCTTTCTTCTCCAAAGCCTCTTCTTCTGCTAACAGATATCATAATTGTTCGTGACTCGGGAATACTACTTCTCACTCAGCCTCAGCGGCTCCAGAAACCATGCAAATGGAGACGACTTTAAAAATGAATAAAAAAATAATGTCTTCGTCGGGAAAGTAACTAAAAAGAGAGCTGGACATTTTAATATTTCAGTCACAGATGATTATGAAACAAAATAGATTTTACAGAATTAAAGATAATAATTAAAAGAAATTTTTTCTTAAGGTTTTTTGATGAGAGAAGCGTAAAATTCTTTAGTACAGACACACACCACACACACACACACACACACACACACACACACACACACATATATATATATATATATATATATATATATATATATATATATATATATATATATATATATATATCATATATCTACTATACATATATATATATATATATATATATATATATATATATATATATATATATATATATTATATATATAAATACATACACACAGATGAATATTTTTGCATATATGACAAAAGGCCCATAAAACACTAATTATAGGTTGCAACAAAACATTTCAGATGTTTTCGTCTGGGTCCCTTTTCACTGGAAAAGTATTTTACCAGTGAACAGGGACACAGACAAGCGTCTGAAATGTTTGTTGCAACCTATAATCTGTGTTTTATGGGCCTTTTTATCTCCATATTGTACTACTGCATTAGAGTAATATATATATATATATATATATATATATATATATATATATATATATATATATATATATATATATATATACATTTAGTTGTTCTTACATCATAATGAAGCTATGCTGAACATCACCCTTCTGTATTTGGGATATATTGGCTGCCGATGAGTGAAGTCTTATCGTCATTGTATATATGTGGAGTTAAACCCTTTTTCTCATGCTTGTCTGTCCGTCCGCATTTTTCTTTTTTCGTCCACTCTCAGATCTTAAAAACTATTGCGGCTAGAGGGCTGCAAATTTGTATGTTGATCATTCCACCCTCCAGGCATCGAACATAACAAAACTGCAGTCCTCTATCCTCAGTTGTTTTTATTTTATTTAATCTTCCTTAAGTTTCATTTTTAATTAATCAGAGCCACTTCTTTCTTTGTCACCTTTTTTTTTTTTTTTTTGCATTCCTCCATTTCGTCCCCTACATCGCCTCCCACTTTTACCGTTACTGTGCATTTGGCTCCCTTTTTTTCCCCCGTTCTCCTTTTGTGGGAGGAACTTCTCAGTTGTTTGGTATTGTCCTTTATCTTATCGTTTCCCTTTATCTTCCCCTTCGTTTCCGGTTTCCTGCAGTACTTGGGTTTATCCCATCCATGGTTTCTTTTCCACGACCTTTCCTATACTTTAAAATTCTCTCTCTTCTCTCTCTCTCTCTCTCTCTTTATATGTAATATGTATGTATAGTTCACCTTCAAACTTTCAATATAATCTTATCTTAGATTCAGTAGTTGGCTTGCTACAGGATCTGGTGTGCTTTATGTATGGTGCCACCATACACACACACACACACACACACACACACACATATATATTATATATGATATATATATATATATATATATATATATATATATATATATATATATATATAGATATAGAGAGAGAGAGAGAGAGAGAGAGAGATTTGTGTTTATATAATTGAAAATCTAGTAAAATTAACTTCTCTTTCATCTGTTGAAGGTGCTTGTTTATAAGCGTTTCATGGACACAAGGACTTCCCTGTGTTTAAGAGTTTTTTTTTTTTTTTTCATTGAAAGACAAAGTATTTAATCCTTTGTCGTTCAAGAGCGAGAACTAATGTGGTGTGTGCGCGTGAGTCTGTAAGTAGTAGCCAAACAAATATTCACTGTAATCAAGTTGCATATTATTTGTATACCTCAAAAATTGTCATACGTAATGGGCATATTGAAATAATTGGTTGAGTGAGATGCTTACCCAAATTGTTCCGTAGATACTTTCATGTTTTTATAGTTTCCGTTAACCAGCCGAAAAAAAAAAAAAAAAAAAAAAGTTGACGTATTCAAGTTTGGACCTTTTATATTCATAACGAATTATTTGTTTTTGCTCTTATATTTAGGAATTATATGCCTATCTAGGAATCATATACCTAACAATTTCTCTTCATTTGTGTATTTTTTCATGCATATAATTATGCATTGTTAAATAGCTAGCAGATTAAACTGGAGATATTCTTTGGCTTATCAAAGTTTAGGCGTTCTTAATGATAGTCGTTTTAGTTATTATAATGGTTAATGATAGTCGTTTTAGTTATTTTAATTTTTAAAATTGTCAGATGTACATGTTTTACAAATGACTAGTATTGGTCGATATAGTAATTTTAGAAGTACTTTTCACTGCTGATACCCGTGAGAGGAATGGCGATAATTCTTGTAGAGGAGCATTTACTTCTTGTAAAGCTAGAAGGGCTCATTGTAACAGAGAGACTGAACTTATGCCTCCTGACTTTCTGGCTTATCGCTTGAACACGTGAGTCTTGATGGCAAGAATGTGAATTGATAGTTTGCCATTTTTCTGAGAACCTTTGACGTCTCAAGTACAGCGTTACTTTAGTGGGTGAAAAATCTCATTACGAGGGCACAAGTAATGTACTTTAAGGTCCACAATAATATATTAATGGTAGCGGTGTTAAAATTTTATTAAACTATGTAAAAGCTTTATAAAATGTTACTACTTCTACCATTAGTATATTATTGTGGACCTTAAAGAACATTACTTTAATGGTTAGTTTTTACAAGTAAGAAACATTAATTCTAGTTCTTTACTTTTTCCCCATTATGAATTTAGAAGTATTTATGGAGATATATCGCCATGAAATCATGCCTTATGAGGAATCAACTATAACTTTTTAAACAGTTCGTAGTAACCTGTGGTGGATCTGTCACATTACTTAAATTTCACATGAGTCGTATTATTTTTTTTTCTCTTTATGGGGCAAGATTATTCCATCGTTTTGCCTTACTAAGTATATCTTAGTTTTACTAGACCACTGAGCTGATTAACAGCTCTCCTAGGGCTGGCCCGAAGGATTAGATATTTTTACTGACTAGGAATCAATTTGTCACCTAGTAACAGGACCTACAGCTTATTGTGAGATCCGAACCACATTATATCGAGAAATTAATTTCTATCACCAGAAATCAAATCCTCTGTTTTTGCGTTGGCCGAGCCGAGAATCGAACTTCGGACCACCGATTGGTACCCGAGGGCGAAAACCGCTCGTCCAACGTCTTGAAATTAAATAGAATTATGTTTTTAAAGATAAGGGTAATGATCATTGTTTATTATAATGGTTTTCGAGCCGACGGTAATATTTGCAGTCATTATTACTGACTCTTCTGATATGCTGTGTTTTTGAACTGTAACCTCTTGAGGGGCTAAATCCTGTGCGCTTCCACCAGGCACGATTAGCTTCAAACATCGGCTGTGGATATTTACCGCCGGTTCATAAAAATCAAACTAACGTTGTCACGTCTTTTAAGCTTGTGAGCATCAACGTTCATCGCAGTCACTTTTATATATAAGAAAATGAATAGTGAGACCTGTGACACTTGACGGAGTGGCATAGGCCATATGAATAATAATAAACAACTACTCTTGTCGCTCAGCTTCTGAAGAGCAGAGAGGAAGCTATCTGTTGAAGTGAAATGTATGGAAGATGGCCAGAAAAGATATTCTGCTCTGAAAAATGAAACTGTCATTTTAAAGGATTTTGTTATTATTAAAACAAAAACGTTTTTCAGTTTTCTTCTAAAGATTGAAAAAAAACCTACAAAATGACTGTGTATAACGTGTTTACTTATAAGTATTTACATTTTATTTTACTCAACACTCGTATACTTCCAGGCCCTATATATCTGTGGCCCTTATTCAAGAGATGCCTATATATAGGTTGGCAGCCTGGGTCAAGGCCCAGCACTGTTGGGCCTTGACCCCAGGCTGACTGAAAAAAGGACACGGATAGGGCCTGGAAGTACTCGAGTGTTGAGTCAAATAAAATGTAAATACTTATAAGTAAACACGTTACACACAGTCATTTTGTGGGGTCTTTTTCAATCTTTGTTATTGCTGTTAACAAGAGCTGCAGCAAACCAGTTGTGTGAGACGTTTGCATCAGAATGAGAATGTCCTCAAGGGAAAGAAATGAAATGAAAAAAATGTGTTCAAAGAGAATGACTTTTATTGAATACATATTGTTTGCTTTTTATTTTCTTCCATTTTCGTCATAATTTTTTTTTTTTTTTTTCCTTTTGTTTTGCTGTAGAAACGTTGCCGTGACCAAGTAAATCTGTGTTACTAATTAAAAAAGAAAAAGAAAAAAGAAGACGGTAACCTCATCTTTGAAAGGAATCCTTTTCTATTTTTTTTTAATGGGGGGCGGGGGAGCCCTACGGGAGTTCATTCGACATCCGCGAACCATCGTTTGTGGGGCATTAGAAAAATACCGTTTGACATTTTTGTTGTTGTCTTTTTATTTCACGTTATGTCGGAAATGGTCGTCGGTTAGCTCTTTCTCCTTTCTTCCATTTTTTTTTTTTTTTTCGTCTGTTCCGACCATTTTTTTTTTACTTATTTACCGCTTTTTAATGTTCCGTGTGTTAATTGCATTTTTGGTCAGAATTCGTTTTTGACCCCACGGTAACTGAATCGCAAGGAGTCCCCCCCCCTCCCGTCTCTCTCTCTCTCTCTCTCTCTCTCTCTCTATATATATATATATATATATCTATATATATATATATATATATTATATATATATATATATAATATACTGATGATTTTTATTTTTTTCATTTTTTTCTTATAGAATGCTAACACTCGCTCTAGTATCTGGCGGTACACCTGAAACTATTTTTTAATCATACACTGTTGAAGATGACATAAAATTCCTAGTGAAAGCTTGTTTTATACACAATGTTTGATTAAAGCTGCCACACTTCCACTACTATTAAAGGAGGCTCCTCCTCATTCTTTCTGTTCCGTTTTGCTGAAGAGCAGCGGTGGGTGATGTGCGTCAAAGCATTGCTGTACTTGGGTGCGTGGTTGTGGTTATATGTCTGTGTGTGTGTGTGTGTGTGTGTGTGTGTATATGTATGTATGTGTGCGTAAGTGTGAACTAAAAACGACTGCCTAGCTGTGTTTTGTACGTGAATACACTTTGTGTGTATATATATATGTATATATTAATAATAATTGATGCTATATTTATATATAATATACATACATATATATATATATATATATATATATATATATATATATATATATATATATATATATATCTATATATATATATATATATATAATATATATATATAATATATATATATATATATATATATATATATATATATATATATATACACATACATATAATTATAGGCCTTTAGCGATCGCAAGCGATCTCACCCCTGGGGCATCCTCGCCAATGTAGCGTCATAGAAATGGGGGTTTATTTTAGCCAGGGATGGACCCTTCCCCATTTCTCTGCTGCACCAGCTAGCCAAGAGAGATGGAATCTTCCCCCATGCCACACTGGGATCCAATATTTGCACATACTGCCTGAGGCATGAACTTAAGGTTTTACGCCACGCCAGACGGTTGCCACAGTGGTATATGCAAGTACTGGAGCCATTATTGCATTGCATAACCCATATTTTGCTATATAGAAGGCATTGAACTTACGGGTTCTTACGCCACGCCAGAGGTTGCAATAGTATATGCAAGTACTGGAGCCATTATGCATTGCATAAGCCATATTTTGCATATATGGAAGGCATTGAACTTACGGGTTTTTACGCCACGCCAGAGGTTGCCACAATAGTATATGCAAGTACTGGAGCCATTATGCATTGCATAAGCCATATTTTGCATATATGGAAGGCATTGAACTTACGGGTTCTTACGCCACGCCAGAGGTTGCCACAATAGTATATGCAAGTACTGGAGCCGTTATGCATTGCATAAGCCATATTTTGCATATATGGAAGGCATTGAACTTACGGGTTCTTACGCCACGCCAGAGGTTGCCACAGTAGTATATGCAAGTACTGGAGCCATTATGCATTGCATAACCCATATTTTGCATATATAGAAGGCATTGAACTTACGGGTTCTTACGCCACGCCAGAGGTTGCCACAGTAGTATATGCAAGTACTGGAGCCATTATGCATTGCATAACCCCTATTTTGCATATATAGAAGGCATTGAACTTACGGGTTCTTACGCCACGCCAGAGGTTGCCACAGTAGTATATGCAAGTACTGGAGCCATTATGCATTGCATAACCCATATTTTGCATATATAGAAGGCATTGAACTTACGGGTTTTTACGCCACGCCAGAGGTTGCCACAGTGGTATATGCAAGTAATGGAGCCATTATGCATTGCATAAGCCATATTTTGCATATATGGAAGGCATTGAACTTACGGGTTTTTACGCCACGCCAGAGGTTGCCACAGTGGTATATGCAAGTAATGGAGCCATTATGCATTGCATAAGCCATATTTTGCATATATGGAAGGCATTGAACTTACGGGTTTTTACGCCACGCCAGAGGTTGCCACAGTGGTATATGCAAGTAATGGAGCCATTATGCATTGCATAAGCCATATTTTGCATATATGGAAGGCATTGAACTTACGGTTTTTACGCCAGGCCAGAGGTTGCCACAGTGGAATATGCAAGTAATGGAGCCAATTATGCCACGCATAAGCCATATTTTGCATATAAAGGAAGGCATTGAACTTACGGGTTTTTACGCCACGCAGAGGTTGGCCACAGTGGTATATGCAAGTAATGGAGCCATTATGCATTGATTAAGCCTATTTGCATATGGAAGGCATGAACTTACGGGTACGCCAGGCCAGAGGTGCCAAGGATATGCAAGTAATGGAGCCATTAGCATTGCAGGAAGGCCATTATTTTGCATATATGAAGCATTGAACTTACGGGTTTTTACGCCACGCCAGAGGTTGCCACAGTGGTATATGCAAGTACTGGAGCCATTATGCATTGCATAACCCATATTTTGCATATATAGAAGGCATTGAACTTACGGGTTCTTACGCCACGCCAGAGGTTGCCACAGTAGTATATGCAAGTACTGGAGCCATTATGCATTGCATAACCCATATTTTGCATATATAGAAGGCATTGACTTACGTCTTCACGTCCACGCCAGTAGGTTCGCCACATAGTATATGCAAGTACTGGAGCCGTTATGCATTGCATAACCCATATTTTGAATATATGGAAGGCATTAAATTATGGAAGCAATGAAACTTAACATTATATTGGGAGGATTGGAACTTACGGGTTCTTACGCCACGCCAGCGGTTGCACAATAGTATATGCAAGTACTGGAGCCGTTATGCATTGCATAAAACCCATATTTTGCATATATGGAAGGCATTGAACTTACGGTTCTTACGCCACGCCAGAGGTTTGCCACAATAGTATATCAAGTACTGGAGCCGTTAGCATTTGCATAACCCATATTTTTGCATATATTGGAAGGCATTGAACTTTACGGTTCTTACGCCACGCACCAGAGGTTGCCACATGTATATGCAAGTACTGGAGCCATTATGCCATTGCATAAGCCATATTTTGCATATATTGGAAGGCATTGAACTTACGGTTCTTACCCCTCCACGCCGAGGTTGCCACAGTAGGTATATGCAGTACTGGAGCCATTATGCATTGCATAACCCATATTTTGCATATAAAGGACGGCATTGAACTTAACGGGTTCGCCACGTTTTTTACCAGAAGTTGCCACAAGGGTATAAAATGCCAAGTAATGACCTTAGGCATTCATAAGCCACTAGTTTTGCAATATAGGAAGGCATTGACGTAACGGTACGCCACGCCCAAGGAGGTTGCCACAGTGGCCTTATATTGCAAGGAATGGGAGCCATTATTGCATTGCTAAGCCATATTTTGTGCATATATGGAAGGCATTGAACTTACGGGTTTTTACGCCACGGCAGAGGTTGCCACAGTGGTATATGCAAGTAATGGAGCCATTATGCATTGCATAAGCCATATTTTTGCATATATGGAAGGCATTGAACTTACGGTTTTTACGCCAGGCCAGAGGTTGCCACAGTGTATATGCAAGTAATGGAGACATTATGCATTGCATAAAGCCATATTTTGCATATAGGAAGGCATTGAACTTACGGGAGTTTTTACGGCCAGGCCAGAGGTTGCCAACAGTGGTATAATGCCAGTAATGGAGCCCTCAATTGCATAAGCCTATTTTGCCATATATGGAAGGCATTGAACTTACAGGTACGCCCAGACCAGAGGTTTTGCCACAGGGTATATGCAAGTAATGGAGGCCATTAGGCATTGAACATAAGCATTTTTACGCCATATATGGAAGGCCATTGAAACTTACGGGTTTTTAACGCCACCCAGGGTTGCCACATGGTATATGCAAGTAATGGAGCCATTATGCAATTGCATAAGCCATATTTTGCATATATGGAAGGCATTGAACTTACAGGGTTTTTAACGCCACGGCCAGAGGTTGCCACAGTGGTATATGCAAGTAATGGAGCCATATGCATTGCATAAGCCATATTTTGCATATATGGAAGGCATTGAACTTACGGGTTTTTACGCCACGCCAGAGGTTGCCACAGTGGTAATATGCAAGTAATGGAGCCATTATGCATTGCATAAGCCATATTTTGGCATATATGGAAGGCATTGAAACTTACGGGTTTTTTACGCCACGCCAGAGGTTGCCACCAGTGGTATATGCAAGTAATGGAGCCATATGCATTGCATAAAGCCATATTTTGCATATATGGAAGGCATTGAACTTACGGGTTTTTACGCCACGCCAAGAGGTGCCACAGTGGTATATGCAAGTAATGGAGCCATTAGCATGCATAAGCCATATTTTTGCATATATGGAAAGGCATTGAACTTACGGTTTTGGGTTTTTTTTACGCCACGCCAGAGGTTGGCCACAGTGTATATGCAAGTAATGGAGCCATTATGCATTGCATAAGCCATATTTTGCATATATGGAAAGGCATTGAACTTACGGTTTTTTACGCCAGCCCAGAGGTTTGCCACAGTGGTAATAATGCCAAGTAATGAGGCCATTATGCATTGCTAAGCCATTATGGCATATATGGAAGGCAATTGAAACTAACAGGTTTTTTTACCCGGCCAAGGAGTTCCCAAGTAAGTATTATGCGTAATTGGAGCATTATGCAATTGCTAACCATATTTTGCATATATGGAAGGCATTGAACTTACGGGTTTTTTACCGCCACGCCAGAGGTTGCCACAGTGGTATATGCAAGTAATGGAGCCATTATGCATTGCATAAAG
The DNA here is from genome assembly GCF_015104395.2 of Macrobrachium nipponense. Classification (NCBI taxonomy): domain Eukaryota; kingdom Metazoa; phylum Arthropoda; class Malacostraca; order Decapoda; family Palaemonidae; genus Macrobrachium; species Macrobrachium nipponense. Next base: position 37,234,897 of record NC_087214.1, on the reverse strand, counting down.
CCATATTTTGCATATATGGAAGGCATTGAACTTACGGGTTTTTTACCTCCCCGCCCAGAGGTTGCCACGTGGTTATAATGCCAGCCAATGGAGGCCCTTATTGCATTGCATAGCCATATTTTTGCATATATGGAAGGCATTGAACTTAACGGGTTTTTAACGCCTAATGGCCCAGGAGGTTGCCCCAGTGGAATATGCAAGTATTGCCCATTATGCATTGCCATAAGCCCTATTTTGCATATATGGAAAGGCATTGAACTTACGGGTTTTTTACGCCACGCCAGAGGTTGCCACAGTGGTATATGCAAGTAATGGAGCCATTATGCATTGCATAAGCCATATTTTGGCATATATTGGAAGGCATTGAACTTACGGGTTTTTTTACGCCACGCCCAGAGGTTGCCACAGTGGTATATGCAAGTAATGGAGCCATTATGCATTGCATAAAGCCATATTTTGCATATATGGAAGGCAATTGAACTTAACGGGTTTTTACGCCCACGCCAGAGGTTGCCACATTGGTATATGCAAGTAATGGAGCCATTATGCATTGCATAAGCCATATTTTTTGCATATATGGAAGGCATTGAACTTACGGGTTTTTAAACTTTTTTTTCCACGCCAGAGGTTTGCAAGTGGTTATGCCAAATATGGAGGCCATTAATTGCATTGCATAGCATATTTTGCATATATGCCAATTGAACTTACGGGTAACGCCACCCAGGAGGTTGCCAACCTTGGTATTATGCAATTATTGGAGCATTAATGCCATTGCATTTTAAGCCATATGCATATGGAAGGCATTGAACTTACGGGTTTTTTTCTTAACGCCACGCCAGAGGTTGCCACATTGGTATAATGCAAGTAATGGGAGCCATTATGCAATTTTGCATAACCTATTTTGCATAATGGGAAGGCATTTGAACTTACCTGTTTTTCGCCACCCAGAGGTTGCCAACAATGTATGCCAAGTACTGGAATTATGCCATTGCATAAGCATATGCAATATATGGAAGGCATTGAACTTACGGGTTCTTACGCCACGCCAGAGGTTGCCACAGTAGTATATGCAAGTACTGGAGCCATTATGCATTGCATAAGCCATATTTTGCATATATGGAAGGCATTGAACTTACGGGTTCTTAGAAGTTGCCACAGTGGTATATGCAAGTACTGGAGCCATTATGCATTGCATAACCCATATTTTGCATATATGGAAGGCATTGAACTTACGGGTTTTTAGCCAGCCAGAGGTTGCCACAGTGGTTATGCAAGTAATGGAGCCATTATGCATTGCATAAGCCATATTTTGCTATATGGAAGGCATTGAACTTACGGGTTTTTAACGCCAGCCAGAGGTTGCCACCAGTGGATATGCAAGTAATGGAGCCATTATGCATTGCATAACCATATTTTGCATATATGGAAGGCATTGAACTTACGGGTTTTTACGCCACGCCAGAGGTTGCCACAGTGGTATATGCAAGTAATGGAGCCATTATGCATTGCATAAGCCATATTTTGCATATATGGAAGGCATTGAACTTACGGGTTTTTACGCCACGCCAGAGGTTGCCACAGTGGTATATGCAAGTAATGGAGCCATTATGCATTGCATAAGCCATATTTTGCATATATGGAAGGCATTGAACTTACGGGTTTTTACGCCACGCCAGAGGTTGCCACAGTGGGATATGCAAGTAATGGAGCCATTATGCATTGCAAAGCCATAATTTTGCCATAATGGAAAGCATTGAACTTACGGGTTTTTACGCCACGCCAGAGGTTGCCACCGTGGATATGCAAGTAATGGAGCCATTATGCATTGCTAAGCCATATTTTGCATATATGGAAGGCATTGAACTTACGGGTTTTTACGCCACGCCAGAGGTTGCCACAGTGGTATATGCAAGTAATGGAGCCATTATGCATTGCATAAGCCATATTTTGCATATATGGAAGGCATTGAACTTACAGGTTTTTACGCCACGCCAGAGGTTGCCACAGTAGTATATGCAAGTAATGGAGCCATTATGCATTGCATAAGCCATATTTTGCATATATGGAAGGCATTGAACTTACGGGTTTTTTACGCCACGCCAGAGGTTGCCAACAGTGGTATATGCAAGTAATGGAGCCATTATGCATTGCATAAGCCCATATTTTGCATATATGGAAGGCATTAACTTGACCAACTTATTACGGGTTTTTACGCCACGCCAGAGGTTGCCCACCAGACAGTGTATATGCAGTAATGGAGCCATAATGCATTGCATAAGCCATATTTGCATATATGGAAGGCATTGAACTTACGGGTACGCCACGCCATAGGTTTTGCCACAGTGGTATATGCAAGTAATGGAGCCATTATGCATTGCATAAGCCATATTTTGCATATATGGAAGGCATTGAACTTACGGGTTTTTACGCCACGCCAGAGGTTGCCACAGTGGTATATGCAAGTAATGGAGCCATTATGCATTGCATAAGCCATATTTTGCATATATGGAAGGCATTGAACTTACGGGTTTTTACGCCACGCCAGAGGTTGCCACAGTGGTATGCAAATAATGGAGCCATTATGCATTGCATAAGCCATATTTTGCATATATGGAAGGCATTGAAACTTACGGGTTTTTACGCCAGCCAGGTTGCCACAGTGGTATATGCAAGTAATGGAGCCATTATGCATTGCATAAGCCATATTTTGCATATATAGAAGGCATTGACTTACGGGTTTTTACGCTACGCGAGGTTTGCCACAGTGGTATGGAATGCAAGTAATGGAGTCCTTATGCATTGCATAAGCCTAATTTTGCATATATGGAAGGCATTGAACTACGGGTTTTTACGCCGCGCCAGAGGTTGCCACAGTAGTATATGCAAGTAATGGAGCCATTATGCATTGCATAAGCCATATTTTTGCATATATAGAAGGCATTGAACTTATGGGTAACCCGTACGACCACCGCCAGAGGTTGCCACAACAGTATATGCAAAAGATGGGATTTAACATGCAATACATAACCCAATTCACATATGAAGTAGAAGGCATTAACTTAGGGTTTTGACGCCACACCAGAGGTTGCTTTCCACTCATAGGTGTGATTTGGTATCGATCCCTATTCCAGAGGGTATCATTTGGCACGAGAGGGGGTGCCCTGTGGCCCTCCAAACAGCTGTTAGCTCTCATCCTGAGAGCTGGTCCTCCTTCCTCCAAAAGGGTATTGGCTCTCTTCTTGAGAGCTTATCCTCCTACCTCCGAACAGCTGATGGCTCTCATCCTGAGAGCTTGTCCTCCTTCTTCCGTCAGGGAGACGAGAGAATCGCCGAGGATGCCTGATGGAAAGGACAATCACAAGACTTGTCTTCACAGCTACAAAGAAACAGCCCAAGTGAAGGATTCTGACTGGTCACAAGTTGATGATGCTGCGTCATGTTCCAGAAGCATTGCGATCTTCTTGGCCCAGTCGATAGTGTTGATTGCAGGATGGGTGTGTGGGAGGTGGGGGGACCTCCCGTCGCTGGTTGCTGCTGGGGGGAGCAGCAGTGATCACCCATCCTGCAGTCAAGCCATCGAATGGGCCGAGAAGATCACAGCTCCTCTGGAACACGATGCAACATCACCAACTGGTGACAAGTTAAAGTCCTCCACAATTTTCGTCAATCAGGGGCTGTTTCTCGTGTTGTTTCTTCCTAGTTTCCTTTGGTGTTCGTCCTCTTTGTTGTCCTTCCAGTTTTCTTCTTCTTCGTCCTCTTTGTCTCTGGAGGATCTTGGAAAACTTCAGCTGCCAGGGCCTTGATGAACTCCCTGACAGCGTCGTATTCTCCTCTTTCTTGGTAGAATCATGCAGGAGATCGTTGGCAAAGTTCACCTTCTGCATGATTTCCTTCCTACGCTGTTGCTCTTTTTGAGACCCTTGGCACCTATGAGGGTCGAACTTGAGCGCCCGTTTCCTGTAGGCCCATTCTATTTCCTTCAAATCAGCTGTCTCTGCAATTCCTAGGATGTAGTAAGGGCACCCATAACGTTGCATCCTTTGCAGGGCTTTGGCAGCTGCAACCAAATCATTTCGACCATCTAATTCCTTCAGCTGGACCATAGCTTCACTGTGTCTTCCAAGCAACAAGAGACACAATCCCAGTCTGAGCCTGTAGTCTGCTTGGTCGTCGGCCATATCCAGTAGTCTGAGAAAACATTCACTCGCTTCTTCCAGCCGTCCAAGCTTGTAAAGAATGTTTCCTTTCGCCTTGGCTTCTTCAACCAAAGCATTATCCTTATGCTTTTCAGTTTTATTCTTCTCTGGAAGCGACTGAACTCTGGCTTCATTGATATGAACCTTCTGCACACCTCGTTTCTCCTGCGTCTCATGGCCGTCATTTTTCTCTAGCTCACGATTTCTTGTGAGAACAGAGACAGGTTCTCGCTGTGAGACTCGCAATCTCTCCTCGAGTTCTGTGGCCACCTGGTTCAGTCTCTTTCTTTCGACTTCGTGGGCCTTTACCTTCTCCTCTAGGTACCCACAGTAGAAATCGTTGTCCTCAGCCTGTTTCTGCAGTTCTGACACTTTTTCTCGGTTCTTCTCGCATTCTCTCTCTTTACCTGCGAGATGCTCGTGTAGATTTTCTATTTCTTTTCCATTCTGGAGTAATGACTCCTCCAACTCTGCAAGCTTCTTCTTCAAGGTTTCATTCTCCTCTTCAGCAGAGTCGCGATCTTTACGAAGCTTTTCAACGTTATGCTTCTCTTCCATCAACTGGTCCAGCAAATCTTGGTTCGTGGAGATCAGAGCCGCTTCGTTTAAATTAACGTCATCGATTTCATCCAGAAGGAAAAGGTTCTCCTCCTGAGCGTCCATCCAGTTCTCCTTCAAGAGACAGATCATTTCGGTGGCGTAGAACAGGTCTTCTTCGGCGTCCATCCGGGCAGTTGCAGCAGCATCTTGAGCAATCTGGAGAGCTCTGTGGCCTCCAATGCACTGATGTGCGCGGCCAAGAAGCCCTCCCAGAACAAGAGCTGCTGCGTTATTACCAATAAATATTCCGAGGTTTCGGAATCCATTTATAATAGTTTGTACCACTGATCCGGTAGGGATCAGAGCCAATGCGTTTTTCACAATAAAGTTAAATTTACCAAGAGCAAACATGGTTGCCTTTCTTTCCACCCGATCAAAACGTCAGAATTGGAAAATGCCACTGGAGCTCCAGGGATTCCGCAGAACCTCATTTTGGCTTCGATGGTTTTTTTTTTCTTCAGATTCCTGGCGGAGCCTCCTTTCAGAAGGACTTGGAGCGACTGAAGGCTCCTCCTGAAGACTTCGACGGCTTCAGCAGAAACCCTGCAAATGGAGACGACTTGAAAAGTGAGTCAATAAATGATGTCTCCGTCGGGAAAGGAACCGAAAAGTCAGCTGGAAATTTTGATATTTCAGTCACAGATGATTATAGCACAAAAGAAATTGATTTGAAAGAATTAAGAATGAAAGAAAAAAGGGCGGGGATTTAAGCTTATTTGATGAGGGAAGCGTAAAATTCTTTAGTTCACACACACACACACACGCATAAATATATATACATTATATATATATATATATATATATATATATATATATATATATATATATATATATATATATATATATATCTATATATATATATACACACACACCACACACACACACACACACACACACACATATATATATATATATAGATATATATATATATATATATATATATATATATAGATATATATATATATATAATATATATATATATATATATATATATATATATATATATCTATATAATCTATATATATATAGATATATGTATCTATATATATATATATATATATAGATATATGTATCTATATATATATATATAGATCTATATATATATAGATATAGATAATGAATGGCATTGTCGCGTCTAGAAAGTCGGATCTTTAATTAAACGAAAAAAAAAAATGCTGAAGTTTCTGCAGGCCTTACTCTTTATATATATACTATATATACATATATATATATATATATATATATATATATATATATATATATATATTTTATTTATATACATATATATATATTATATATATGTATATATGTATATATATATATATATATATATATAATAGTATATATATATATATATATATATATATATATATATATATGACTGGTAAAAGTGTTCTGTAACAACAGAATTCCTTCTAATAAAGGAGCCCATAAAAACACCAAAATGTAGAGAAAAAGTACTATATTTCAGAGACTGCTGTCTCTCTCTTCAGGTATATGAATGAGAAAAGTTTACAGAAAACAAAGGTGGTATTTATACCAAGAGATTCGTCCACAAGTAGCCAATTTAGGTCACCCCCGCTGATAATCTTCCTTTAATCTTCTTAAGCGTTGGTTGAATGAACACTGCGTCGACGATGTCCGATGTCCAATTCCCTTTTGAGATGTTCATTACCTGCTTCTCTTTTATTAAGGCCGATTCCATCATTTGACTCTTGTACCGGCAGTTGCTGCTATAAATTACATGTGACATATTCCAGTTTATTCTATGGTTATGTTCATTTATATGATTGAAAGTAAGCCAATTTAGGTCACCCCCGCTGATAATCTTCCTTTAATCTTCTTAAGCGTTGGTTGAATGAACACTGCGTCGACGATGTCCGATGTCCAATTCCCTTTTGAGATGTTCATTACCTGCTTCTCTTTTATTAAGGCCGATTCCATCATTTGACTCTTGTACCGGCAGTTGCTGCTATAAATTACAGCACCTTCAAACACCGTTTTTAACAGCATCTAAAAAGCAACTTCAAAACAGCGTTTTTAACAGTACCTTCAAAAAAAAAAACAGAGTCCTTTTAAACAGCATCTTTTAACAGCACATTACAAACAGCGCTTTTAACAGCAACTTTTAAACAGCACCTTCAACGAGTTTTAACAAACATCTAACAGACATTCAAACAACGTTTTTAACAGCATCTTTTGACAGCACCTTCTAACAGCGTTTTAACAGCATCTTTTAACAGCGTTTTTAACAGCATCTTTTAACAGCACCTTCAAACAACGTTTTTAACAGCATCTTTTGACAGCACCTTCTAACAGCGTTTTAACAGCATCTTTTAACAGCGTTTTTAACAGCATCTTTTAACAGCACCTTCTAACAGCATCTTTTAACAGCACCTTCTAACAGCGTTTTTAACAGCATCTTTTAACAGTACCTTCTAACAGCATTTTAACACAATCTAACAGCACTTTCAAGCAGCGTTTTTAACAGCATCTTTCTAAGCAGCATTTTCGAGCACCATCTTTAAACAGCATTTTGGAACTGCACTTTTGACATTTTCGGACAGCATCAGAACAGCATTTCAACTGCCTTTTCGAACAGCATATTTTAACAGCATTTTCGAGCAGCATTTTCAAAAGCATCCTTTCAGAAACGTTTAACAGCATTCTGTAACAGCAGATGCTGTATGTCCATTTATTGGAGGGTGGACTGGTGGGCGGCATTCAGGTACTACAGAATCCGCAATCAAGAATATAATGATACTCTGGAGTTATGAGAAGAAGAAGAAGAGAAGAAGAAGAAGAAGAAGAAGAAGAAGAGAGAGAGAGAGAGGAGAGAGAGAGAGAGAGAGAGAGAGAGAGAGCGGGATGGGGGTTAAGCATCGGAAACGGATAAGATAAGTATAAGTTCAGGCATCGGTGATTCACAGTGAGAATGAATGAATGCACAGTTCTACTTTGCGCCTCTCTCTCTCTCTCTCTCTCTCTCTCTCTCTCAATACAACATAGTGGAGGTTTTAGAGTTCATATTATGGCTTCAGAGTCATCATGACTCATTGGTTTCATATCCATCTCATCCTTAGTAGTAAAACATCATTAATAACAGAAGCTTCTTATAGGCCTTTCTGCATGCAACAAGAGAGAGAGAGAGTGTGTCACTAAGGGACGGAGTGCAGTGCGAGTTAAGGATTACGATGTCTGAAAGACTAGTTAGTCCATCCGAGGAGAGAGAGAGAAAGAGAGACTTTATGGCTGCTTGCAGTCAGAACCAAAACCACCACCACCACTTCCTCCTCCCCCACCAGTTTCTCATTCGCTTTCAGTAAAAAGAATGTCAACGTATGAATCAAGATTCATTTTAGTATTAAGGCGCATATATTTTGATGTATTTCAGAACTTACGAACAATGTTATCGTTGACAATTACAATAAATGTTTCTGTGTAACATTTCCGTTGATGGATTTCAAAAGCTGGAAGGAGGAAGGAAGGAAGACCTTTTTTCATCCATTATTCTAATGAGAGAGAGAGAGAGAGAGAGAGAGAGAGAGAGAGAGACTGGCAATAATGTTAACACTGATCATTCTCTCTCTCTCTCTCCTCTCTCTCTCTCTCTCTCTCTCTCCGAACTTTCCTTTAACTTTTTATGATTTATGATGATTTTTGTCTCATTGGTACTACTAAGCCGTCTCCCCTGAAAGCGGCTGGCTCCATAGATATACACAACCCAGATAGCACTTTCACATTCGTACTATATAACTGCTCTCTCTCTCTCTCTCTCTCTCTCTCTCTCTCTCTCTCTCTCTCTATATATATATATATATATAATATATATATATATATATATATATATATATATATATATATATATATATATATACACACACGAAAGAACGTCACGTGAACAAGTAAATCAACAAATCCGTGAAATGATCTGTATTTATAGGTCTAGGTCTTCGTCCCAAAGAAACGGGTCTTGCCACATCTGAATAACAAGTTTTTCATTTTCTTTTTAATCGTATCTCACTCCTTCCCCCCTCCCCCATCTGTGACCCTCAACAGTCGACTAACGAGTAATGAGCCTGAAATATACGTGGACTTTTGTTTTTAGATCCTGAGGGCCTTATGCCAGCTCGGGCTCTTGCTCTGCGGGCAAGAGCTCGTGGATGGATCAGACAGACGCTGGTTTCGTGCGCTGGAGACTAAACTTCCCTTTTCATTACAATGACAAGCTGCGTGTGTGTGTGCGTGTGTGAGAGAGAGAGAGAGACTAATCAATGTCGTTAAAGATCTGAATCCGATGAAAATAAGTCTAGCTCGTAGACGTCTAATCTTACATTCAGACATATACGTATATATATAATTCACGTCTGCACTATTATTATTATTATTATTATTATTATTATTATTATTATTATTATTATGTATAATAAATAAATGTACTTCATATCTGCTGGAATTCATTATAACAAGCGTAAATTTCAATATTTACGGTAGGCCTAGTTGATAACAGTATCTTAAAGAGAGAGAGAGAGAGAGACGAGAGAGAGAAGAAGAAGAGAGAGAGAGAGATGGGGGCGGGGGGGGGATGAGGGAGTCTTATGTCATGCGATGCACTTGAGAACTGCGTTTGCACACAAAGCTTCGAACCCGACTTCAACTTCGTTGAAGTAGTGGTCATTGCACTCGTCGTGAGCGCAAATGATGGGAAATATAGTCACTTGCACTCATTAAGAGTGCTAATCACTATAAAAAAATAAAGTATTGCATTTTGCCACGGCTTTGTACGCCGTAGTTGAAGTCGACGTCACAGCCAATTAGCATTGGGACACAGGGGAACGGAAGACGTTATCACAGGCTGCAGTGGATTTGAATTTTGAATCATTCCTACTGGTGCCCGCTCACCCCCCGCCCCCTGGTCCTCCTACAACACCCCCAGAACACCTTTTCTACACCTACACTAACCCACACACACACAAACACATAGTACACGTGTGTATTTATAAATCTTTAAACCCGTAAGTGGATATACATACAACAGTTCCAGCCTCCACAACAGTTTCATCCCTAAGACAGTTTCAAACAATACAACAGTTTCAGCCTCTGGTATAGTTAAAGACTATAGAGCAGTTTCAAGATTGAACAGTTCCTTATGAATGAAGTCTCCTGCAAAGTGGATGGGAATGGTGAGCGACGAGCGAACTCTCGCTCTCTGGGCATCTCATCAACTCGAGGTTATTGATTGTATTCTTAATCTCGCGTTTTTTATATAAGAAAATTATATATATATTTTAAGAATTTTTTCACAAGGTTTTCTGCAGGTTCTAACATAGTACTACCTCGGGATGTGAGTTCTTTGAAAGTGAATAATTTACTTATATATATGTGTGTGTATATATATATATGTATATATATATATTTTATATATATATATATATATATATATATATATATATATATATATATATATATATATATATATATATAGCAACTGCAACTAGACTAATATAACATTAATAACTATGGTCGTAATGATAAAAAATATTGGACGGACGAGTCAGGATGTGAAATATAAACCAGAATAAAACTAATCGCAGAGAAACTTAGTGTTATTTAAACGTCTTCACGCATTCTGTTTTCTGCGCTTGTTGCAGTGATTGATTCTTTGTTGCTTTCGTTGAACAAAGATGGAAGATGGGCCGGTTAATTCTTGTTGCACAAAGAGGGAAGTTTTGGGTGTGCTTTCATGTCGGTTTTAGACTTAATAAATAAATAAATGATTATCATTATTAAAATTAAGTTTCATTGAATGATGATTAAAGCATATAAAGAGAAGTTGCTTTCCTTGGGCGTAATGGCAAGAATCTTAAAGGTTTTAAGAGCCAGTATCTCTCTCTCTCTCGTAACCTAGATTGAAAAAATGAAAAAAAAACAATGGATTAATTAACATGATCATATATATTGACTCAGGATGGGGTACGAAGGGTCAAGAATGGAAAGAATATGAAAATCGAAAACCTTTTGGTCACTGGCGAGAGGAGGAGCACTAGGCCTATAGTACTACTTCACCTCTTCCCCGCCATGTCTCGCATTCTGGCGGTTTAGTGTCATCGCAGATATTATTATTATTATAAATGTTCCCTTCGGAACCTTCCATTGGAAAGGAGACAAAAGGAAGGAATAGTAATAAATGATAAGAATAATAATAAAAGCCGTGTTGGAGATCTTCAAATCTATTCTACAGGTACATAGGGAACACGATTTAAAAATAAAAATAAAAATGGAAAAAAAAATTATCAACAAATTAAGAGGATTTGTAGCAAGTGAAAATTATTTCATGGTCTACGAATGTACACGTGCTGAATATAGCATTTGGGAACAATAATAATAATAATCATAATCACAATAAAACTGACGGTGAAGAATGTTGGCATTCGTCTTGTCTGGTTCTGTTGCATAGAGCGTTAATCACTCGAGTGGCAATCAAACTCCCTGCCGAGTGTGTGACGTCGGGCGGCCATATTGAAAGGTCTCGGTCCAGCTCATAGTAATATACTTTATCACTATTATTTTTAATATTTTTGCTATTATCATTTTTATTTTTTTACTATTATTATTTTATTCTATTGTTATCATTATTAGTGTTACTGATATAATTAGTTATTATTATTGTTATTATTACTATTTTTATTACCGGACCCAATATCACAGAGAAAAATTACCTTACAAAAACATGTTGGCCTGAGCATTTGGTTTCTGTAAATTACAGAACTTTCTTTGCATACAGTCACTGAGCACTAACTAAACATTAATGTACAATCACTAAACACTAACATTCACAATGCACTTACACCAAATAAACACACACGCTTAACACATTCACACTCAACGACACTAAACATACACTGAATACCCAACACTCACTAGGCAGCTACTACACACTAAACACGCATAAAACACTAAACTCACTAAATACTCACTATACCTCAAACACTCGGTAAACATTTAATAAACACTCACTTAATCCTAAATATTAAACCTTAAACAATCACTTACCATTCACTATACACTAAACATTCACTAAGTACTCATTTATACACGAAGTACTCATTTATACACTAAACACTCGCTTAACATTCACCAATTCCTCACTAAACCCCCTAAACACTCATTAAACACTAAACAGTGAATGACCATCCACTCATTAAACACTCTATAAACACTTGCACACTAAATTTTCACTTAACACTAACATTCACTAAACACTCAATAAAGACTTGCACACTAAACATTCACTAAGCACTAACATTCACAAGATATTCACTAAACACTCACTAAACGCAAACATTCATGAAACATTAGCTAAACCTAAACACTCACTACACACAAGTATTCCCAAAATATTAACTAAACCTATACACTCACTAAACATTCAGTGAATAAGCACATTAAACATTCATTGAATACTTACACACTAAACATTTACTAAAAACTAACATTCATTAACTAACCCCTTAGCAATCACCAAACATTCGCTAAATACTCACTAAACATTCACTGATTGCTTGTGTACTAAACATTTGCTAAGCACTAACATTCACAAAACATTAACTGAACCCTAAACACTCACTAAACATTCACCGAATACTTACTCAGTAAACATTTACTGAATACTTACACACTAAACACTACCATACACTACCTTCACTAATCCCCAAACACTCACTAAACACACACACAAACACACACACACTAAACCCTACACACTCACTAAATGCTTACACACTAAACTTCACCAAGCACCAACATTCACAAGACATTCACTAACCACTCACTAAGCATTCACTAACATTGACAAAACATTCACCAAAACCCTAAAGACTCCTTAAACATTCACTAAGTACTTACACAAACATTCAATAACATTCACTAAACCCTAAACACTGAATAAACATTCACTGAATGTTTACACACTAAACATTCACTAAAGAGCAACATTCACAAGACATCACTCCATACTTACACACTAACATTCACAAAACATTCACTAAAACCCTAAAGTCTCACTAACCATTCACTGAATACTTACACAATAATAACATTCACTAAACCCTAAACACTGAGTAAACACTCATTGAATACTTACACACTATACCTTGACTAAACATTCACTAAACTATACTACATTCACTAAACTCTTAACACTCATAAACATTCACTAAACACTTACTAAACCCTAAAAATTCGCTAAACACTTACTCAGTAAGCATTAGCGATAAAAAAAAAAGAATTCTCAATCACATTAATCCCCTGTTCAATTTGTAGGGTAGCAGACCTTTATATATGGCAGCAAGGTTTTGCAGCGCCGCCCTGGTGGAAGACCATCGTACTACGTAGGTACTACTGGTATAGAGATCACAACTCCAGGTTTATGCCCTCTAATGTAGCCAGTGTTGAGGTGGGGGGGGGGGGGGGGCGTGAGGATAGGAGGAGGTTTGGCCGATGTTTAAGGAGAGACGTTAATCCTGCTTTGTATATTATAGACGGAGAATCGTAGGAGGGGGAGGGTTAGTTATAGGAGAGAGAGAGAGAGAGAGAGCGTATATGTCTATCCTCGATCCTATTTTGTTCTTGGTGGAAATGTGATTATTAATTTGACTTCCCTTATTCCTGTAGGCCTACCAGCCTTTCACTCTTGTCTTTGCACTTCTCCTCCTCCTCCTCCTCCTCCTCCTTCATAGTCATTGCCTCATCTTCCTCCTATTTTCATTGCATCCTCTTCCTCCGTCTCCTTCCACCTCCTCCAACTCAACCCTCCTCCTCCTCCACCCTTCCCCCTACTCCTCCTCCTCCTCCTCCACCCACATCCTCCCCCTCCAATATTGTTCCCCCTTTTCGTGTTTCAGTAACGTTATTAAAAATACCTAGTGTGCAAAATATTTATTACAGTATAATGTGTTTAAGAACAATAGTCTACGGTTTTTTCATAGAATGCACTACATAACTCAAAATAGTTTTTTTTAAATATCTAATTTTACAAATATTCATCGTAGGCTACAATCATTTCATTATATTTTATAACAGCTTAGTCTCCGATTGGAGTCATCGACGATAATTAATACCCATCTTAATTCTTATTTATAGCCTCCATTTCCTTCTCCCGTTGGAAATAACCATTATTATTATTATTGTTAAATTATTCATAAGATGGAGAACGTATTTATTTGGAACATGTGAAACGGCAGCGCAGTTAGAAATAAAATATGCCAAATCTAAGAGTGTCAACCTCTTTTCCCTCCTACCCCCCTCCCCCAACCCCACCCTCCCTTCACCGTAACCATGCCGTAGCCTCCCTCACTCATCCCCTCCTCCCCAAGTCTACTAGTAACCGCGCCCCCCCCCCCCCATCCGCTGACCACGAGATTAAGAAAGGAGGTAGGCGGATGTGTATATATAATAATTGTTCACAGGGACACACGAAGTTAAAATACAAAAAGTAAATGTAGTTCTTCTGGACTGGAACTCTCTCTCTCTCTCTCTCTCTCTCTCTCTCTCTCTCTCTCTCTCTCTCGCTATAGAAGAACTGAAATCACCAGAGGGTCGTTTATCCCGAGAGTTCTTAAGGGATTTTCGACCAAATAAGCCTTCGGGGAGTAAGGGCTCCGTAGCACCTTCTCCTTGAGTTCCTACCTCTCTCTCTCTCTCTCTCTCTCTCTCTCTCTCTCTCCTGTCTTGTCCTGTCCTGGACCTGAGTAGAGTCTCCCGAGTTGCCAACTGGTCTCTATATCTTTATTGATAGTATATCTGCATTATTATTTCCCTGACGGTCCTTGTAAGTTCGGTAAGTGAAATTTGAATGTGTGTCTGCTGATCTAATAATAATAATAATAATCCAGCCTCATATTTATTGCGTTTCTTCTTGTTTGTGTATTTGGGTGTGTGTCTTTTTCGCGCTATCCATCCGAGTTGTTTTCTTTGTAGGGCGCTGCTGCATCTCCTGATGCCTCGAGTGGAGAGTTACAAGGATGAGGATGTCTCAGAGACTTGTTATAATTAGTCCTCCTCCTCAGAGGAGACATCGCATGGACAGAAGATGTCTCATCATTCATTTTTTCCTCATGGGTGTGTCAGTTAAGTGGCTGTTTTTAAAGCACTACATTTTTGGGGAAAAACACATCTATAATTCTCTCTCTCTCTCTCTCTCTCTCTCTTGGCATTTCAGTATAATGGTGTTGAATTTGGTTGCCGACAGTTTTTGGTCACAAGCGTTTGTATATTGAACCAGCGTACTTCAGCAATTTTGTAAATAATGACTCTCTCTCTCTCTCTCACAACCTCATCTGTGACCCCTAGGGCCACCCACCTCTCTTGATCCAGAACCATTGTTAAATACCAGGGAAGGGCTATAATGGCGTCTGTGCAAGTTTCTTATTTTGAAGTGAACGCATGTTTAGTGCATGTTCGTGATCTAACTAAACATTGCATCGGTACAACTAATCTGGGTTGAAAAATAAAATATTGTTGCATTTCCTTAGGTACTCCAGGACTGACTCTCTCTCTCTCTCTCTCTCTCTCTCTAAGCACATTCAATTTCTATTGCCTACATATACATACATACACACACATATATGTGTGTGTGCACGTATGTACACACACACACACACACACCCACCCACATCACGTATTTACACTTACATATATACGTAACACAACCCCAAAATTCCTCATTCCCCACCCCCATCCCCGTTTCCCAAACGTTATCAGACAGAGAGACAGACAAAAAAATCACAACTAGTATTCAATTACCTTAATTATTTTCCCCTCTAACAAATACTCGGGTAGAATATGTTGTTCTTTTAAATTAATAATAATAATAATAATAATAATAATAATATAATAATAATAATAATAATAGAAGATGTAAACAGAGGCTTAAGGCCAAGCACACAAGATCCAACGGTACATGAACAGGAATAAGGGATACCAACAGAACAAACTATTCGGAACCAACCAAAAGAAAAAACTATACAGCCAACTAAGAGGGGAAGACAACCACCCAGAAATTCCTGAAGCCGAACCAAGTAAGAGACTCTGGGAAAACATATGGAGCAATCCGGTATCACACAACAAACATGCAACATGGCGGCTCCAGGAAGTCAAGGAAGAAGAAACAGGGAGAATAAAACAAAGATTCACAGACATCACGACAGACACAGTCAGACACCAACTAAAGAAAATGCCAAACTGGAAAGCCCCAGGTCCCGATGAAGTCCATGGATACTGGCTCAAAAACTTGAAGGCCTACACCCACGAATAGCAGAACAACTCCAGCATTGTATCTCAAATCACCAAGCACCCAAATGGATGACCACAGGAAGAACATCCTTAGTACAAAAGACAAGAGTAAGGGAAATATAGCCAGTAACTACAGGCCTATCACCTGCCTACCAATAATGTGGAAGTTACTAACAGGTATCATCAGTGAAAGGCTATACAACTACCTAGAGGAGACAAAACACCATCCCCCACCAACAGAAAGGCTGCACGAAGGAAGTGTAGGGCCACAAAAGACCAGCTCCTGATAGACAAAATGGTAATGAAGAACAGTAGGAGAAGGAAAACCAACCTAAGCATGGCATGGATAGACTATAAGAAAGCCTTCGACATGATACCACACACATGGCTAATAGAATGCCTGAAAATATATGGGGCAGAGGAAAATACCATCTGCTTCCTCAAAAAACAATGCAAAACTGGAATACAATACTACAAGCTCTGGAATAAGACTAGAAGAGGTTAATATCAGGAGAGGGATCTTCCAGGGCGACTCACTGTCCCCACTACTCTTCGTAGTAGCCATGATTCCCATGACAAAAGTACTACAGAAGATGGATGCCGGGTACCAACTCAAGAAAAGAGGCAACAGAATCAACCATCTGATGTTCATGGACGACATCAAGCTGTATGGTAAGAGCATCAAGGAAATAGATACCTTAATCCAGACTGTAAGGATTGTATCTGGGGACATCAGGATGGAGTTTGGAATAGAAAAATGCGCCTTAGTCAACATACAAAAAGGCAAAGTAACGAGAACTGAAGGATAAAGCTACCAGATGGGAGCAACATCAAACACATAGATGAGACAGGATACAAATACCTGGGAATAATGGAAGGAGGAGATATAAAACACCAAGAGATGAAGGACACGATCAGGAAAGAATATATGCAGAGACTCAAGGCGATACTCAAGTCAAAACTCAACGCCGGAAATATGATAAAAGCCATAAACACATGGGCAGTGCCAGTAATCAGATACAGCGCAGGAATAGTCGAATGGACGAAGGCAGAACTCCGCAGTATAGATCAGAAAACCAGGAAACATATGACAATACACAAAGCACTACACCCAAGAGCAAATACGGACAGACTATACATAACACGAAAGGAAGGAGAGGAGGACTACTAAGTATAGAGGACTGCGTCAAACATAGAAAACAGAGCACTGGGGCAATATCTGAAAAACCAGTGAAGACGAGTGGCTAAAGAGTGCATGGGAAGAAGGACAATAAAAGTAGACGAAGACCCAGAAATATACAGAGACAGGAGAAAGACAGACAGAACAGAGGACTGGCACAACAAACCAATGCACGGACAATACATGAGACAGACTAAAGAACTGGCCAGCGATGACAATTGGCAATGGCTACAGAGGGGAGAGCTAAAGAAGGAAACCGAAGGAATGATAACAGCGGCACAAGATCAGGCCCTAAGAACCAGATATGTTCAAAGAACGATAGACGGAAATAACATCTCTCCCATATGTAGGAAGTGTAATACGAAAAATGAAACCATAAACCACATAGCAAGTGAATGCCCGGCACTCGCACAGAACCAGTACAAAAAGAGACATGATTCAGTGGCAAAAGCCCTCCACTGGAGCCTGTGCAAGAAACATCAGCTACCTTGCAGTAATAAGTGGTACGAGCACCAACCTGAAGGAGTGATAGAAAACGATCAGGCAAAGATCCTCTGGGACTATGGTATCAGAACGGATAGGGTAATACGTGCAAACAGACCAGACGTGACGTTGATTGACAAAGTCAAGAAGAAAGTATCACTCATTGATGTCGCAATACCATGGGACACCAGAGTTGAAGAGAAAGAGAGGGAAAAAATGGATAAGTATCAAGATCTGAAAATAGAAATAAGAAGGATATGGGATATGCCAGTGGAAATCGTACCCATGCAATCATAGGAACACTAGGCACGATCCCAAGATCCCTGAAAAGGAATCTAGAAAAACTAGAGGCTGAAGTAGCTCCAGGACTCATGCAGAAGAGTGTGATCCTAGAAACGGCACACATAGTTAAAATGAAAAGTGATGGACTCCTAAGGAGGCAGGATGCAACACGGAAACCTTACACTATAAATCCACCCAGTCGAATTGGAGGACTGTGATAGAGCAAAAAAAAAAAAAATATAATATAATAATAATAATTATAATAATATAATAATATAATAATAATAATAATAATAATACTGTTGAATAAATGGCAGAATTCAGCGAATTAATCTTATATTATATTATCTTTTCTATTTTTCTCATTACTCGCTTTTGTGGCTCAGCGATACTTCGCAATAATTGTCCAATATTTCATATTAGGGACAATGCTGAAAGTGGTATTTTATTCAGAACAGGCTTTATTAATCAAAGACTGGTATCATCAGTCTACTGGTATTATGAGAATACTGGTATATGGGAAGGCGTTCCTCTGGTTCAGATCAAGCAGCGGTCGTCGCACGAACACCGACGACGACCCTTGCTTGATCTGAACCAGAGGAACGCCTTCCCATATACCAGTATTCTCATAATACCAGTATACTGATAATACCAGTCGTTTTATTAATAAAGCCTATTCTGAATAAAATACCACTTTCAGCATTATCCCTAATATGAATATTGGGACAATTATTGCGAAGTATCGCTGAGCCACAAAAGCGAGTTAATGAAAAAATAGAAAAGATAATATATAAGATTAATTCGCTGAATTCTGCCATTTTATTCAACAGTATTATTATTATTATTATTATCATTATTATTATTATTATTATTATTATTATTATTATTATTATTATTATTATTATTATTATTATTATTATTCTAAAGATGAACCTCATTCATATGGAACAAGCCCACCACCACAGGGGCCATTGACTGGAAATTCAAGCTTCCAAAAGAATATTCTGCCGTTCATTTGACAGAAGTAATAACAGAAGGTAATGGGAATTAAAGAATGAAGAGATCACTAATCACACACACACACACACAGAAAGAGAGAGAGAGAGAGTGTGTTTCTATTAGCGACTTGTGTTTGTGATGGTTAATTTTTCAGAAATCATTTTCACAAGCAATTTACAATTGTTGACAAAAGTCCCCCTCCTCAAATCATTCTTCAATTCAATTTAACGTTTGCAACAAGTATGCACACACAAATACAAACACACACGCATGCACACACACAAGCAAATCCCTACAGTACCATTCTACCATCTTTCTTCGTAACTAGAGTGAAAGTCCCTTTCAAATGATCACAGGAAATAGCAACGCTGTTCATTCGGCAGAAAACTTACGTTGCTTCCAGATCTCTTTTATTAAAGGTAGATCCAATGGCGAACAGAACTGACTGCTTGGAAGAACACGAGAGGGTTAAGGGTAACGTACGATGACGATGACTAGGACTTGTTACCCTACAAGGCTGAAGCATAAAAAGTGGTAGCTACAGACGTCACCTGTTCTGACTTATAGGAAATGATCGTCGGCAGTAGTCAATTTTTGGTGGTCAAAAGTGATACTATCGCTTCCTTTTGGTTCGGTAACTACCAGACACACAGAATGAACCTTGTTTACTATAACTACCAGCCTCTTGGAGAGAGGCCTCCTTCGGTAGTGTTCTTCAGATTTACTCTCCTTTTTTATATTTATAGCAAACGTATATATGTATGTATGTGTATAGGAAAGGTGTTATTTTTATTTAGGTGAGAAGGAAATTATATCTGGGGCACACTCCCGGGCACAGTAGGACCAAGAAGTTGTGTTTTCAGGAATCGTTGTGTTGCGTTGCAAGCTTTTTTATTTTTTTATTTTTTATTTTTATTTATTTTTTATTTTTTGAAGAAATCTATTGAAATGGCTTTGTCTGTCTGTTTGCACTTTTTCTGTCCGTCCACAGATCTTGAAAACTACCTGTACCAAAAGGGCGATGCACAGTAGGCATTATCACTGAAATAGGGGCGTATATTTTTCAAAATGCATTGTGAATGAATGTACAAATACATTTTGAATGTTATTCCGTATGAGTTTGTAAATTCTCTGTACTGGAGTTTGTCATTATGTCTGAATAGGTAATATCAACACAAGGGGACATCCTTATTCGGACTGGTTGTGTTGCCAACACATCAAGAAAAGTTTTCTGTTGAACTAATCGTGGACGTATTTTTGTTTACAGTGGTAAAGACGAAACATTTTGTGAAAAAAGGACAAATCCTGAGAAAAGGGAAATTAATATCTCGGAAAATGAGAGAGGGAAAATAGAGAGAGAGAGAGAGAGAGAGAGAGAGAGAGAGAGAGAGAGAGAGAGAGAGAGAGATCTGATCCGATTAAGAAAGGATTTTGCAGGTTAAAGAGAATCAAATGCCGCTCATTTCTTTATGAAAATTTGTTGTGGGATCTAATTCTTTTACATCAAAGCGCAGACGTAAATATTTACTTTTCGTTGTTATTTATAAGTTTGAATTCGTCAAGGAATATGGGATAAATGTCTGATAATGTTCATATGTACATTTTAACTCGGTTTTATGTTATTTCTACTTTTTTATTTTTAAATTTTCCTGCACTTCTTTTTCTGTATTAGTAACCTCTCATTCTGGTTTTATTTTTTACCCTTCATTGATCATCTTTCATCCCAATTAGGTCGTGTAAACACACACACACACAGTTACACACACACACACACACACACACATATATATATATATGTACATATTTATATATATTCATTTAAAAAAGAACCCAATTCACGTATCTTTCTGGAATAATATTTCCTTAGTTTTTTTAAACTCTTGTAAGCAACCGTCCTTCTGAAGGTTGTATAAAATATCCTGGCATATTCCGCTATTCCCCTCGTATATTCTCAAGACTCGGGGAAACCAAGCAAGAACCGTCTGAGATTCTTGCAAGAATAGAAAGTCTTCATTTGAGGAAGTTTGCTTTTAATCTGCTTTCCTTAAAGAAGATTTGAACCGGACGGAGGAACGAGAAACTCCTTAATCCAACGCTCCGATTAACCAATTTTCTTTCCTTGTTCCCTTACTCGGATATAGTGAGGCGGTGTTGTGAATATGAGGGTTTTGGGGGATGGAATGGGGGAGGTGGGGGCCTGGTAGTGGTAGGATTTTCCCTGGTGGGAGACGGTGTTTGGCGCTTTTAATGATTGTGTCATAGTAACAACGTATGCGACTTAAGGGTATTTACTGCGCATGCTCACGGCGAAGGACGGGAGTAGACTGAAGTTCATGCTGAGTCCTACTCTTTATATACTGGTGGGTCAGCAGGGGGTCAACTGCATGCTGCCTGCTGCTTGGATGAGGTGAAATGCGCGCAGTTAATTGGATTGCCAGAAATTTCTTTGGCTTCGCAGAGATTGAGAGAAATGTTGGCCGTGCATACTGCCATTTAGCAGTTACAACTCGACAGACCTGAACAACTCTACGGACCATGAAACCCATATTTTAAGTTGCCGGACGGGCATTGTATCATAAAGCCAGAAATGTTTTTATGCTGATTCACGACCATTTCCCTCTTCAGAAATGACAAGTATTGGAGAGTTTTACTAGCGCAACGCAGTGACCAAGAAAAGTCATTTGTTAGAAAAATAGAAGAAAATTCTATTCAAACTGAATGCAGCTGACGCAGTAACTCAGCAAAAAAACATATCTTTATATCATTGTTATTATTCCATAAACCGTAAATCTTCAGCATATACTATAAAAACAAAAACGGTTTAGCCACCGAATTCAGAGAATTTCCCCCTAGTAACAAATAATGAATTTCAACGACTTGTAAATCTCTCTCTCTGCTCTCTCTCTCTCTCTCCGCCTCTCTCTCTCTCTCTCTCTCTCTCCTCTCTCTCTGGAAAGTCTTGACAAGGTATTTAGGCTTATTTCTCCCCCAAGAAAATTCTTCCGTGTTTAAACATTGATGAAGTTCCCGACGACCTGGTTTACATTCAGTGGGGCTCCTCGGTTGGGGGGAATGTCTGCATTTGACCAGGGAAATGGTTTTTGATGTTTTTATTTCCTTCTTTTTCTTGGTTGGTGTCTTTGCTCGTGATTTTTTTTTTTTTTTTTTTTTGTGGGTGGTTTAACATGATGGTCTCGTAAGAGGCTGTAATACTCCTCTCTCTCTCTCTCTCTCCTCTCTCTCTCTCATCTCTCTCTCTCTCTCTCTCTCAGTTTAGTTGCTTTTATTGACGTGTGATGTAAATATAAATATATCGAAATGTAATTAAATGTTGATTGAGGTGCAGTTTAGTTTTGATATAACGACGTAATTTCCACCATGTGTAATTCTAACACGATGCATTACAAGTTAATTCTGATTTAAAGTTATTAAATTAGGTTAAATATTGAATGATTGCAATCCGCACCTGACTGTTTATAGGAAATAGGTCACATTAGCTATTTCATTTGTCTTCTTTTCACAGTTTTTGTTGTTGTTGATTCTGTGGACTTGTCGAAGGATCTGTTGGTTTCCGTTGGCAACAAACTGCTAAGGTTTGTTGCTTGTTGCAGAAATGCTTCATCTTTCACAATTGAAGGATTTAATAACCTTTTCTCAAACCTTCTTAAGACAGATTGTTATTATAAATAGTCCTCATTACAATCAATGAATTTTATAATTTGGCATTAAGAATAATTATTCACCCTTCATTGTGGTGGACTGCCCATTTGATATAATGAAACCACTCTGTGTGACGTCATCAGGAATCATTTAAACTTCAAAGCTATCGGTGGAGGCAAGAGAATTTTGCCTCTTGACAGATGTGGATTGTTTGGGCTCATTTGGGCCTTGTTCAAGGTCACCTAAGGGTCCTACTTGTGTTTGTTGTTTGTTTTTAATGTTTTTGTTTTTTTTATGTAAGTGTATGCGTGTGAAGAAGAGAGAGAGGGTGAGAGAGAGAGAGAGAGAATGGAAGTAGCGCTGTCTTTGCTGGTGATGACAGGTGAGCGTCAGCACGGAAAATTCTCTCTCTCTCTCTCTCTCTCTCTCTCTCTCTCGTTTAGACCATCTTACCCTTGAGCAGAAACTAGAGAAAAGACGCTTGTTCATTCGTATAAAGTTCTGTTTATATCTTCCATCTTTGGTCTGAGAGGAGCCGGTTTTGTATTCAGGAGAGAATAAACAATGGTATTTTGGTGTTTTAGTCAAATCAACCAGACCCTGAATCTAGTTTTTATCTTTATAATTTTTGAAATATCTTTTGATTGGTTCAGCTTA
>NC_087214.1:37193643-37211048 GCF_015104395.2 Macrobrachium nipponense | reverse complement strand
TTCATGTTTAAGAGAATGAGCAGTTCATGAGATATCTATCCCTCGTTGGGGTGAGATCTAGTAATTAATCTGGTATCTTGAGAGGGACGATTTGCAATGTACCTGGGCTACAATAAGGGCGCAGAAGCTAATATATGTATATATGGGAGGGAATTCTTAGAGGGGTGAAGGATAACGTATATGGGAATCCTCATTCTAAAACAGAGGAGTTGCAGTATAATTTCTCTCTCTCAAACACTGGCTTATGTCTGACCCTAATTGGCCTGTCTGCCCTCAGATTAAAAAAAATATTGAATAAATAAATAATTAAGTCTTAATGTCATTGCCACCCAAAGTGAGTTAGGATTTTTGTCTTTTTCAGAAAGGTGAAATGCACCTTGTCGACTTGAATGTCGTCTCTCTCTTAAGATGATCTAAAGGAATGATGTATCTCTTGTATGTAAAGGTATTCAAACAAGCGAAGGTATTCCCTGGAATAGGTTCAGTTCCAATAATATAGCCTGTCTTAAGGGCATCATGCTCTATTGTAAGTTCTAAGCCCTGAGAGGAAGGCAAAGAGTGTAGCTAACACCCATTTCTTTAAGAGAAATCAAAACCAAGGGGGTGGTGGGGAATGTCTGTAAAACTTGCAACAGACCTGAAGGGGTCAGATGGACAATGGGAGTTGAACCAAAGGAATTTCCGTCGTTTTCCCAATATGAGGAGACGTGACGCCATTCGCTACGTTTGTTGGAGATCAGGGAAGGTCTGACGTCATGGTGTGTCCTCCGTCTTTTGTTTCCTCACAGACAGACCTCGTCTCGATGACCTCATCGGTTAAAAAGATTGAGATTTCATTCAACAGATTATATACGCAAATATTGTGAGACAGTTTCGTAATTTCATTGGAATCTTATGTATTTATTTAGTTCCTAGGAATAATAATCTTGTAAAAAAAAAATCCTACCCTGAAACCTTCAGTAGGAAATAACTACCTGATCTCTCTCTCTCTCTCTCTCTCTCTCTCTCTCTCTCTCTCTCTCTCTCTCTCAACAAGGTGGTTACAGGACTATAAACATGGAATAGAATAGGGTATTAAATTAGTTACTCTCTCTCTCTCTCTCTCTCTCTCTCTCTCTCAAACCAGAAGTAATACTTTTCTCTGCATAATAAGTTCGAAAAGCTGCGGAACTTAACAAAATTCTACTTGCATTTATTCATTCTTGTTCCCGATTTAACTTCCTGGAACATTTGGATTTGGTAGCTGACCTTCTTATAATGCCCACTATTTCTTAAGGTTAAAGTTTTGATTAAACCCTACAAATTCAATATCTTTAAAAACCCGAATGTCAAGTTAAGGTCGTCTGGGTTCAGGTATTTTTAATTTTACTTTAGATAGCTGTAAGTTTGTCTTAAATAAAAAAAAAAAAATAAGCTTCACAACAGAACTTAAACTTACATGAAGAAAAATAAAAACAATGAAAAGATTAAATTATGATACAAAGCAACAAAGAGGGAATTGTATAAATGAATTATGTGTATAAATAAGAATGTAAAGGATAATTTTATTTTATATTAATATGGAATGAAACGATATGACGAGTGAACGACTGACTTGCTGAACGGAGGGTGGAAGGAGGTGACTTGCCAGATGTACGACGTTTCTCCTCTCATCGTATTGTGTGTACAGTAGTATGTGTGTTGTTTACATCCGGTCGTCCTGCGAATTTCGTGTGTAAGTAATGAACTTCGAAGCGTAATGCATGCCGGCAATAGATTGAAAATGATCGATTGCTCTAAGTGAAGTCACCATGGCTTCAGTGAAACCGGTGTTTGGTCCTCCTACGGTGACCAGGTGAGGAACTGCACCAGTTCTATCAGCTGCGTTTTCGTGTAAAAAACGTTATTATTATTTATATTGAAAATATATATAGGCAGCCATTTACTTGTCGTTATTATTGAATAATCTACTGACTGGTTTTCATGTTCATGACGCATATTTGGCTAATCGAAGCCTAGGCCTATGTTTCAGAAACAGGATTTGTTGACTGTTGTTGGTATGTTTCATTCATCAACACCTAAACTTGAAAACCATTAGATTTGAATAGAAGTTGTAAAATGTGCTTAGGCAGCCATTCATTTGTCGTGGTTGGTTAATCCGAGTTTATACTTATAGTATGTCCTCTGGTTTGCAGGTTAATGACATTCTTTTGCCAAGATAAGCCTAGACCGATGTTTTTGAGACAGGATTAGTTGACCTCTTGGTTTGGTATGTACTGTCGGCCAAAAAACTGATGGCAGAGTTTCATCATTTTTCGTTCACCTGCCTGACGCACGATTCATGCCTTATTTATCTATTTTTCTTTTCAAAGATGGAAGAAATCATGTGTAATGACGTTCGAAACAGTCACTGATATCTTTAGAACATTATGTTATGTTATTGTGTAAAACTATTTTCCATATAGCAAAATTGACGTGAACGAAACTAAGTGATAAAAAACGTCATATCACAACCATAGATATACATTACCAAATAGATAGGAGACACCTATCACAATTAGTATCACATAAACAGTCCTTAAATTATCATTTCAGTATTAAGTTGAAGGTAGTTGAACTATTCCATTTGTTAAATTTTACAGAAAACATTGGAATCTCACGAAATGCTATAAAATTAAAAAAAAAAAAAAAAAAAAACTATATCCTAACAGTGCTAACAAGGCGACCTCACTATTGCTTTTGATGTTATGTGCACGGGAATCTAATGTCAATGTGTCATTTATCGGTCTAAGAAACATCCCTCGATGAGCGAGACAATTATTGCACTGCATTTGGTGCAAGTTCCTGTTGGAGAGATATCAAGAAAGCTTAATAAACCAGAGAGAATCATACATAGATGAATCAAATTGTTTAAAGAACGGCAAAATTTAGAACATGAGCCTAGAGGTGGAACACCTCGAAGCACCACAAGAGTAAGACAATACAGTAGTGTAAATGTTGCTGAGCAAGATTCATTTGTGAACTTTGAATTCTAGTGCCTCGTCGTGACATTGCTGAACCAGGAATCATAACTAGCTCTACGCTTATGACTGGTGTCTGATGAATAGTTTAGATGGAGAGGAAGAGATTTTTAAAAATGCACTTGAAATCTTTGATAGTTGTCTAATGAATAAGTCTAATAAATAAGCAAACTTATCTTTGATGGATGAGAGATTCAGTTAGGCTTACTCTTTTTTTTTCTTCAAAACCTAAAGAATACATTTTATTGGGAGATACTTTATTAACATTGGCCTAATCCTTCCATCATTCCTATACGCCACCTCCGCTCTCTTCTACATGTCAGGCGACTTGATCCGACTTCTCGTTACGAATTCCATTGCGTGAAAGCATCGCTAATGATAACGGACGGTTATTTTAAAATTCCCGTACCGACAACGGACGCCTTAAAATGCATGTTTATAAAACATTTTCTGTTCAAAGAAACTTTATCTTTCATTCCACAAAATATGTGCATACACTCGTGTTACACCCTGTAGCCGTCAAAGAGCAACCCTTGATTAAAGCAGTAGGTTTTTCTTAAAGAAAGAAAGAAAAAAAAAAACATATGAAATAGACTTAAACGAGAACGTCACCTTTCATATTTCTTATCCTTTCAGCTACTTATAATATGCTTATGGTAGTAGGTCTAGGTATACATGCGAAACTAATTTGAATTAATTTCTACTTAGAAGAAATGAATAGCTACAGAAAGATCAACCTAAGAAAGCTTTAAGGAAAGTAAGCCTTTCTTAATGTATTCGTCAGTTTTGACTCCCACAGCTTTCCAAGGTGTCCAAATGAAACAGGATGATATGCAAGGAATTCGATAGAAAATAAGACTGAATTATATTCGTTTGATTTTTTTATGATTGCTTTTTTACTTTGAATAGCTAGGTCTGAGTTAATTATGTTAAGCAATTATGAAAAGGATAAGAAGAAAGGCGAGCATGGCTAATAAAACAAGAATAACGGGAATAATAAAATAAAGCAGATAATATATATATATATATATATATATATATATATTATATATATACACACACATATATATATATATATATATATAATATATATATATATATATATATATTGTCGATTTAAATATTCATTAATGTTGCGTATCCGAGAGTATACTGTTGAAAATAGACCTAGGCTAATCATGTGGGAAAATCAGAAGTCCAATTTAGGCCCACTAAATGTGTCTCGGAAATTATTTTATTGATCAAAGGACAAAATTAGTTTAATTAAACATCGTTTTCAAAGAATGTTAACGCCTTGATGTATTATTTATCGGCTGTAGGAGAGGAAATGACAACACCCCAGTGCAGTACGTTGAGTCAAGACTCGAGCGGCAGCAAAGCCAACTTCAAAATCTTTGGTATGCTGTCACGAAGCTAGAGTTGGAAATAAAATTAGAAATCGTGGACCCATCGGTATATATTTTCCTTATTTTGCAAAATAATTATCTTTAATACGTTGAAAAAGTCTACTCAATTCTAATGTAATTTATCTCAAGTATAGCACCTTTGAAAGGAAATGTTATTTATTGTTAAGTAAATAATCTGGCACCTGCATATGGCAATATTTCCATAATGAACAATGAATTAAGAAACTACGCCAATTCTTCGTTGGCCGTCTGTACTTGTAATTGGAGTCTTTGAAATTGTACTGTGTGCATAGTCAGCCATTTAATTGTTGTTAATTAAGGTTGTTAATTTTGGTTGTATTTTGAACATTTAAATAATCCCCCCCCACCCCCACCCCGTACGGATTCAGTACTACAGCATTAGATCTCTGGAATTTCATTTAGTTTTACCCTGTAGGTCTCTTTCAGTCCACTTTTTTTTAGATTTATTTCCTGGGAGAAACCGACTTCTGTATTGAAGAGAGACGAGAACAACGAGCGATGGAAATTCATCCCTGATTTTATCGAAGGAAGAAGAAAAATGGTGGATCTGATTGGCCTTCTCTTCTTCTTTCTCTCTTGTGCGACATTCGGTCCTCAAAATTGAATTTATTCCGATTCCCCCTCCCCCTTCCCCCATTTTTGGGATTTTCACATATCGGGGAAAAATACCTATACTGTTTTTTTCCATCTGTCCATCCGCCAGTGGTGTTTGCTCATGGCATCACTGCGTCCCGGGCTTTAAATAATATCCTATTTCGAATATTAACGGTGTAATTCGCATACAGTATATTATTAAAACACTTTTCACTTGCAAATGTAAACCCAGATATCCTTTTATTTACCTAAAACTTACACAGTAACTCTTTGAAGCCCGGGACGCAGTGTTACCATGCGAAAACACCACAGGCGGATGGACAGATGGAAAAAAACAGAGTATAGTGTGACTGATTCATGAACAAAGTTTTTATCCGTTATGGGGAACTGGATTTTGCACAGCCAATGGGAAGTTTTTTTTTTCTTTTCTTTTCTTTTCTCTCTCCAGTTAGGGCCAGAATCTTTGTCGTTTCTGGTTATCATCACCAGGTTTGCATTTTAATTGCGCAGAATCTGTTGGGAAGTCTAGTGTATGAATCTCTATACGTATGCTTGTCCCAAACACTGCTCTCTCTCTCTCTCTCTCTCTCTCTCTCTTCGATTTTTTAATTTCATACTTTCATTATTTTTTAGGCAAAGAATAAAGGGGAAACAGATCATTCCATATTTACGAGACTGTCACACGAGAGAGAGAGAGAGAGAGAGAGAGAGAGAGAGAGAGAGAGAGAGAGAGAGACTAATTAATACGACAAAATAAAAGAAATAGAGTGAAAGATTAATATTATAATATATTTTTTAAGCAACAAGCATAATTATGTAAGTTTTTATTTTAAAAAAGTAAATGATTTGAAAACCTGACAGACTTTTGCTCAACGGAAGGAGGCGACGTGCCAGATGTATGATATGTCAACATTCTTCGTAGTGTGTCTATGGTAGTGTGTGCGTGCTTCCTGTTGATTCCGTTAATAAATGATGAACTTCGAAGCGTAATTCATGCCGGTAATAGTTTTCAGAATATTCGGAAGCTTTAATTTATCTGCGTTACGGGATAAATTGTAAATCATCCAGTGCTCTAAATGAAGTCTTGTCATGGCTCTAGTGCAACCGGTGGTTGCTTCAACGGTGACAAGGTGAAGATCTACACCAGTTCATTCAGCTGCATTTTCTTGTTAAAAACGTGAAGTTTTTTTTATCATTTATGTTGTAAAATATATCTAGGCAGCCATATTTTGTCGTTATTGAATAGGAGAATGGTGTGCCCATAAGTTTGAGGTATGGCGTATCCTCGACTAAGCCAAACCAACCTACTATGAGATTCAGGGCCTCTGTAACACGGTTTTTTCGCAATAACTTTTTATCTATGCATTTCATAAATATAACGCTTATTCAGAATAGCTACATATTATATCAACACATAAATTTTGAGTGTATTCTGCACTACGTAGGTTGAATAAATTTGGTACTTATAATGTAAAAGTGACCTTTTTTGAAGATGGGCCAACTTACTCAGAGAAAAGGTTTCGAACGCACTCGTTACGTAACTTATGACATCATTTCTTCCCTCTTTCTCCATGGATGATTGGCTACACGTAACAAAGGCTAAACCTCTGGCAACAATGACATACAAATTCAAATACAAGCAAAGCAGTACACCTTTATGAACTCTGGAACCTGTCCACTGATAATTGTCATAATGAACAAACCAACAAAATATGTTAATAAATACAAAAACACTTCGATTATTAGTCTAACTCCCAAAATAAGTTTCCAAAGAAATTACAGTCTACTTTATAGGTCACTATCAGATTGACAAGATGTAGGGAATAGTTGGTAATTACCAAAAACATAGTAGACAAGCTTGATTTGATAACTGCTATATCCAATGTCAAGCAATTTTTATTTATTGGCTATCTACCTATTTACTGAAAAAAAATAGCCGGTACCGTATATTTGCTTTAAACCTTCACCAATAATTATCGTCAGAATGGTGACTTCATGAGGCTCCACCCACTTTCGCCTAGTTATAATTCAGGATAACACTGAAGGCTACCATGGGCATTGTTGGATTAGAAAATTTAACTTCTGGCTATAAAAACTAATTTCTCGAGTAGTTGTAAGAAGTGCTAAGTGATCCTCAAGGATCCCAGCAGTTGGTCTAAATGTTTAATTCATGTATATTACTGCTATACGTTGCGGCACTACTGCCTGGTGGATGGGCGGGGCAACATTTAGTCAAAAGGCGTTTGTTTACCTTGCTTACGTAGTGAATGTTTTTCGACTCTTGGCTCGTAATCATTGGCCATGGCGTCGGCTGGATCCTTTTTACTCTATAAAAATTAAAACTATAGGGTTTAGGTTATTGATAATGCTGACAAAATTTGTGTGTGGTTGTAAAATATACATATGTCAACTTTCAGCTACATCCGATGCTTTGACAAGGAGCAAAGTCCAAAAAACCGTGTTACAGAGACCCTGAATCTCATAGTAGGCCTATGTTTACGAGACAAGATTAGGCGACCTTTTGGTTTGTAGCTTGTGTTTTCGTATTTAAACATTTCATTTGGCGCTTTGAAATTGTAATATATGATTGGCAGCCGTTTACTTGTCGTTATTGAACAATCTGAGTACGGTGTGCCTATTGGTTTTCATGAGATGACATATGTTTGTATAAGCCAAGCTTAGGCCTATGTTTCAGAGCCAGGATTGGTTGACCTGTTTTTAGTTTGTTTAATTCATCCGCATTTTCCCTTAAAAACATTGAATTTGAATTGTTGAATTGTTAAATGTGCTTATGCAGCCGTTTTTTTCATAAATTTATTAATTTTCTTAATCTTGAAAAACTTAACTGTGAGTTCGAGGACGATTCTGGAAATAACAGTTTGGTTTGTTGAAGGAATCGTAGGCCTAGTGTGGATCGCTGGACACATCGTCCAACCTGAACGGTTTGTGGACTTAAAACAGCCCAGCTTTGTATTAGAAAGATTGCTTGAAATGATTTGAAATTTAGGAAGTTCCGATTTATTTTAGCTTCCAGTTTTTTATGCATTTCATTTTTGAAGTTAAGTGGCAAATGTTTTCCATGGTGACATTTCTTGTTTTGTACAATAGTCTGATATGCAGTCAAATAATTAGATGCGCAGTCCCAATCAAGGTGAAACATTCACTTTAAATGTCACTGAAACAGAAAACTGAAAAACCAATTGAATACATATATACGCCAATAACTTTGTGAACAACGGGCTTGTTCATTACCATGCCTAGCTTTGAAATATATGAACATTTCCCTCACTGAGAGAGAGAGAGAGAGAGAGAGAGAGTTAGTTTTGTATTCGCTTTACCAAAATAGCCTTCACACGATTGTGGTCGACGATCAAATGCCTCTTCATTTCCTGATATTTAATTTGAAATGTATCACAACCGCAGTTGAAACAGAAAATAAAGTCAGATATTCAATATAAAACTTGACAAAACACTCGAAACAAAACCCTCGTTGGAAAATAAATTGAAAAGAGAATTGGTTGAGGCTTCCGAGGGAGATTCAGATGCAAACGGCAGCGTTGCCAACGCTTCTTCGTCCTAGACTACTCTGGAAGAAGGATGAGATCCTACGGGGACAGACTTACTGGAAATAGGATACGCTGTAACTGAGATCTGGCCTTTCACATACTCACTATATTGTGGTCATGATTTTGTTTAGATCAAAGCCTCGAGTTCTTGTATACCTGGAGAAGTAAAGTTTAGTTTTATTTTTGGTAAGCAATACGGTTCACTGAAATACCTGTTATACTTACATTTACTTACTTTAATTAGTTTCAGTAAATACTATTCAAATTTCTATATCATAGCATCCTGACGCTTTTGAATTATCATTACACATCTTTATTTTTCATTTCAAAATCCACATAGGCCTACGCTATTTTTGGGGTACCAGAATGAGATTTTATTGTAGACTTTGTTGAAGCCTAATATACTGATGCTTGGAAGCCATTTAGAGGTAGAAATGAAATCTCTCTCTCTCTCTCTCTCTCTCTCTCTCTCTCTCTCTCTCTCTCTCTCTCTCGTAAGAGGCCGTAGAGATATGAGATTATAGATATGGAAATGGGCTAATAGAGATGAAAATGGAACTGCTTTCTGATTTACATATTCATTCATTTAATTATTTAGTCATCTTTATCTCGTTTATTTAGTCTTTTATATGTATATTTTTTATTTTTTTATTGTTATATATATTTTTTTGTAAAGCCAGTCATTCGTGTAACAAGTCAAAGATGAATTCATAATTGATAATGGGAGGCGTGGGCGAACTTCCTGGAGAGAGAGAGAGAGAGAGAGAGAGAGAGAGAGAGAGAGAGAGAGAGAGAGAGTAGCCCAGCCATCCGTTTGTTCAGCCTGAAAAATATCTGTTTTAGAGTTAGAAATATTTCTCAGTATTATCGGATGCACAGCTTGGGTACTAAAACATCGTTTAAGTTTGTAAATCGCGAATTAACTTATGTTTTCGTTAGGATTTTCTTTAGGTGATATTGCGGCCGGAATATTAAAACAAAATAACAACAAGTCAATTTAGAATATTGTAAATGGTTTAAAGAATGATGTTGGGATCTCTCTCTCTCTCTCTCTCTCTCTCTCTCTTCTGAGCTAGATTCCCGAGCAAGTTTTAACTCTTCGGAGCTGTTTCGTTAAATTTCAGGAAACTGACAATCTGGGCAATGATTTTAGTACTGGTTAGTTTAGTCGACTGTGGTAGGTCACAACTTGTCAAAAGCTGTTAACGGTAGAACAATTTGAAGACGAATCACTTATATGTATATAATTATAATTATATATATATATATAATTAATATATATATATATATATATATATATATATATATATATATATATATATATATATATATATATAATATATATATATAATATATATATTAAAAATTGTATATTGTATTTATGCCCTTCTTTTTCTGAATCAATAGCGCCTCTTTCGTAGAGTTGAATAAATTTGTTATAAAACTCGTTTAAAAAACTTTAGGAAAATTGCTTCCATATTTCATTGGGAGAACTAATCTTTTGTGATGAACGATAATAAGGAAAGGGAAAGCTTGTTGTTTGAATGGTCATTATAATCTTATTAGAGAGAGAGAGAGAGAGAGTGCGTATCATGTCTCTAAAAATAGCAAAAGGAAAAAAAAATTAAAAATCGAGGGAAAAACTCTGAAACAAAACGTGATCCTGTCTTCTTATCGGAGACATGATTCGTGTCCTGTGTCGCTGCCGTAAAAATCCCGATCAAAAGGAACCCAAAGTAAACGGACTCATTCGATTAAGGTTGACTCCGCCCACTTTTTGTTATTTTACTTTTTACTTTTATTTTTAGAAATTATTCTGTTGTCACCTTTCTTCTTTTTACTTTTTGTCTTTGTTTTTTTTTCATTATTTTGCGTCACGTCTTCTTCTGGAGCGTAGCACTGGCTTACTGATAGACTCCGATATGATATCTCTCTCTCTCATTTGATCTAGTAATTGCCTTATTCTTTTGTAATTAATCTTATCTGTATTACATACTTGAAGACTCGCTCTCTCTTTCTCTCTCTCTCTCTCTATTACATTTGATCTAATAATTGCCTTAATATTTTATCAATAATCTTATCTGTATTATTTATATAAGGGCTCTCTCTCTCTCTCTCTCTCTCCTGAAGGTGAAGAGCACAAACCCACAAGATTTTTTAGCTCCCAAGTGCCGCTTCAACAAGCGAATATTCGCTTCGTGATGACAATTTATCAATTGAAAGATTTGTGTGCATGTCTGAAAACTCATAATGAATATTTCAAACTCCTTTTTATATAATAAAACAGGCTTGCCCAGCACGGGCTCTTGCTCCTGAAGCCGTCCTTAACATTTGAAATCACTGTCCTTGTCTGTTTTTTCTACTTAGTTTAATTTCCTCTAAAATGCTCATTAATAAAAATTATGTTTTCACCATCTGTAAATGACAGTTCCTTCATTGTAAATGCACACTATGCATGTGTTAAGCTGATGATTATAATGTGTAAGTTGAATGATATAATGTAGCACATTATTTTTTAAGCGAATGCTTATCAAGCACTCATTCGTGTTTATCGTGGGTCTAACTGGCATCAGTGTCGGTTACTTTGTTAAATTAAACACAGGATCTGTGGAGGCGACGTCTAAACAGTCCAGTGTTGAGTGTTTAATCCGAGTCTCATTAATAAGGCCTACTAATTGTCTTTAAGGATGAGGCTCTCTTGCTAACTGACAGGTTTTAGACCTGTTTCAGATTGGGCTGAGTATTCGTTTTATTTCTGCGTTTGGATAATTAAAGCTAAGTAAGTGTCCTACGGAGAGAGTTGCAGTCTCGTGTTTGCGGCGTCCCTCAGGCGCCCAGCTCCACCCATTTTCTAGTCTTTTACTTTACATCCATTTTCACCTCCTCTCTTCAATTTTGCTGTCTAACCTCTTAACTGTGACTTCTTAATGCAATTGGGGGTTTTCTGACCCAGTTCCACTTTTAAGTCCTTGTACTTCATCCCATACAGTTTCTGGAGCTCCTGATTTTGCTGTTCAACCACTCCAACACTAGTTTCGCGGTCTTGGCAGAACATGGCCGCTAGTGATTGGTTTGACGCCTAAATTTCATAAAATGAACTTAATGAACAGTTGTGTTGGATATCCAGAGAGAGAGAGAGAGAGAGAGAGAGAGAGAGAGAGAGAGAGAGAGAGAGAGAGAGAGCTTATTACGGGAGAACTCAAGTGTATAAGGAGAGAAACCAATTTTCCTTCTGACAGGCTTCGACGCAATATGACTCAGAGATAAATCAAGACGACTTCTATAATACTGAGGTCATGAAGCCCTTCTTGGGAAGGAGGTCAGAACAAGGCATTATTTGCCCGGGTATTGTCTTCGTGCCCACTAGATGCAACTCGCGCAAGTGAAGATGGGCACCCCCGGATTTAACCAAGTAAATATAAGCACTGCCAATTTTGACCAAGTGAAGATGGGCACCCCTAAAATTCTGTGGATAACGTAAAGATAATAACAAGTGTTGTTTTAGAATTTTATTGTCGAACCAAATAAAATATAAATATCTTCAAAATGGATACATCATAATATAGTTAAAAATTATACTTAAATGAAAACTTTTTTCATGAGTACACATAAAAATATAAATGAAGAATTTAATCAAAACAATATTAATTTGCTACTGTTTCACAAAACCTATAAAATTTGTCATTGTGGTTTCTTTCTTTCCACAAAAATTCGTTTAAGTAAGAGTTCAACAATTCCCTTCTGCATCCGAGCATGCGTTTTATTCGTATTTTGTGTTTATTCCAATAATTCTCGATCGATTGAGTATAAACTCCGGTAGCTCTTATCAACGAAATTTAACGAGTGATTTACAGTATGATGAGCGAATCCTAGGTCCCTTTGAATGTTGCAATATGCTCCCCACCGATCACTGTGAATGGTTGTTCCTGGCAAAACTACTTTCTTAATTATCGGTAATAGCATTTCGGCATTACGCGAATAGACGACTATCTCCGTATAACCCAAAGCTGGTGACGAAGATGGGTCAACTATCTCAAATACCCAAATTGGATTCTGAGGAGCGCGTCCCCTCTGGTGTTTTGGTTTGTGGCTGAAGCAAGACTCATCAATTTGCACTGATATTCCTGGCCCACCAAGTCTAATTGGGTTTTTTCAAAATATTTCTCGCAAACTTCACGAAAAATACTGAACATATCAATGACTGTCTTTTTTGAAACATTCAAAAACTGTGGTTTGCAATACACTCAAATCCTGACACCAGTAGAAAATGCCTTCTATCCACTTTTGCAATGAAAGCTTTGATCGATAAAAAAACGAATCTTTACGAATTGATTCGTAGTACTTGTATTTGGCGCAGTTTTTGACTAGGCACTTCCAGACGTATTTATCTTGAATTGAAGACCGTTTCGTCCACTTCATTAAACTTTTACATAGAGGACATTTTAGTTCTTTCCTCAAAAAATTCTTCTGCTTCATCCAGTTTATTGCAGGAAGCGGGTCTTCAACCACCAATGGCTTAATGATTTGTTCATATAGAGAACGGTCATGTTTGGAGGCTCTATATTTTGTACTATCGACTATTTTCTCAAATAGGAAACTGTTTTACTAGCAATTAACAGAAACCAACTTGTTAAAGATTAGTATCTAATTATGTGTTTAGAAACAAAAAGAGCAATGATGTAACAATGAAAACTGAAAACAAATCGTTAAAACATCGGGTATTTCTAAATAGAGCAAGTAAAGATAAGCACCCCGGGAGTGCTTATCTTTACTTGATCCATGGCTTTTATCATATTTCCGGCGTTGAGTTTTGACTTGAGTATCGCCTTGAGACTGAGTCTGCATATATTCTTTCCTGATCGTGTCCTTCATCTCTTGGTGTTTTATATCCCCTCCTCCTCCTCCTCCTCCTCCTCCTCCTCCTCCTCCTCCTCTCCTCCTCCTCCCTCCTCCCCTCCTCCTCCTCCTCTCCTCCTCCTCCTCCTCCTCCTCCTCCTCCTCCTCCTCTTCTTCTTCTTCTTCTTCTTCTTCTTCTTCTTCTTCTTCTTCTTCTTCTTTTGCGTAAATGTTTTGCATTAGTGTAACTTTGGGTGTCTGTTGCTGACACGAAACATTAGGAGTTTCAATATTTGGCTATTTATTAATTAATTGATTATTTTTTATTTATTCATAAAAAAGGAAATATCACATTTTCCCGGCACCGAATAGGAGTTTTATTGGGGACAATTTTTTATTTTATTTTTTTTTTTTTTTTTTGACTTATGAAGCCATTTTCAGCATACTTAACTTGCACTTGACTTGAGCAAATGACTGGATACCACTTTTTTTTCAGAGCCCAATTTGTATAGTTTTAGGTTTTAAAGTAAAAATAGTTTTTACTAGTTTTAGTATAGAATCCTATCAGGAAAGAATAGTGCAACCGGTAGTTAACCTGCGGTGACAAGGTGAGGATCTATACACCAGTTTTGTCAACTGCATTATTTCCTGTCAAAATCGTGGTTTTTTAATATTTTATGTTGAAAAATATATATAGGCAGCCATTTTCTGGTGGACCCATAGTTTTGAAATATGGCGTATGCGTGACACCTCACGAGCTAATTCGCTCCCAAAAGCAGCTAAAAGGGCGTCCAAACGGAATGGCAGTAGCACGGCAAAAATCTGCAGTGGGTACCGGGACAATGCTACGGCACCACACACCTTAGGAAAAATTTCCCACTAAGGCCTTACAGTAGTAAAGTCGCAGGTGACTAACAACTGCGATCCACGTGCGGGTGGGTAACTCCACGTCGCAGGTGACTGAAGAGGACCTGCGAAGGACAGTGCCAGTTCCGTCAATGCAAAGATAATTCTCCAAGGCGCCAGCTGCAGTCTCAAGGGGAAGCAAAGTACGGCCCGAACTAACTCGGGCAGAGCGCTGACCTCCAGAGTCCAGACATCAGCCTCACCCCTAAGGCGTTCGTCAATACTCGAAAAAATAAACAAAAGACAATAATCGTTATACGATAGTTAACAACAAATAAACAAGCGGGGAGGAGGCGCGAAACTATCACCAAACACTTACTTCACTTGACACTTAATTATACATAACAAAATCCTTAATAGTAATATCCTTAAAATTAGGACAAGGCTGATTCAAATGTATACTAATAAAATAATTTACGTTAACCTGATACCGAGTATGCTTAGTCCACTGGTTTTGAAGTCAATGACGCTCCTGGGTAAGCCAGGCTTAGGCTTATGTTTCAGACCTACGATTGGTTGACCTGTTTTTTTCGTTATTTAGATAAATGGGCAGTACTTTTGTGGTTGAATATTAATTTGGTATTGATGCAGTGGTTGATTAATCCATTGGTTTTCTGGTTGACAGTCCTGGGGTAAGTCAAGACTAGGCCTATGTTTTAGAGAGGATTGGTTAACCTGTTGGTGGTTAAGTTAGATTACTTTCCCTTATGGCATCACTAGCCTTTGACCAAATTTATTGAAGGGTATAAGAATGCCTGCTGTGGACATCTGGATTATGCAAACAACAGATGTTTGGCAGGACTAATACAATGTATAACGCAGTACATTGCTGTCAGACACCGTTTCTTCCATGTACAACCTTAAAACATTTTTTATGTTTCATAGCCGGTTGAAGGGCGGTAAATAGATTGAGTTTCGTTTTAGTTCACCATTATTGTTCTCTGTAAAAGCTCATTTTTGCTTGACATAGGTCTTTCCTTTTAACTAAGTTGTTAAGTGTATGACTTGACTTACTAACTACGGAAGGGAGCCTATTTTATATTAATAAAAATTTAATAATAATGTTGTTGTTGTATATATTTTGCTGTTGTTGTGCCCACGATTCAGTCTACATAGATCTTGTTTGTGCCTTTAACTCTGATTTTTACTGTAGAACGCTTTACTGTAACTTGAAGACTTTCTTGAGTATCTTAACTCTTTAACAACTGAGGTTAAATCCCACGGCATTTGCCAGCAACTTTTTTTATTATTATGTTGTTGCTCTTGTCTTTAAAAGCAGGTTAAGGAGAACTGAATAAATGTGTCAAAATGATGTTTGGGGTGGGGATGTAACCCCCCTCCCCATTTACTCATTTTCGACTGAATATTAGAAGGAAAGAGGGACCCATTTGCACGATTATATTACTCGTCGAGACCATCCCGTTTTTAATTGGAGTAAGATAGTGCTCGTCTCGACTAATTCCTAAGGACTTAGTCTGTTCTCTCTCTCTCTCTCTCTCTCTCTCTCTCTCTCTCTCACTGAAACAATGAGCAACATCTTGTAGACAAAGCACGATGTCCATTTTTTTTTTTTTTTTATTTTTTTTTTTTTTTTTTTTTTTTTTTTTTACAAAACAGTTTTCCTTTGCCTCAACTTCAATGGCGTCTGAGCAGAATGGGAAAAAGTTGGCTGATGTTTGTTGTGTTGACTTTGTTGCCTCAGGAGCCATATTCAAGAACCATTGACACCTGCACTGGTCCCCTAACGTTTGTTGCAAGATTCTGTTAAGCTATGTCTTTTGTTGCAGGATGTAGGGCTGTTAACTCGACGCATTTTTATATTTTTGAATATTTGTAATATTTTTTTTGTTTTGGGGACGAATTTCAGATATTTCCTGAATTGATAATGAGAGGCATTTACGAACTTATGGCCAGAGAGAGAGAGAGAGAGAGAGAGAGAGAGAGAGAGAGAGAGAGAGAGAGAGAGAGAGGTATGCATTTGATCCAACTGCCAGGTCGTTTGTTCAGATTGGAAAAATTCCTGTTTTAGAGTTAGAAATATCTATCAGTATTATCGGATGCATTGTTGGGATAATAAATCATCGTAGAAGTTTGTAGATAGCGAATGAACTTATCTTTTCTTTACTTTATTTTGAAATGGAAATTCGTTTCTTATTCTGAAAAAGTAACTATTTGTGTTTTCTCCTTTAAAATCCACATAGGCCTAGGTGATGTTGGAGTGGGACATTAAAACAGAGCCACAAAAAATCAACATTGAATATTGTATAATCCTTTAATTGTCTTGTCCCTGTGTCTGAGCAGTTGGACTTAATCTTTTTGTTCTTGAATTGTACCCATGTTCATGCTTGTTTGGAAAGGTTACTCATTCTCCAGGTGTCTTGGATTCTAGGTACTAATCTCCTTATAATCCCTATCTGTCACTTATACTTATACGACCTTTCCTGCACTCTCAATTTCTCATGTAAGTCAGTTCGTCTGCTAAGTAAAGGACGTTGAGTCGAAAGATCTTGCAGAAACTCCGTTGTTTATCTTTTCTTCGTGGCTTTTACCTTTATTATTTATATATATATTATTATAGTAATATATATATATATATATATATATATATATATATATATATATATATATATATATATATATATATTACATTATATGAATCAAAAGTTGGCCTGTCGTAGCGTTGTATAGATTCATGTTACAAACCCATTTAAAAAACTTTTTAGAAAATATGGCTTTCATTTTTCATTGGAAGAACTAATGATTTATGAAGACTTCTGTGATATACGATAATAAGAAAAGGGATGGTCATTATAATTGCATTAGAGAGAGAGAGACAGACAGACAGACAGACAGAGAGAGGGAGAGAGAGAGAGAGAGAATGTATCACGTCCCTGAAAATAGAAAAAGGAATAAACATTTTTAAAACTCGAGCGGAGAAAACAAACAGAAACAAAACTCGATCTGTCTCCTTATCCGAGGACTGATTCCTGTCCTGTGCCGCTGCCCCAAAAAATCCCGAAAATAAAAGGACTCATTCGATTAAGGCTGACTTCGCCCACTTTTTATTCTTCTGTTTT
>NC_087214.1:37111135-37193143 GCF_015104395.2 Macrobrachium nipponense | reverse complement strand
GAAAGTCGGTTTTTGTCTCGTCAGATGAGAGAAAGGCAGTTTTAACGTCCAAATGGAGTATTTTGTCGGTCAATGAAAGTCGGTTTTGTCGTCAAACTCAAGTAATTTTTGTCATCAAATGGAAATAAGTTTTGTTCGTGAAATGAAGTGAGTTTTGTCCCAACAAGTGGATATACGTCGGTTTTTTTTGCCAAATGAAAGTCTATTTGTCGTTCAAATTAAAGTCGGGTTTGTCATCAAATGGAATTTCAGTCTCGTAGTCAAGGAAGGAAAGTCGCGTTTTTGTGATCAAATGAAAGTCATTTAGTCATCAAATTGAAAGTCAGTTTTGTTGTCAGCTGAAATCGGTTTTTGTCTTCAGATGGCAAAGTCGGTTTTGTCGTAAGATGAAAGTCGGTTATGTCGTCAGATGATGTTTAACTGAGTCAGGTTTTGTATAGTCAAATTGAAAGTCGTTCCGTCGTTCAAATGAAAGTCGGTTTTCTGATCAAATGAAAACGGATTGCATATCGCAAGGAAACTTTTCGAATGGGTTATCACGATCTCATCACACGCCGACGGGGAGGGGGGCTCGTTCGTTGCAACTTCGCAGGCAGCTTTCCCTGCGTCCTATAAAAAACCTCCTTCTTGTGGCTAACGAGAGAATATTGAAAGTGCTTCTCGTGATGGGGTCAGGACACTTTGCGAGCAAAACATATTTTTAAAACTGTTTGTTGTTGTGAAATGTCCAGGTCTGTCTGTCGGTTGGGAAAATTGGGAACTCAGTTTGTCTTAGAGAATATTACAGATATACAGTGAGGTACTGTCGGTCTTTGTAATATTGAGCTTTTTATGTAATATGATACTCTCAGATAGGTATTTGCTTTGATATGGATAGTCATTCCTCCTCTCTCTCTCTCTACTCTACTCTTCGTCTTCTATCTATCTCTCTCTCTCTCTCTCTTTTCCCCTGATTATCACCTTCTCAGTTTTCATCTCCTCCCTTCTCCTGCTTTCATGAGGAGGATTAGCGAAGTTACGAAGTTACGAAATAATAATTTATGAATATTTATGAAATCGTTCAAATGCACGACGAGTCAATCGAATTTGAGTTAGATTTATTTGGGGATTAATTTGATCGTGAGATCCTTCAGCAAGAAAGTGACCTGAAATTCTGGTATCTGGTGAATGTTGAGTGGATATGTTAGGCCGACAGCATTTTCACAAGACTGATATAACTGTAAATGTAGTTTTAATGAACGATTGTTGACTGAAAAACAATTTTGCTTTTTAGAAAGTAACTCAAGTTGATTCTGTGCACAAAAGATGTGTGTCATGGTGTGTGTGAGAGAGAGTGTGTGTTCTAGAGAAATTAACTTTCAATCTACATTATAATTCTCTAATCTTCTGCTTATCAAT
This sequence comes from Macrobrachium nipponense, assembly GCF_015104395.2. Taxonomy (NCBI): domain Eukaryota; kingdom Metazoa; phylum Arthropoda; class Malacostraca; order Decapoda; family Palaemonidae; genus Macrobrachium; species Macrobrachium nipponense. The sequence goes on along the minus strand of NC_087214.1, from coordinate 37,191,745 downwards.
ACTAAATGATGCGTAAAGTATAAAAATATTTTATTTCGGAATATGTTTTTGATAACAACCTCTCTCTATATCTCTCCTCTCTCTCTCCCTCTCTCTCTCTCTTCTCTCCTGGAGCCACTCGAGACATCATCAGTGGAAGAAGGACCTAGATGACTCCATGAGGAGGAGGCCAAATAGCTCCGTGGTGGTTGGCATCCCAAAAAGTAAATTAATTTTGGTAGTTCGCTTCCTCAGGATCTGTGCACTGACGGGACTCAGGACGATGAAAAAGGAAAGAGAAAGAGACATCGAAGCTGTGATGAGCAAGTTATGAGGCGAAATCATGACCCATTGTAATGATGCGAAGGAAACTGGTTGCTTTATATTGGCTTTCGTCAAAGGACGCTATGTCAACCGATGTTGTTTGAATATAAGCTTGGAAATATGTAACGAAAATATGATTATTATGTCGCTTAAGAGAAACAATGTTTGGTTTTTGAGAGTGAAAAAAGTGAAAACGACGAGAGAGAGAGAGAGGAGGAGAGAGAGAGAGAGAGAGAGATGAGATGAGACGAGAGAGAGAAGAGAGAGAGAGAGAGAGAGAGAGAGAGAAGCAAGATGAAGAGACTGAGAGAGAGAGAGAGAGAGAGAAAGAGAAGCTGACTGGTTAGCAATAAAGACTTTTATTTTTTATTTTTCTTTGAACACCCATTACTTTTTAGGCAGATGCTAAAAAATTCAAGTTTTTTCTCATTGCATGATGATATGCCTTTTTGGTTTGCATTGATATGGAGAGTTACCCTGTAAACTTCTTTATTCAGCAAATGTGATGAAAAGTGATTGTTTGTGTTGTATTCAATACAAGGAATCGTTCCATCTGGTGAAGCGTTGTGACAAACGATTAGTGACTATATTGCTAAAAGCCAAAAGGACTATAGGTAAACGGGCGTTTGGAACACAACTGCGCGACAATGAAATGGTGAAGTAAATTCGCGATATATATTTTTGTAGTTGGGGTCTGTGTTATATAATATATATATATATATATATATAGATATATATATATATATAGTATATATATAATATAGATACACACACACACACACAATATATTATTTATATGTATATATATACACATATATATTGTGGGTGTTTGTAATGTATGTCTTGTAATAACTCCTTTGTCTTCTGGGCCTTCTTATGTTCAGACTATAATCTCTCGCACCTTCCTTTTCATAAACCTCCCTTCAAGAGGTGTAGCGACAGCTCTCTCTTCTCTCTCTCTCTCTCTCTCTCTCTCTCTCTCTCTATCTCTCTGTGCAGAAAAGGGGTGACACTTACCATTTAAGTGACTATATTGCTCTTCCCACCCCCCCCCCCCCCACCACCCCCCCCCAATGGATGTGATCCAATACAGTCTAGTTACCCACAATCCCCTAATTCGCTGATTGGGGTTAAAAAGGTCGACTTGTTTCACAGTTTCCCCTCCTCCGGGATTCGATGAAGAGACTAGTTGGGTTTTCCATCTGGGATTTCGACGTCTGAAGAGAGAGTGAATTATTAGAATCAATATTTATTTGAATTGACCAAAGACGGAGGATTTTGTGAAATTCGATTGCAATTATTAATTTCATTAGACCCAAAATACATTGGCTCATAGGGGTGCGTTGAATGCGCAACCCCCGCCCCCCCCCCCCCCCACCCCCCCCTACCTTCCAGGCCCGGGCCGTATGGATTAAAATTTCTTTCATTCATGGAATCATCATGTAGATTTTATATCACCCAGTTATTCAGTTGTATTTCCATTTAATCGACTAGAGGAAATTATTTCTCAACTTTCTGCAGGGCAATAGATCTTGCTCAAGGCCAATATTCCTTCCCTCTCCACAGCATACTTTAAAAGCCAGCTGAATATCGAGGTATATCCACGATGTCATTTGGGATTTCATTTTGGATGATGACGGAATCCACAAAATCCTTTTATCTGCTCTGACGAACTTCACGGGACAATTGAAATGATTTTCTCCATTTAGGTTCTATTAATGATCCCCGAATCGTTTTCCGTATTATAGAGGGATTAGAATAAGATTCCTCATGGTAGTGTTTGTGGTCCGTCATGTTACGTGGAGTGTAGCGTATGATGGGCTCTTGTGTGGAATTTTTATTTGGTGGAAATAATATAGTTGGGAAAATGAATTCAGTTTTGTCTGCAGAGGATATTGACGGTGAGCAATTTAGATTTTTGGAGGAGTCAAAGGGATTAGATTCAGAAAACCACGATAGTCAGGAGGTATTGCGTTTTTTCTTTCGCGGGGGGGCGTTCAATAACAAATAGCACTTCCACTAATGGGGACACTTTGGAGTCCGGACTTCTTCCAAATGAGAAGTCCGTTAAGTGCGAAGGGACCCCATGTCATTGCCTGCACTTGGACATTTTCCAGATATTCTTTTTTTTTTTTTTTTTTTTTTAATTTATTAATTTTTTCGGAGCCGACGCAATCCACTCGTTCTTAACTTTAACTAATGAATTTACACTCAACATTACGATTAAGGAGATTGTAAGATGAGTGACATCAAAATGTAGCCAATCAAAAAGTGATGGTAATTACATAACTGTTTCTACGGAATCTCGTTAAGTGAAGTGTTACCTTTATTCAGTTTTGTTTGGCTGTAGAATATAGACAGAGATTTGATGAGGATGTACTTAAGAATAAAGCGATAATACTTAATGCAGTCGTTACATTCGGAGGAGGGGGAGATCCCGTCTGCATGACAATTCCAAGAGAGAGGAGAAAGTCCAAGAAGATACGGATCCAATAGGCCACAGCATGAACTCGTATTTATGTCTCAAAATTGAAAAAAAAAATATTACTGAATTAAATTAATAAAACAAAAAAACATTGGCCTGTCTACTTGGCCAGCAAAGCATACCAATAAAAAAAGGATATAAATCACTATGATGGGATTACTTTCTCGCTGTTCAACTGGGGATTTAAATCCTACTGTCGTCCTTTTCTACTTCGAGCTTGATTTCGACGATAACATCTGGCTGCTTTTGTGTGTGTGTGTGTGTGTGTGTGGTGAGAGAGGAGAGAGACGAGAGAGTGACGAGATGAGCGAGATGAGATAGAGAGAGAGAGAGAGAGCACCTATTGGTAACAATATTCGGATTTTCTTCTCTTTTATCAAAATAAAAGAAATTTTTTGTAGTCATCTATCTCTCTCTCTCTCTCTCTCTCTCTACTCTTCTCCTCTCTCTCTCTCTTATAGAACTGGGAAGGAAAAAAAAGAGGCTTAACAAATGAAGTACACGATTATTATTTATTTGTCTAGACTGAAAAGGAATCATTTGGCAGGTTGTAACCAGATATAAATCCCTGTTGCGTTAATATGTTCATATGTCGACGTCCTCCCAGTATGGGAAACGAGGCAGTTAACCTGAAAACATCGGTAATGGAGGTTGAAGTGAAAAATATTCAAACCCTTGTGTAGGTGAAATAGCCCGTGAAGAAGAGCTCTCCAGGAGCCTCAACTTAAACAGTATGTAATATTTTAAAGTCAGTGAGGGTTTTTAATATTAAGGTTTTTCGATAAAACCCCCCAGGCAAAGTGTTTAACATATTAAACTTCTGTTTTGAAAATTAAATGTTTTAGGGTAAAAAGTCTTGGGGTTATTAAACTAAATCAATAGTTATCCTTACATAGACAAGGTTGGATGCAACTGTTGAAATTCTTCTCTCTCCTCTCTCTCTCTCTCTCTACTCTTCTCTCTCTCACTCCTCTCTCTCTCTCTCTCTCTCTGTGGGCCTGTCAGACTACTAGCCCTTTACAGAGGCTAGCTGCTTAGAACCTTGCTTATAACAATCAAGTTCCCTTGTTAGTAGTCGGTACACGTTAGACCTAGAAATCCAGTAAACGAGAGAGAGCGAGAGATGAGAGACTGAGAGAGAGAGAGAGTCGAAAGAGGAAGTAAAGTTCAACAAAGTTTCAAAAAGAAGAGGAGAAGAAGAAGAAGAAGAGGAGGAGCCAAACTCTTGATGCTCTCCTTATTTAGCTCAAGAAGGACTCGGATGTTTATGACAACAAAGCCTCTGCTTCCAGAGAGAGTGAATCAAAAGAAAGAAAGAAAAAAAAAATTTAATATCTGAAAAAAAACTTTGTCAGCAAATGGAGACATAAAAGATTAATGGGCAAGACTATAAAAGCAACAACAGAATAAGGCGATACGTCACAGTAAACATATGGGGACTGCCCCCATTACGAACTTTTGTCCCGAGGACTGGACTGCACTGATTGATTTCCTCAACCTGGCCAATTACCCTCGCGCCCCCCCCCCCCATAGAACTTATTGTACGGAGACAAGGCATCCAGTTCTCTCTCTCTCTCTCGTATTTTCTTCATGGTTTCTCGCTCAAGGAAGAAGGAAATAACAGAAAAAAAGGGAATTAGGGAAAGTAGAAATATTCCTGAACGAATTGGGAAAGAGGAAACGAGGTCACTCAAAATAAAGAACACATTGACACAGCACCTGGGGGTGGTGGGGTGGGGGGGGGGGGGAACAACATTAGCGGAGAATGAGTGCCGAATTGTAGGGGGGCCGCGGAGATATGTGCCGGGGTGAGGCCTTTGAGTTATCACTCTTTCGACGGTTTGGCAAATTACTGAGTATTTCGAGTACTTAAGAATTCTGTGTATTCTTTGTGTTCCTGGAGCAGGTTGACTTCAGGATCTGCTGCAAAGTTTCTTTACCTTTGTCCCTATCTGCAACCCCTTTCATTCGTTTTTGCTGTACCTCCGTTCTTATTCTCTATCCTTCAACTTACTGTCCTCAGCCTCTCCTAACAAGTGTTTCATAGCCGAACTGCAAAAGGTTTGACTCATGTTACACCTCTAGAGCCTTTTATCTATTCCGTTTTAGCGTGAATGACCTCATAGGTCCCAGCGCTTTCCCGTGCCTCAATTTTATATTCCCTTTCCATTCCATTGCTTACTCAACCACACAATTGAGAGTTATTTTGAGTTGTGATATTCACGCGAGATCTGAAAATGCAAGTACAGCGGATTTGAATTGGAACGCCACATAAAATATTGCTTTAAGAAAGAGATAAAAAAAGATGTTGACTTTAGGAGTTTGGGTGGTCAAAGGGTATAAATACTATTGCCGTTTGGAGTCAAAAATAAAATAGTAAGTTCCACTTCAGAGAATTTTAAATTTACCCGGAATATGGAATTGTGCTTTAGATTTCAATCCCTTTGCATGGACTCTGAAAAGAAGACGGTGGCCAATTTGAGCAGAATGGAGGCGAGGCCAGACGACTTCCACGAGAAGGCGCCAAACAGGTTCCCACTAGACCGAATTCAGCGCGTCGAACACGGCCAGATTCAGCTCAGCGTTCAGGCGGAGGCGAATCGTGTATGATTTTTACTTAATCCAGCCGTGATTCTCAGCCCCCCCCCCACTGGATTCCAGGTGGATGTGAACTGATTGGGCGGTTTGGTTCTTCCAGCAACGTTGGAATTAATCAGTGGGAATTGGGTTTTAGGAGGAGGAAGAGGTGGAGGATCAAGAGGAGGAAAAGGAGAAGAAGAGACGAAGTAGATGAAGAGGAGGAAAGAGAAAAAAATAGAGAAAAAAGAAAGAAGGGGAAAGGGAATCCTCTCTCTCTCTCTCTCTACTCTCTCTCTCTCTCTCTCTCTGATGTGTGTGTTGGGTGTGTGTGTATTGTGTTAGTAAACGCTGGTTTACCAAGAGCGCTAATTATAAAACCCTGAGAAGACTTGACAATGTACATAGCGTGATTCTTCTTCACGAAGTCTGTCAGGACATTTTGTAAATTAGCAGAAATGGAACATTAAAATTTTTTCTCTCGTCAAAAAACTTTGAAGCTGGATGTTTAATTCAACATCTCGCCGTTTTTAGAAAATTTGTGTTCATCCCATCTATTCCTCTCTCTCTCTCGCTCTCTCTATCTCTCTCTCTCTCTCTCGCTCTCTCTCTCTGGCGTCAGTATATTCAACCCCTTTTCATTTCCCAAGAATAAAACAGAGGCAAAAGCTTACACAACCTTCTGGCAAAATAAATGTATCAATGAAACATCACAACTTTCAGATTGAGTAAAAATAAAAAGTAATTATTTGCAGTTGGACAAAACCTGGTTAAAAGTATTTTTTCCATTTACGTCGTAGGGAAAGTTGGAATTTTTCTGAGGTCAGGACGACGTAAAGACTAAATTACGGATAAGAAAGAGAAAAAAGTGATGTGGCAGAGAATGAAAACGAGAAAGGCCAAGGAACCGTACCCCCCCCCCCCCAACAAAATAAAAAAACGAAAAAGAAGCATCGTGTAGCAAAAGGAGGCTTCTTCGACAGGATTTAAAATGTCAGGGAAAAAATAGTATATGAATTTAATTAGGTGATTTTCATAATCCCAGTTGGCATTTCCATGTAGGTGTCTAGTGCGTCATTGCGTCTCACGTGATGCACTGTAGGGTTTACTAAAGGCGTTTTTGCAACGTCCCTTCGGTCCCTAATTGCACCACATTTTATCCTTTTACTTTACCTCCATTCCGCTTCCTTCTTTCAGTCTTGCGTCCAACCACTTCAACTCCGTTTTGTCACTGTCTTACGACAAAATGAATGATCGGAAGTGGCCAGTGCTTGGCTCGTCGCCGAATCTCCATATCTTCACATTATTAGTGAACGTCGATGTCCCCGTTTTTCGTGGAACAGAATTGAAGGCGCTGTCGCACTTGCGATATTTCCGTCGACGTTTTCTTGAGTTTGCCGTCGTGACTTTCCCAAAGAGTCGACGTCATTCCGTACTCTGGTTGTGACACACCACCTCCTCCTCACTCCTCCTCCCTCTCCTCCTCCTTCCTTCCTCTCCTCCTCCTCTCCTCCTCCGTGCTGTGGTTCGTAGTCGTCGTCGTCAAAAGGTTGTAAACAAACGCCTCAGCTGTGAAATTCAAGAGTGTAAGGACAAATTCTGCCTTTCAACAGAAAGCCATCTGTCATGGTGGGTCGTGGTGCTGTTAGCATTTTAAAATTGTTGCATAGAAAATAAATAAATAATAAACAAACTTCTTTGGGTTCGGCCTCCGTTACAACGACGTGAAAAACGAAAGCATTTATTCTAGAGGAGTAAAGGAAGTGTAAAGGAAATGTTTGCAGTTCAGCAAGGTCAGAAAGTTTTTCCCTGAGTCGCCTTTGATTTCTTCTTCAATTTTTCCTCTTCAGACCTTTTTCATATAACTATATGCTCAGATTCCATAAGTATGTCTCTCCCCCATAATCCCACATCTTCGACCGAAGCTGTTCTGATACCTTGTCCAGTATACCGAGCTCCTCCCTCCATCTTTGTTCGATGACGTGAAATGGCCGCTCTCCAGATCTAAACCAAAGCAATTAAATCGAAGGTAGCGGTGGGTTGAATTCGATCGCTATCGTTGTCAAAATTCGCGACGACGACTCCAGGAAGTCTTTTAAAAAAATGAAAAAAGTCGACGGAAAGTTCGCTATGTGACAGCGACTTCATTACTATTCTCTGTTAAGACCTCGGTGATTGATTTTGATTTGCAATAAAAATTAGATGTCAGGCCAAGCACTCTGGGGTCCTTTTTTTGATCAGCATTGTAGCAGTAAAAACTGTTAGCGTGGAGTTGTTGCGACAGCAAATTAAAGCGATCCAGAAAAGGAATAGATGAAGTACAAGAAATTAAATAGAAAACCCAGCAGCAGTTACGCTCAGAATGAAAACTCAATCGTGGGTATGCATGTCTGCCATCACCCTAATTGAAAGATTGATATTGCCAGCTGGAAAATGGTAGTTCTTAAAACCATCGGGTTTGTGCATTCTTGTCCATGTTCATCCCTTTTAACCTGCTTGACCAGACCTACCTTCTTGCATCACAGTTCTGTGAAACATTCCACTGCATATCTGTCCAGATTGCATTAAAAATTCTCCAGAAGATTCGCTTTCACAGTAAAGTATCCGCATTCAAATGCCTCATAAATATCAGGAGCCTCAGTTTGAAGATTGCCATTTCATGTTAGATAACCAAGTACTGCTTTTTAACCGTTTATTTGGTATATCAGCAGCTTGCCTATATAATCAGGCCACTTCTGCAGTTGCTGATAAGTGCTCCTGCCATTCACCACTCTCTCTGCATGAATGTATGACAGTAGGATTTCTATCATATGTAAGTAGTTACACCAAAACTGCGAGGTTTTGCTGTACTTTTTACAATGATTCAAACTGGTCTATAAAATTTGAAAATGTGGTAAGAAGTTTTGAAGTTTGTGACACTCGTTGCAATTATGCGGAGTACCCTCTTTTTAAGTTCCAGCCCAAGTGAGGACATTAATTAGACATTTCTGCCATTACATCCATACTGGTCTCTTCAATCACCCACTGTTCAAATACGCAAACGAAGGGCTTCAGCGCCTCATACACAAGCATGTGGGCGTTAATTGCTTGATAGCAACCTTAACCAGAGAGGACTTATTCGCTCGTGCCAACTTCAGTACATTCGCTGAAGAAAAACTGTTCTTTCAAACCTGAAACCATAAATAAGCTTTCCAATTGCTCCAAGAGAGTTTGTTAAAAAATGGAAGCCCCAAGCCTAAGAATCGGGTTTTCCGTATTCATCTGGTGCATTTTTGCGGGACATGTGTAAATAATCTCATAATTGGATTCATCTTGGAATAAACTGTCAGTAGTCTCCCCCCAACCTTTTGCTGCTTTTTAGCATATTTCTCACTGAATGATCTCTACTCTTACTGAAGCTCGAATGAATCTCAACTCTTCCTGAAGCCTCGAATGTATCTCTAACTCTTCTTGAAAGCCGCGAATGAATCCTCTCTCTAACTCATCCTGAAGCCTTCGAGAAATTACCGTCTCTAACTCTTCTGAAGCCTCGAATGAATACCTCTCTAACTCTTCCTGAAGCCTCAAATGAATCCCTTCTATAACTCTTCCTGAACGCCCAAATGAATCCTCGCAACTCTTCCTGAAAACCTCAATTGAATTCCCTCTCTAAACTCTCCCTTGAGGCCTAGAATGAATCCTCTCTAACCTTCCTGAAGCTCAAATGAATCCCTCTTTAACGTCTTCCTAAAGCCTCAAATGGAATCCTCTTCTAAACTCTTCCTGAAAGCCTCAAATGAATCCCTCTTTACTCCGTGACTAATAGTCTATCAAATGGAATCCCTCTCTAACTCTTCCTGAAGCCTCAAATGAATACCTCTCTAACTCTCCTGAGGCCTAGAATGAATCCCTCTCTAAAACTCTTCCTGAAGCATCAAATGAATCCCTCTTCTAACTCTCCCTGAGGCCTAGAATGAATCCCTCTCTAACTCTTCCTGACCCTCAAATGACTCCCTCTGTTAACTCTCCTGAAGCCTCAAATGAATCCTCTCTAATCTTCTGAAGCCTCAAATGAATCCCCTCTCGAACTCTCCCTGAGGCCTAGAATGAATCCCTCTCTAATCTTGCTGAAGCCTCAAATGAAATCCCTCTTTAACTCTTCCTGACAGCCTCAATGAATCCTCTCAACTCTTCTTGAAGCCTCAATGAATCTCTATAACTCTTACTGAAGGCTCGAATGAATCCTCTCTAACTTCTTCCATGAAGCCTCAAATTAAATCTCTTTAACTCTTCTGAAGCCTCGAAGGAATCTCTATAACCTTCCTGAAGCCTCGAATGATCCCTATCTAACTCTTCCCTGAAGCCTCAAATGAATCCTCTATAACTCTTACTGAATCCTCGAATGAATACCTCTTAACTCTTCCTGAAGCCTCATTGCATCCCTCTCTAACTCTTCCTGAAGCCTCGAATGAATCACACTCCAACTCTATCCTGATGCCTCGAATGAAATCTCTAACTCTTCCTGAAGCCTCAATGAATGTCTATAACTCTTACTGCAATCCTCGAATGAATCACTCTTTACACTCTTCCTGAAGAAAAAACCTCAATTGAATCCCGCTCTAACTCCTTCATGAAGCCAAGAATGAATCCCTCTCTAACTTTTTCCTGAAGCCTGGAATGAATCCCTCTCCAACTCTTCTGAAGCCTGAATGAATCACCTCTCTAACTCTTCTGAAGCTCAAATGAATCTCTAACTCTTCCTGAAGCCTGAATGAATCTCTTTATACCCCCAAATCATCCTGAAGCTCGAATGACTCCCTCTCTAAACTCTTCCTGGAGCCTCGAATGAATCTCTAACCTCTTCCTGAAGCCTCGAATGTACTCTACTTTTCTGAAGCCTCGAATGAATCCTCTCTAACTCATCCTGAAGCCTCGAGGACTCCCTCTCTAACTCTTCCTGAAGCCTCCAAATGAATCCCTCTTAACTCTTCCTGAAGCCTCAAATGAACCCTCGCTAACTCTTCTGAAACCTCCCAATTGAATCCATCTCTAACTCTTCCTGAAGCCTCGAATGAATCCCTCTCTAACTCATCCTGAAAGCCTCAAAATGAATCCCTCGCTAAACTCATCTGAAGCCTCAAATGAATCCCTCGCCTAACTTTCCTGAAACTCAATGAATCCCTGCTAACTCTTCTGAACCTCAAATGAATCCCTCTTCTAACTCATCCTGAAGCCTCAAATGATCCCTTATAAATCATCCCGAAGCCTCAAAGGAATCCTCGCTAAACTCTTCCTGAAACCTCAATGAATCCTCTCTAACTCTTACTGAAGCTCGAAGAATACCTCTCTAAACTCATCCTGAAGCCTCGAATGACTCCCTCTCTAACTCATCAGAAGCCTCAAATGAATCCTCTCCAAACTCTTTCTGATGCCTTGAATGAATCCTCTCTATCTCCTGAAGCCGCAAAATGAATCCCTCTCTAACTCTTCCTGAAGCATCAAATGAATCTCAAACTCTCCTGAAGCCCCGAAGGAATCTCTCTATAATCTTCCTGAACCCTCGAATGAATCTCTAACTCTTCTGAAAGCCTTGAATGAGTCCCTAACTCTTCCTGAAGCCTCCGTGAGTGAATCTCTAACTGTTCCTGAAGCCTCGAATGCATCTCGTAAACTTCTCCTAGATGAAGCCTCGAATGATTCTTAACTTTCCTGAAAGCCTCAAATGAAGCTCTAACTCTTCCTGAAAGCTCGAATGAATCCCTCTCTGACTCTCCCTGAAGCTCGAATTGAACTCTAACTCTCCCTGAGCATAAAAGGAATCTCTCTCTAACTTTCCTGAAGCCTCAAAATAATGATCTCTTAACTCTTCCTGAAGCCTCGAATGAATCCCTCTCTAACTCTTCCTGAGGCCTCGAATGAATCCCTCTCTGACTCTCACTTGAAGCCTCAAATGAATCAAATCTCTAACCCATCCAGAGGCCTTCAAATAATCCCTTTCTAACTCTTCCTGAAGCCTCAAATGAATCTTTAAAACTCTTCCTGAAGCCTCGAATGAATCCGTCTCTAACTCTTAATGAAGCATCGAAATTAATCCTTCAACTCTTACTGAAGCTCGGAATGAACCCTCTCTAACTCTTCCTAAAGCCTCCAAACTGGACTAGCTGAGCCAATCAAAAGATATTTTTTTTTTTTTCAAAAATTATAAGATAAAAACTAGATCAGGGGTCTGGTTATCTAATTATTCGACTAAAACACTGAAAATACCGTTGTTATTCTTTCCTGAATACAATAACGGCTCCTCTCAGACCAAAGAGAGTGGAAGATATAAACAAAAACTTTTATACGAATGAACATGCGTCCTTTTCTCCAGTTTCTGTCCGGGGTAGATGGTCTTAACGAGAGCGTTCTCCTCCTCTCGTCTCTCTTTGTTCACACGCATACACTTATATATAAAAAACAAAAACATTAAAAACAAACATCAAACACAAGTAGGACACTTAGGTGACTTGAAACAAGGCCCAAATGAGCCCAAACAATCACATCTGTCAAGAGGCAAAATTCCTCTCGCTCCACCAATAGCTTTTTTGCAAGTTCAAAATGATTCCTGAGACGTCACACAGAGTGGGTTCATTATATCAAAAGGCCAGTCCACTCACAAGAAGGGTGAATAATTATTCTTAATGCCAAATTATAAAATTCATTGATTATAATGAGAAATATTTATAATAACAATCTGTCTTATAGATCTGCTACAAGGATTTATAGACACAAGCTGGTCCCAAGTCCCGATAAGAAGGATTGAGAAAAGGTTATTAAATCCTTCAATTGTAAAAGATGAAGCATTTCTGCAACAAGCAACAAACCTTAGCAGTTTGTTGCCAACGGAAACCAACAGATCCTTCGACAATGTCCACAGAATCAACAACAAAAACTGTGAAAAGACGACAAATGAAATAGCTAATATGACCTATTTCCTATAAACAGTCAGGTGCGGATTACAATCATTCAATATTTAATCTAATTTAATAACTTTAAATCAGAATTAACTTGTTATGCATCGTGTTAGAATTACACATGGTGGAAATTACGTTCGTTATATCAAAACTAAACTGCGCCTCATCAACATTTAATTACATTTCGCTATATTTATATTTACATCACACGTCAATAAAAGCAACTAAACTGAGAGAGAGAGAGAGAGAGAGAGATTACAGCCTCTTACGAGACCAACATGTTAAACCCCCCCCCCCAAAGAAAAAAAAAACTCACACAAAAATCATGAGCAAAGACACCAACCAAGAAAAAGAAGGAAATAAAAACATCAAAAACCATTTCCCTGGACAAATGCAGACATTCCCCCCAACCGAGGAGCCCCACTGAATGTAAACCAGGTCGTCGGGAACTTCATCAATGTTTAAACACGGAAGAATTTCTTGAGGGAGAACTAGCTAAATAAAAAAAAATACCTTGTCAAGACTTTCCCAGAGAGAGAGAGAGAGAGAGAGAGAGAGAGAAAGATTTACAAGTCGTTGAAATTCCTTATTTGTTACTGGGGGGAAATTCTCTGGATTCGGTGGCTAAAACAGTTTTTGTTTTTATAGTATATGCTGAAGATTTACGGTTTATGGAATAATAACAATGATATAAAGATTTTTTTTTTTGAGTTACTGCGTCAGCTGCATTCAGTTTGAATAGAATTTTCTCTATTTTTCTAATAAATGACATTTCTTGGTCACTGCGTTGCGCTAGTAACTCTCCCATACTTGTCATTTCTGAAGAGGGAAATAGTCGTGAATCAGCACAAAATATATTTCTGGCTTATGATACAATGTCCGTCCGGCAACTGAAATATGGGTTTCATGGTCCGTAGAGTTGTTCAGGTCTGTCGAGTTGTCACTGCTAAATGGCAGTATGCACGGCCAACATTTCTCTCAATCTCTGCGAGGCCAAAGAAATTTCTGGCAATCCAATCAACGGCGCGCATTTCGCCTCATCCAAGCAGCAGGCAGCATGCAGTTGACCCCCTGCTGACCCACCAGTATATAAAGAGTAGGACACAGCATGAACTTGTCACATAGGAATTCCAGGCAATGAGAGGGCTGATGAGCTAGCCAAAAGTACAAAACACATTGACAGAGTGCAAATACATATACAACCTGCACTGCAACAAGTCAAGAATGCAATGAAACCACTCTGCAAAGAAAAATTGCTAAAAGACCATCGTGAGTGGGTAGAAAAGAACTCACCGTCTGCCAGATGGTATAAGACATCGACTGGTCTAGTGCCTCCTCCCATAGACAGGCACACACCAAGAAAACTTGCTGTGATCATCCACAGACTCAGGCTAGGATATAAAGCCTGCTGGGAAATTGTGGAAAACAGTGTCAGACCATGTGAACACTGTCAAGAAGAAACACAGCCACCACTCCTTCACTACCTGCTGGAATGCAGAGAAACAGCACAGCTAAGAGGTGCAGCACAAAATGAAGTACCTGCACAAGATGCTGAGCATGCAGCTGCCACAGTCACAATGACAATCATTGAAAACTTAGAAGAGCATGCCCAAGTGCTCTACAACCTACCTCCACCAAGGTAATCAAACTAATAAGTGAAATCAATCACCCTCATCACATCCCCTCATTGTAAGGCTCTATTCACATCATCCGCTATCATTCTTTTAAAAACTTTACCTACAACTGAAATCCTCCCGCAGGGACCCAAGGGAGTAAAGGGTTGGACAACCCCACCTGCACCGCTTCTCCGATTTTCGAAAGCCTTACACTCATTCAAACTTCTTCTATAATATGACATGATGGCCCTCTCTTACTGACACCATCATCCTTCCCCTGTCCACTCCTATCTCTACAACTAAAGATATTTCCAATTTCAAAAAACTAACCATGTACCTGAAGAATCTTTTCAGATCACCTATGGGCCGAACAAGGGAAAGGCCCGTGCCAACAAGAAGTGTTGGCTTAATACAACAACAATAACATGAACTTCAGTCTACTCCCGTCCTTCGCCGTGAGCATGCGCAGCAGAGGCCGAGAGAAACGTTGGCCTCAAAATCTTCCTTAAACGCCTGAAGAATATTGAAGTAACAAACACTACCGAACTGAGCAACTCTACGGACCATGACCTCAGATTTCACATATCAGACCTGTAAAATATATATATATATATATATATATATATATATATATATATTATATATATATAGGTATATATATATATATGTATATATATATATATATATGTATATATATATATATGTATATATATATATATGTATATATATATATATATATATATATATATATATATATACATATATATATATATATATATATATATATATATATGTGTGTGTGTGTGTGTGTGTGTGTGTGTGTGTGTGTGTGTGTGTGTGTGTGTGTGTAACTGTGTGTGTGTGTGTTTACAAGACCTAATTGGGATGAAAGATGAACAATGAAGGGTAAAAAATAAAACCAGAATGAGAGGTTACTAACAGAAAAAGAAGTGCAGGAAAATTTTTTTAAAAAGTAGAAATAACATAAAACCGAGTTAAAATGTACATATGAACATTATCAGACATTTACCCCTTATTCCTTGACGAATTCAAACTTATAAATAACAACGAAAAGTAAATATTTACGTCTGCGCTTTGATGTAAAAGAATTAGATCCCACAACAAATTTTCATAAAGAAATGAGCGGCATTTGATTCTCTTTAATCTGCAAAATCCTTTCTTAATCGGATCAGATCTCTCTCTCTCTCTCTCTCTCTCTCTCTCTCTCTCTCTCTCTCTCTCTCTCTCTCTCTCATTTTCCGAGATTTTAATTTCCCTTTTCTCAGGATTTGTCCTTTTTTCACAAATGTTTCGTCTTTACCACAGTAAACAAAACTACGTCCTCGATTAGTTCAACAGAACTACATTTTCTTGATGTGTTGGCAACACAACCAGTCCGAAGAAGGATGTCCCCTTGTGTTGATATTACCTATTCAGACATAATGACAAACTCCAGTACAGAGAATTTACAAACTCATACGGAATAACATTCAAAATGTATTTGTACATTCATTCACAATGCATTTTGAAAAATATACGCCCCTATTTCATTGATAATGCCTACTGTGCATCGCCCTTTTGGTACAAGTAGTTTTCAAGATCTGTGGACGGACAGAAAAAGTGCGAACGGACAGACAAAGCCATTTCAATAGGTGTTTACATAACCGGAAGAAACAAGTGGCCAACGGTGCGCACGAGTTTTGTGTCAGTGAATTAGCCAATAATTCTCGTTACTCGTTGGCATAATGATTGTTGACGGACGTGCGAATTGTTAAGGACAGTTAGGACGGGCAACCAGATGTCCTGTTCTTGCCCAGGCCCGAAAAATAAGAAAACGGTAGAAAGGAAACGGGGTTTATAAAATCCCCTATTTTGTATGTTTATTATTATTAATATTGTTAAAAATATCCACAATTATATATTAAAAATAGAATATTTCTATGTAAAAATATATAACAAAGACTTTCGAACACCCGAACGGTGTTCCTCCTCAGTGAACGTTAAAATGTAATGAAGAGGATAGTTTCCTCCCAAAGAGCATCTAAAAAGGTGGGCGGGGCGAGAAAATAACAGCCCATCATCGAAGTGCTGGTTCGTGTATTAGGTAATCCCGAACTCAACGGGCAGTTGCGCCAACCTCCTCGATCTCCGAACCTGGAAAGTTGCTCCCGCTTGCACTGCATAGGTGCCATAGTCGGAAACATCCACAGGGACGTCGGCTATCTGGAGAGAGAGGGGAAGAGGAAGCAGAGCATCAGGGTTCATATGGTCAACGTCAGTTTTAAAATTAAAATCTTTTAAGTATTGCCAGGCAATGGAACTGTTTATAAAAGGGTCTTCATTAGTAAACGACTTATTATCCTCAAAAGATATTCCCTTCAACTAATCTTCTCACGTGAGAATTGTCGCTTTTAAAAATAATTTGTGCACCATCCCAATTGATTCTGTGGTCTAAATTAAAATTATGAGCCATCAAAGCGCTTCCCTGTGCATGAAGATCATAGGCTCTTCTGTGTTCCCTTAATCTTACCTCTAATACCCTACCACTTTCCCCGTAGTAACAACCACCGCAATCATGACATGGAACCTTGTAAACTCCGTTATTTCTCTTGGTTCTGTTATTGTTTTTTGTAAGAGCCTTTGCCAAAGTGTTTTTGTAGGTATAAACAATTTCTATGTCCTTTTGGTGCTTATTTATATAATCTCCTACTTTTGAGATTTCATCGTGAAAGGGCGATGATACACGTTTCTTGTCTTTTACTTCCTTATTATCTTGACCAATGTAAAACTTCTTTTTAGCTCGGCTAATTGCGTCAGTAGTAAAATGTTCTGGGTATTTTAAGTGACCTAAAAGTGTTTACAACATGTTTGAGTTCTCCGTCCAGAAATGCGGGGTCGCATATACCATATACCAGTATTCTGATAATACCAGTATACTGATAATACCAGTCTTTTATTAATAAAGCCTATTCTGAATAAAATACCACTTTCAGCATTATCCCTAATATGAATATTGGACAATTATTGCGAAATATCGCTGAGCCAGAAAAGGGAGTAATGAGAAAAATAGAAAAGATGATATATAAGATTAATTCGCTGAATTCTGCCATTTTATTCAACAGCATTATTATTATTATTATTATTATTATTATTATTATTATTATTATTATTATTATTATTATTATTATTATTATCAATTTAAAAGAACAACACATTCTACCCGAGTAGTTGAGGAGGGGAAAAATAATTAAGGTAATTGAATACCAGTTGTGATTTTTGTCTGTCTCTCTGTCTGATAACGTTTGGAAACGGGGATGGGGGTGGGGAATGAGGAATTTTGGGGTTGTGTTACGTATATATGTAAGTGTAAATACGTGAAAATTAATATATATATATATATATATATATATATATATATATATATGTGTGTGTGTGTGTGTGTGTGTGTGTGTGTGGTGTGTGTATGTAGGCAATAGAAATTGAATGTGCTTAGAGAGAGAGAGAGAGAGAGAAATGTAGGCAATATAAATTTAATGTGCTTTGAGAGAGAGAGAGAGAGAGAGAGAGAGAGAGAGAGTCAGTCCTGGAGTACCTAAGGAAATGCAACAATATTTTATTTTCCAACCCAGATTAGTTGTACTGATGCAATGTTTAGTTAGATCACGAACATGCAATAAATATGCGTTCACTTCAAAATAAGAAACTTGCACAGACGCCATTATAGCCCTTCCCTGGTATTTAACAATGGTTCTGGATTTAGAGAGGTGGGTGGAGGGGTCACAGATGAGGTTGTGAGAGAGAGAGTCATTATTTACAAAATTGCTGAAGTACGCTGGTTCAATATACAAACGCTTGTGACCAAAAACTGTCAGCAACCAAATTCAACACCATTATACTGAAATGCCAAGAGAGAGAGAGAGAGAGAAATAGATGTGTTTTTCCCCAAAAATGTAGTGCTTTAAAAACAGCCACTTAATTGACACACCCATGAGGAAAAAATGAATGATGAGACATCTTCTGTCCATGCGATGTCTCCTCTGAGGAGGAGGACTAATTATAACAAGTCTCTGAGACATCCTCATCCTTGTAACTCTCCACTCGAGGCATCAGGAGATGCAGCAGCGCCCTACAAAGAAAACAACTCGGATGGATAGTGCGAAAAAGACACACACCCAAATACCCAAACAAGAAGAAACGCAATAAATATGAGACTGGATGATTATTATTATTATTAGAGCAGCAGACACACATTCAAAATTCACTTACCGAACTTACAAGGACCGTCAGGGAAATAATAATGGAGATATACTATCAATAAAGATATAGAGACCAGTTGGCAACTCGGGAGACTCCACTCAGGTCCAGGACGCATATTCCCAAAGTGCACTCAACACTCGGCCAGACTCTGCCAGACTCCGCCCCTATGGCCACTGTGGGCGGAAGTAACTCACTTTCCTTACAGATGACGCATTTGGCCGAGTCTGGCCGAACGTTGAGTGCACTTCGGGAATATGCGTCCAGGACAGGACAGGACAGGACAGGAGAGAGAGAGAGAGAGAGAGTAGGAACTCAAGGAGAAGGTGCTACGGAGCCCTTATAGAGCGGCAGCCCGGACCGTTGAGATACAACGAACGAGATACCGACTGTAACCCCTACTGGTATTTAGGAGTAGACTTGTAAACTGTGAAACTGACCGTCTGCCGAAAATATATGGGTGGCTTACTTAACAAGCACCACTAATTGCTCGTTAGATTTTGGGTCTAGATCCAATATATGAGATACCAGATGAAACTAATATATAATATATCTGCAGACTCTCCTGATCATAGAATGACCAGTGACAGACATTTTGGAGGGTGGGTTCCCCCTGACAGACGCACTGAAAAGGGGGGGTTAATTGGATCTAGATCCAACTCAGGAGATACCGAGTAAAATTTCACTACAATAGCACTGCACATCCTAGAATACTGTGGTGGTAATGACAGACGTTTTAGTGGGTGGTTACCCCCTGACAGACGCCCCACAACGAGTGGGGAGGGGGAGGGGGAGACAGGATCTGCATCCAACATTGGAGATACCAAGTAAAATTTGTACTACAATTGCACTGCACATCCTAGAATGCTGTGATGGTAATGCCAGACATTTTAGTGGGTGGTTACCCCCTGACTGACACCCCACAACGAGTGGGGGAGGAAGGGGGAAGGGTAGGGGGAGACAGGCTCCTCCATCCAACATCATAGTGCCAAGTAAAATTTGTACTACAATAGCACTGCCACTTCCTAGAGTACTGCAGTGGTAATGACAGATATTTTAGTGGGTAGTTACCCCCTGACAGGCACCCCACAACAAGTGGGGGGAGGGGAGGGGGAGCCAGGAACTGCATCCAACATTGGAGATGCCAAGTAAAATTTGTACTACAATAGCACTGCACATCCTAGAGTACTGTGGTGGTAATGACATATTTTAGTGGGTGGTTTCCCCCTGACAGACCACAACGACTTGGGAGGGCGGGGGGGGGGGGAGCCAGGATCTGCATCCAACATTGGAGATACCAGTATAATTTGTACTACAATAGCACTGCACATCCTAGAGTACTGTGTGGTGGTAATGACAGACATTTTAAGGTGGTTACCCTCTGGCAGACACCCCACAACGAGTAGGGAGGGGGAGAAGGAGGGGGAGACAGGATCTACATCCAACATTGGAGATATAAAGTAAAATTTGTACCAAAATAACACTTCATATCCTAGAATGCTGTGATGGTAATGCCAGACATTTAAGTGGGTGGTTACCCTTTCACAGACATAACCTACGATTGGAAGGGAGAGGTGGGACACCTTGAAATATTTCAAAATCTATCATAGCCAATATTAATATTAGAAATATGGTAAGTATCTGAAAATCGTGAGCCTGATAAAATGTAAAAGGCAAAAAATTCAAGAAATATTGTGATGTTTCAGGATAAGAATTACTGCCGGAGTTATTTTTTAAAATTCCTATTAAAGTATGGAATATTTCACTTCATTAATTCCATCACATCTACATAAATACTATGTGTGACACTTACTAGACTTGGTCTACTTTCTATAGTTTCACACACACACACACACACACACACACACACACACACATATATATATATATATATATATATATATATATACTATATATATATATATACTATATACTATATATAATATTAGCACTATCCTTTGGTTTGGAGTTATTACTTCACACAAAGTATTTTATCTGAATGGGAGGGGGTCACAATTGGCAACAGCTGCAAGTATGTGTGCTGACCCATTTTTGAATAATTACACAGTCATATTGTGCCAATAATTAAACCGTCATATGGTGCCACTCTCAGTTCCTCTAAAAAAAGAAATGTAAGATAAGTATTCTTGCTTTAATAGCGTCTTTGGTCATTTTCTTTTCTTGCCTCCTAGTTAGGACACTGCAGCCATGTCGAGGTTCGTAGCCCAACGTGTCTTACCATAAGTGAATTGTTCTTTAGTTGCTGTTGGTTCGTGTGGATGAATGAAATTTTTATCGGATATGGAATTCGATTAAGACCAAAGTCCCATCATAAAGAGCCGTTTTACACCCGCACATTCACAAAGAAATGATGTATCACAAACATAATTACTGGAAACGGAAATGTAAATGAATTGTTCAGGATAAGCTAACTATAAAGATTAAAACATTTTCCCCCATTTTATTCCCCCTCCGAAGTTGACGATCATACAACTTGAGCTCCTGACTCCCAAATTAAGTTGGCCTGTAATATCATGTCAGTTATCTAATAGTCCACTTATTTTCGGCGGCCTCACTCAAATTTATCTGTACACTATCACCAAGTATCAGGTACCATATATATTCAGGGAAGAAAATCTAAACTTAAATAAAAATGATACGCAATTTGATGTTTAAAGCCAGCCGAGTGCGTTTGTCTCTTAACTTCCCGCCGGCACGCACCACAGGCAGCCTATGTAATGTGTTTCAATACATTCTATCGATGCTGGCTTTGACGACCATTATTCGGCTAATTTTCTCCCTGGAAATATTTGTTTCTTTATTTGTTCATTATATCCAGTAGACAGGCACTAACATCATATTATATCCTCACGTTTGTTCAATGCATTTACCATTGTTAATATGATTTATAATGCGTCTCCAACAGTCATAAAAATTTGACAACCGAATGTGCAAATATGTCAGCTGTGTGCAAGGCATAGGGCGTCAATCACTGGAGTAGCGATCTCCCTGCCGAGAGTGACTTCTTTATTATTATTATTATTATCATTATTATTATTATTATTATTATTATTATTATTATTATTATTATTATTATTCGACCCAATTTCACAGAGAAAAATTACCTACGAAAACACACCTAAGCACTCCAACCATTGTGGTCAGGTGCTAAGCATCTTGCTCTTGGATCTAAGCAGTGTCAATCATAAATGGTTCCTGTGTAAATACAGGACTTTCTTTGCATATGGTAGCGAAGCACTAACTAAACAGTAATGTACAATCACTAACCACCAACACTCACAATGCACTTACTCAGTTAGCACACACTTGCATACATTCACTATACACACACACACACACTTAACTTATACACTCACACACACTCTCAATAACACTCTGAATACCCAACACTCACTAGGCACTCACTATACACTAAATGCTCACTAAACACTTGAAATACTAAATTTACTAAATATTCATTATACCCCAAACACTCGGTAAACATTCACTAAACACTCACTTAATCTAAACTATCATTAAATTAAACACTAAACAGTCACTAAACCCCAAACACTCATTAAATACTAAATGCTTACCAACCTAAATACTTATTAAATACTAAACAGTGAATGAACATCCACTCATTAAAAACTTAATAAACACTTACATACTAAAAATTTGCTAAACACTAACATTCACAAGACATTCACTAAACGCTCACTTAAAATTCGCAAAACTTTCACTAAAACCCTAAACACTCACTGAATACTTACACACTAAAATATTCACTAAACACTACCATTCACAAGACGTTCACTAAACGTTCACTTAACATTCACAAAACATTTACTAAAAACCCTTAAGACAAAACATTCACTGAATACTTACACAATAAACATTCAATAACATTCACAAAACATTCACTAAAACCTAAATGACTCAGTAAACATTCACTGAACACTGACACATTAAACAGTCACTAAACCCTAAACATTCATCAAACACTTCACTCATAAACATTCACGAAACGCATACTCACTAAACCCTAACAATTCGCTAAACACTGACTCATTAAACATTAACGATAGAAAAAAATTGACAATCGCACTAATTTTCATTTCTCTTGTTTTCTTTACATTATTGCAAGGTGATTATTTTTTTTTTTTTTTTTTTTTGTCTAGTTTTGCTCTTGTATTTATTCATAATCTTGAGAGAATGGAAATGTTCGAAATAACTTGGTGTGTAGAGATGTTGTTTAAAAAACAGAGATCCTCTGTGTCCTTCCTCAGCCAGGTATTATGTCTGACGAATTTTACGCCAGCCGAAAAAAATCGACTATAGTAACAACAATATTCATTTCATAAAACTGATAATACAAAAATGTATCCATGATTTCATTAGCATGAAAGTCATTGAAACCAAAAGAAGGTAGTCCTGCTTCGATAAAACAAACCGAGTAGGCTGTAGCACAATTATTATGATCTGTACCCTGACTATAGCGTATATATTACATATGTATTACTATCTATTTAATGGGTGCGTAACTCTATTTAACAAATGTTATGTACATAGACATTTTACAGCAATAACTCTATTCCAACCACCGCTACATTAATTTTCATATCGTATACAAAGCTAAAGCGAGTAGGGGAGACCGGGGCTAGTTGGCACACTTTTTACAATTTTGGTCATTGCGAATATAAAACAAACTTGTTGCAAAATTCTTACCGCCATTGAAAAATATTAACATTCGTCTTTATCATAGAGCAAAATAATTGTTGTTTGCTTTCAACATAAGATAACAATAAGCTTTAGAAAAAAAATAACTTTTCGTGCCACTTGCCCCACGGGGTAAGTTGGCACACATTATGGGGTAAGTTGGCACATTGATAATTAAAAGAAAATTACTACATTGCATTTAAATCAAATAGCAAAAATACCTCTGAATTTCCAAATACAAAATATAAGGCATTAGTATTACTTCAGATCATCATCTAGTTGTAATTGTGGCAGGTGTGAAATAAATCTTCGTCATAGTCTTCATGCTCCCACATGTTATATGCCCTGCATTGGACCTACATTTCTCCTGGCTTACCAAACGCAGGCTCTCTTCAGCTGAGCTTTCTTCTGGATCAACAGGAGCAGTTCTTAAACTGTGTATCACGCTGATGACTGATCTGAAGCCCATGTGTCTTTTCGGACATCTCTCAATCTGTTACATAACCACCCGTAAAATCAAAATCTTGAAATTGTCTGTAATTCAGAGTTGAAATTCCATCAATCCTAAACCAATTGAAAACATCAGAATAAGTGACAGCTAGAGGTAAAGCTGAGGAAACTTTACCAGGAATGTCACAGATGGGCATACTTGATCCCGGATTACCAGTCATCCACGAATCACATGTCCTGTTAACACATTTCTTCAGATGTCTATAAACACTAAAACTCAGGGGCTGCCAACTTGTGAAGAACAATGTGGAGGAAATGATAGACACTAATCTCATTATCCTTCCAAAAACTCCAGAAAACAAAACGTAAATTATATAAATAAAGATAGGCTTACTATTGCTATCAAATAACGTGTGCCAACTTGCCCATTTATTTTGAGCCAACTTGCCCATCCCTACCATTTGGTACAAAAACGATTACCAGTCCACACCAAGAAACCTTGAATTAATCATTTTAATGCTATAGAATCTTTAAACCATAAATAAAACTATGCTATCATTGAAAACTAATCTTTATGAATTTATAGATGTTAAGGCAAATAACAGAAAGATTAAAATATTTACTTACTACCATCAAAATAAAGAATTGTCTCATAAATTCGAGCTCCTACGTTCTATCTCTATAGAATTTTGCTTGTAATTGAGGAACCACGTGGCAATTACACAGTATATGTATTAGAGTCCTCCTATGGTAAACTTTTAAAGTCATGTTGAGTATGCCAACTTACCCCTGTAGCCAACTAGCCCCGGGCTCCCCTACTATATATAATTGAAGTTAGTTGCTTGCTTGACAAAATAATAATATGACTGAATTATTATATGAAACAAATAAATTATTTTTATTTTTGTGTTAGATCAGCCATCGTCAACGGGGTTCCGTGGAACCTTAGGGTTCCGTGAACGATCGCCAGGTGTTCCGTACGAATTCATGTTTTATTTAATTATTTGTTATTTATAAAGTATATATTTTTCGTTAAACATGGCGTGAAAAATTCGTAGTCCTATAATTTATTTTATCGTAACATATCGCGCGAGATTTTTCCCTCTGTTTTACTAATGGTAATTAATGCAAATGCTTACATATATATATATATATATATATATATATATATATATGTGTGTGTGTGTGTGTGTGTGTGTGTGTGTGTGTGTGTGTGGTGTTATTGGGGTTCTTGGGATGAGGAAAATTATCTCAGGGTTCCTCAAATGTCAAAGGTTGGGAAACACTGTGTTAGATAAATACAAAGGATATAGAAAGGATAAAAATATTTATTAAATATATCACGATAATGTATAATACGGGTCAATAGTAGCCCTCTGTACTAATCTAGACATTCATTATCAGGGCTTGCCCTTCCCCCTGCCCACCTGTTAGGGTGTGTCTGTCAGGGGAAACCACCCACTAAAATGTCTGTCATTACCATCACAGCATTCTAGGATATGAAGTGCTATTGGTATCTCCAATGTTGGATGCAGTTCCTGTCTCCCCCTCCCCCTCCCCACTCATTGTGGGGTGTCTGTCAGGGGGTATCCACCCACAAATATGTCTGGTATTACCATCACAGCATTCTAGGATGTGCAGTGCTATTGTAGTACAAATTTTACTTGGTGTCTCCGATGTTGGATGGAGATCCTGTCTCCCCCTCCCCTTCCCCCTTCCCCCCCACTCGTTGTGGGGTGTCGTTAGGGGGTAACCACCCACTAAAATGTCTGGCATTACCATCACAGCATTCTAGGATGTGCAGTGCAATTGTAGTACAAATTTTACTTGGTATCTCCAATGTTGGATGCAGATCCTGCCTCCCCCTCCCCACTCGTTGTGGGGCGTCTGTCAGGGGGTAACCACCCACTAAAACGTCTGTCATTACCACCACAGTATTCTAGGATGTGCAGTGCTATTGTAGTGTAAATTTTACTCGGTATCTCCTAAGTTGGATCTAGATCCAATTAACCCCCCCTTTTCAGTGCGTCTGTCAGGGGGAACCCACCCTCCCAAAATGTCTGTCACTGGTCGTTCTATAATCAGTAGAGTCTGCAGATATATTATATATTAGTTTCATCTGGTATCTCATATATTGGATCTAGACCCAAAATCTAACGAGCAATTAGTGGTGCTTGTTAAGTAAGCCACCCATATATTTTCGGCAGACGGTCAGTTTCACAGTTTACAAGTCTACTCCTAACTACCGGTAGGGGTTACATTCGGTATCTCGTTCGTTGTATCTCAATGGTCCGGGCTGCCGGTCTATTACTCCCCGATGGCTTATTTGGTCGAAAATTCCTTAAGAACTCTCGGGATAAACGACCCTCTGGTGATTTCAGTTCTTCTATAGCGAGAGAGAGAGGAAGAGAGAGAGAGAGAGTGTTCCAATCCAGAAGAACTACATTTACTTTTTGTATTTTAACTTCGTGTGTCCCTGTGAACAATTATTATCTATACACATCTGCCTACTCTCCTTTCTTAATCTCGTGGTCAGCGGATGGGGGGGGAGGGGGGCGGTTACTAGTAGACTTGGGGAGGAGGGGGGATGAGTGAGGGAGGCTACGCATGGTTACGGTGAAAGGGAGTTGGGGGGGGGGGGGGTAGGAGGGAAAAGAGGTTGACAATCTCTTAGATTTGGCATATTTTATTTCTAACTGCGCTGCCGTTTCACATGTTCCAAATAAATACGTTTTCCATCTTATGAATAATTTAACAATAATAATAATAATGGTTATTCCAAACGGGAGAAGGAAATGGAGGCTATAAATAAGAATTAAGATGGGTATTAATCATCGTCGATGACTCCAATCGGAGGCTAAGCTGTTATGAAATATAATGAAATTATTGTAGCCTACGATGAATATTTGTAAAATTAGATATTTAAAAAAAAACTATTTTGAGTTATGTAGTGCATTCTATGGAAAAACCTTAGACTATTGTTCTTAAACACATTATACTGTAATCAATATTTTGCACACTAGGTATTTTTAATAACGTTACCGAAACACGAAAAGGGGGAACAATATTGGATGGGAGGATGTGGGTGGAGTTGGAGAGGAGGAGGAGGAGGAGGAGGAGGAAGGGTGGAGGAGGAGGAGGGTGAAAGAGGAGGGTTGAGTTGGAGGAGGTGGAAGAAGACAGAAGAGGATGCAACTAAAATGTAGGAGGGTGGAAGAGCAGAGTTGAAGAGGAAGAGGAAGAGGTGGAAGGAGACGGAAGAGGATGCAATGAAAATGGAGGAAGATGAGGCAATGACTATGAAGGAGGAGGAGGAGGAGGAGGAGAAGTGCAAAGACAAGAGTGAAAGGCTGGTCTGGTAAGCCTACAGGAATAAGGGAAGTCAAATTAATAATCACATTTCCACCAAGAACAAAATAGGATCGAGGATAGACATATACGCTCTCTCTCTCTCTCTCTCTCTCTCTCTCCTATAACTAACCCTCCCCCTCCTACGATTCTCCGTCTATAATACAAGGCCAATAGAATTTACAGGTCAACCCACGCGCAGCTTTCGCTCGGATAGCCGTTATTAATGTGACGTCAGTAGGTTCAACAACTGAGACACGTGTCCTCTCTCTCTCGTTTTCTTTCTCTCCTCTGTCTCTCTCTGACTGCTTATTCATAATCACATTTAATTATACTGTTATTATTATTATTATTATTATTACTATTATTATTATTATTATACTTTTGATATTAATGATATAAAATAATAATAATAAGAGCCACCACCAACAACAACAACAATAATAATAGTAATATCAGGAGTATTACAATAATAATAATAATAATAATAATATAATAATAATAATATTGCTATGATTATTATTATTCTTTTACTCTTGATATTATTATTATTATTATTATTATTATTATTATGGTTATAATTATTATTATTATTATTAATTATTACCGTTATCATATATGATGGAGGCGATTTATATTTATACAATGGTGACCTCTCAATAATCATATCTGGAAATTTAAGAAAAAAAAAAAATATGCTAAGGTGCAAAATTGACCAGACGACAAAAATTTGTAATCTAATTTATTTCATAATATTGCATACTACACACAACTGTACATTACATGCTTTAATCTATTAACGCTTATTTCTACAATTAATTTTTTTTTATTTTTTTTTTTCACGAAACAAAATTTATAATTATTTTTTTTTCTTGCTAGTTTTGGTTTTTTACTTATGCACTTATGCTTTATTATTTTCTTCTTCTATATGTACATTTTGATTATTTTTTTCTGTACATTTTCTCTTCACTGGAAAATTCTTTGTTATTAATTTTGACATTTTTTTTCTGATATTTTTCTGTTCAGAATTCTCATTCTGAAGAATATTCTGCACTTTACGAAATATGCAATGACATCCTCAGGTAAAGAAACCAAATTTACCATGCACTTTGTCAATTTTTTTAAAGCATTTTTTTCACCTTTTAGCGAGGTCTCCCCATGGTAACAGTTAAACAATATTTCCATGGTCTGTAACTGTTTAAAAAAATCCTGGTTTGGTGTTTTTAGTTTCTCTTCACTCCTGCTTATGGCTGAAAGCCAAGTATTATCATCCTTTGTAACACTGGATCCTAGGAATTCATATTGAGGAAATTTTTTTTACAAGAAACGCCAACATACCTAAGTGCCTCGGTTTCCATGGCCTCCTCAAAAGTCTGCTAGTACATCAAACTGAAGGAGGTTCATCACATTGTAGCTCATCATCATCAGCTGCAAAAATCATTGCAGATAAGCAAAGTTCTTCCTCTAAATTTTCTGTGTTAATGTTAGGAGCAGTAGTATCTATTTTAGCAAGTGCTACATCTGAAATATTGGTATCACTGCATTCTTGTTCAGTGTTATACCGAGATCCCATCAAGACAATTTCCTTTCCAAGAAGAAATTTTTTTATTCTGTACTTTATTTGCACAGGGGATGGGTGGTCATAATTTCCATTCATTTGTCTAAGACAGCAGAAAAAATGCTCTAAACAATCTTGGTTCAATCTGTAGGTCAGCAAGTAGGTTACATTATATTTCTCATTTAACATTCGGTACAGCTTAGAGAGTGATTTTGAAGAAAGTATTAGCCCTTTCTGAAACTGATATAAAAAATTCCTCCCAAAAACTCTCATTTCTTTTGCAGTCTCAATCATTTGTTCCAAAACCTGATTTTGTGTTGCCAAATTTGCCCCATAAGCATTTCTTGAGGATTTATTGGAATCTGTGATACCCTTGAATTAAAAAGATCAAACCACCTATCTGCTAGCAATATGAATTGACTAGTGGTATCCCAATCCTTACTCTTTAATAGTCCTTGTTCACCAAAAAACTCTATAGATTTGGCTGTTGTTTCAGATAACAGCTGTGCAGCAAGACGAACATTCATTCTTCTAGGGCCTTCTACATCAATATGATTATCATTTAATTTGAATGATGTCTTTAAGTCTTTCTTACTTCTCTTCACTATCTCTCGTATACTTGAATTTGTCACATATTTGCATCCTTTGCTTCCATCTAATTTGAAACCTGAATCTAACGATTATTTCATAATTAGTTTGATTAGATGAGGTGCATCTGCAAATACAAAAATTTCCCTGTCATTAGATGCTGGATTTGTAAAGCTTGGGTTTTCAATGTTTACACCAAGTGTTTTCAACAGCTTAAGATTTGTCGATCCCATGTCAGACACCATAGCAACCACAATCAATCCAGCCTGTTCTACTTTAATAATTATGTTATTCAATATGTCTTTAGTCATGTCAGTGTCAAAGTCGTAATATACTAACTGCTTCCAAGGGGTTGTCAATCCCCTTAACATAGCACATTGAAGTTTCTTTTTGGGCTCGTGTATTATGTCACTACTGTAAGAGGTTGACAAAGAGGCAGGTAGAAGTGTACTGATTTTTTATTACAGTCAAGGGAAATATAAATATACAGCATGCGGACGGAAATGTGGTCACCGACCCGCGAGAGAGTAAAAGTGGGTCGGCGAGACCCGATTTGTGTTTCTTGAGAGACATAAAAATACAAAATATAAAAGTACACAATATGTGGTTATATAAGCTTTATACACTGACGGAAAGCCCGCCTGAATGCTTTCTCAGGGGGAAGTGAGAACAACGCGAATGATGAATTATGTACAGAGAAAATTATGAATAAGCGTTGCCTACCAAATTACAAATACTCCCCCCCTAAGACAATAATTAGGTATGATTGTTGGCTGACTTCTTTGTACTTCGGGTAGTCACTCGCGGAAGCGAGCTGGACGGCGGAGGCGCCCTCGGGTGCGTGATATTGTTGTTGTGGTAGATCCTCGGGGTTTTCCGGGGACGGGATTGCCTCCCCTGAGGTGATCCTCGGGGGTTCGACGTCTTTCGAGGGCTGGCGGCGCGGCTACGGCTAGGAGGTTTGGCGATCGAAGGAGAGTCGCTTTTTTCCGAGGAAGATTGAGGGCGCCCTGTGGAATCCGCGTCTGCGAGGTCCTCGTCCATGATGAAGGCTGGTTTCAGGCGATCGATTGTGACCCAGTCCTCGCGACCGTTGATGGATAAGAGATATGCCTTGTCAGTGCGTCGTAGGACGCGGAAGGGACCGCGGAGTAGGGTCTCGTTTAGAGGCGGGCGGCGGGCGTCGTCCCTGACGAAGACGTGCTTGCACGATGATAGGGCCTTCGGGAGGAAACGTTTGGTTTCTGTCGGAGAAGGTTTTGACGCAGGGCGTGAACTTCCCGGCGGATTCCCGAAGCCTGGCGATGGAGACGTCAGCGTCGTCGGCAATTTGGTCGGGAAGAACTCGCCAGGGGACTGTTAATGGCTCCCCGTATACCTTCTCCGCGGGTGATGCTTCGCCGTTTGCCCGCGGGGCAGTCCTGAGACCGAGGAGGACCCACGGTAGTTGGCTCTTCCAATTTTCGTCGGTGCAGCGCGCCATCAGGGAAGCCTTGATCGAACGGTGGACTCTCTCCACCATGCCGTTAGCTGCTGGTTGTAGGCGGTGGTGGCATGTAGCGACGTTCCCATTAGGCGGGCCAGGGCAGTCCACAACTCCGACAGGAAAACTGGTCCGCGGTCTGTCGTGATTTCGTCTGGCACTCCGAATCGACTGATCCAGCTGGCGAGGAGTGCTTCGGCACATGCTTTCGTGGTCGCCTCCGACATCGGCGTTTGCCTCGGGCCATCTGTGGAGCGATCGATTACCGTCAGGAGGTACCTGGCGCCTTCCGACGGGGGCAGGGGGCCAACGACGTCTATGTGGATGTGGCCGAATCTTCGTTTCGGCTGCGGAAATTTCCCCACGCCTGATTCCGTGTGCCGACTGATTTGCTAGTTTGGCAACAAGGCACGCAGGTCCTGGCCCACTCGAGGGGGGAGTCCTTCCGAATTCCATGCCAGACGAACTTTCTCCGTCAGGAGGCGCACCGTCGTCCGGCCCGAGGGGTGCGAGAGTCCGTGTATGACGTCGAACACGGCTTTCCTTCTTCGGGAGGCAGGCTGGGATCAGCGGGCGCGGGCGGCCCGTGCTGATGTCGCAGAGGAGCGTCATGCTGCGGGTCCGAAAGGCACGTCTTCCCACTGAGGGTGGCGGTGATAGCAGTGCGGTATGCGGCAGTCTCCGGGTCGGCAGCCTGTTCCCGGGACGCAGGTCTTCGTAGTCGACCCCGAGACGCACGGCGTTGCTTTCGATTTCTATCCTCGATAGGGCGTCTGCCACGGGGTTCTTCTCGCCAGGCACGTACTGGATGGTGCAACCGAAACTCTGCGATGGCTGCTAGGTGCCTCTGTTGTCTCGCTGACCAAGCGTCGCCCGCCTTGGTGAAGGCGTGTACCAAAGGGAGGTGGTCCGTCCTGATCGTCGAAAGGGGGAGCCCTGCGAGGAGGTAGTCGGAAATGTCGCACTGCTTGGTACACTGCCAGGAGTTCGCGGTCGAACGTGCTGTACCTCCGTCTCGGCGGCTGATAGTTTTTTTGCTGTAGAAGGCGAGTGGCTGGGCTCGCCCTGGACCGGACCTGCTCGAGGAACAGCCCCGCAGGCGACGTTGCTGGCGTCGGTCGGTGAGGGCGTAAACGGTGGAGGTGCAGCGGGTCTTGGTGGCAATAATGTCGCCGCTCTGGCGAGGGCCCTCTTCGTCTCGTTGAAAGCCTCTCCTTCTTGTGTTCTGGCACTCCCACGTTAGGGCCATTTGGTTTCCCTTTCAGGACCTCGTGTAGAGGAGACATGGTGCGGGCGGCGGAGGGGATGAATCGGCGGTGGTAGTAATTGACCATTCCGATGAACTCCTGCAGGGACTTGACCGTGGTTTGGTGTTGGGAACTTCTGCACCACGCCTACCTTCGAGGCTCCATGGGGCGCACGCCCGTCGCGGAGATCTCGTGTCCGAGGAAGTCCACCTTCTCGGCGCCGAAGGTGCATTTGTCGAAACGGACGACCAGCCCGTTTTTCCTGCAGGCGCTTCAGGACCGCTCGACGTGATGTAGGTGCTCCTCCAAGGACCTGGAAAATCAAGAATATCGTCGACGTAGCAGACGCAGAAGGGCAGGTCCCCCAGGAGCGGTTCCCCATCATGCGCTGAAAGGTGGCCCCTGCATTCCTCATGCCGAAGGTTGAGTAATGAACACGAAGGAGCCAAAAGGCGTGATGCTGCAGTCCTTGGGGACATCTCGGTGTGCACTGGAACCTGTAAATACAGTGATTTTAAGAGGTCCATTTTTTGTGAAGACCTTCGCCCATGGAAAGGGCCCCTGCAAATCCCTGCATGTTTGGCAAGGGGTATTGTCGTGGATTGTAACGAGTTGAGTCTCTGTAGTCTCTCCCGCATGGCCTCGCAGGTGCCTCAGGTTTCTGTACATGTGCAGGGGCGACGCCCAAGGGCTCGATGCTTTTCTTGCAGATGCCCATCCTTCATCTCCGAGAACGCCTTCTCGCCTCCTGGAGGCGGCCCTGGAGGGAGTCGTCGGAACTTTCGCGGGTGTCGGGGTCCTGTGGTGGCTATGTGTGGAATATCCCGTGCTGGCGGCGTCACTGCCCGCCTTACGAAGTTCGGCTTGAAGACTTCGGAACTCACTGCAGGATGTTGCCGGATTTGTGGGTGCGATGTACAAATTGTAGGGGCGCCCGAGCCTGCTGCTAGTGGACAGGGAAAGGCATGTCCCCCGTGTCGAGGATGCGTTTGCGGCCCGTCCACCAAGGAAGGCCGTTCTGCGTCCAGGAAAACCTGCCCCCGTTAGCGGGATCCGACGTCCGCGTTGTGATTCCAGACGTAGTTTCGCCCCAAGAATGATATTCTCGAGGGCTTTGCGTGCCGTAGTGAACTGGTGGGGTTCCCGGTTTGCGCGATAGTGAGGTTGTTTTGGGTTCCGGCTTCGCGGCCTACGGTCTTTCCTGACGGCGGAATAATCGAGTGCATTTGCCCCGTATCTACCAACCATCCTCCGGCCGGAGATCGCGTCGCGGACGTGAACCCTACGGTGTGTGTTCCGACGCGGCCGTGTGCCACGGGCGTCTTGGTTTGTTTGCCGTCGTCGTTTTTTGACTGTTGGAGAGTGCAAGGGCTTTTCGCACCTCCTGGCGATCTCCCGAACCTCCGGTGGAAGCGGCAACAGGATTTTTTCACCTCGCTGCGGTGTGGTAGGGACTTTCCCTTGGGATACGGCGCCAATCTCTTGCGTTGGTCGTCGTCCGTCTTCTTCCTTCTCTGCGGCCGATGCACACGGAGGATCGGGGGGGGGCGCGAGCTCGCGGCATTGTTTGACAACGTCAGCTTCTTGCTTTTCTAGTAGTTTCGTCGTTCCTCTAGGATTACCGTCGTCAGGCTGCTTTCGGACGTCCGTCTCGAGGTTGCCGCAGTAATATTTCGCGGCTCAAGGCTGATCTCTAACCTTTTTTCCGTCGGGGCCTATTTCGGCAGACGGACGAGGCCCATCACAAGTGGTCCCCAGGCAATCTTGGTGTCGGCGCCCGCGCATGGTTTTCGCGACTAAGAGTCGAGGGCGCGGCGGCCCTTTCAGCGTGGCACGTAATAGGCTGTCAGAGGCCCTTGTCTTTTATCTCGTTCGAGCGTGCAAGTCGTTCGTGCTCGAGGCCGTCAGCCAGTTAATATTCGGGCCGAGCACCTCTGTCGGGGGAGCCCTGCGACGAGGTCACCTGCAGCACTTTGTTTGTGAGCCCCGCGATCCTAATGCCTTACGCTCGGAGAAACCAGGAAACGTCAGCCCGTTGTGAAGGGGGCAATTTGACAGCTTGAGCGTCCGCTGTGTCAGAGTCCGTCGCTGGGCGGGGGAGGCCCGTGTTTCCCGCGAGGTTTTTCCCGCGGTACTGTTTGCGCCCATTGTCCTCTCCTCACAAAACTGTACCGACAGAGCGTGATATGGCCCCGGGCAAACCGTTTTGAGAAACGGCCTGAACACACCTTGGCAGGTATCCGTATTTAGTCCGTTAGAGGCGTTTGGTTTTTTCCACGTAGGAGCTTTCAGAGATCTATACTGAGGCGCCGTATGAGTCCGTTAAAGATCTCGAAGTTGAGCGGCGGTATTGATTCCCTTAATGGCTGAGCCAAAACGTTGGTCACCGTCCAAAAAAACCGGGAGGTCACATTTGTAAGAGTTGACAAAGAGGCAGGTAGAAGTTAGCTGATTTTTATTACAGTCGGAAATAAATATACAGCATGGCGGACGAAATGTGGGTCACCGACCCGCGAGAGAGTAAAAGTGGGGCGGACGGGAGACCCATTTGTGTTTGCTTGAGAGACATAAAATACAAAATATAAAATTACCCAAATGTGGTTTTAAGCTTTATACACTGACGGAAAGCCGCTGATTCTCTCAGGGGAATGAGAACAACGCGAATGATGAATTATGTACAGAGAAAATATGATAGCGTTGTCCTTACACTACCTTTCTCATACGGTCCAGTCAGATGCAACACGTGTCTCATCAAATGACAGTAACCAAAGGCTCTCAAAATCTGACATGTTTTTAAGTTTTTTTTGGCTCAAAAGTTGAATCACGGCAATATCACACCAGTTTTCCATTCTAGTTTATACACACGGCGGTTAGTGTAACTAACAGATGGGAGAGGAAGATTTTTTTTTTTGTCTTGGATATTTGTATGTTTTGGCTAAGACTGTGCAGTACCAGTGCTTCAGCAATATCACATCAGCATAATTTCATTTGCTTTCCACCTAACATTGCTCATTTGTTTATCTGTAAAATTGTCTTAGTCTGGTCTGCGTATCAGACATACACCTTTGGTATGAATTTTAATTCCCTGAAACCCAGAAGCTAATATTTTTTCTCTTTTTCCCATTTTTTACATTAAGCAGAGCAATCTTTTCTTGTGTTAACCTATCTACCAGTTGCTGAAGTTTTCTATTAACCTCTATTAATGGACGTAGATTACTAAGGTTACCAGTACCCTGACAGTCTGTGAAGGCTTGCATAAAATTTTTTGCATAAGACACAGGCTTTTGAAAACAGACGACATCTTGCAGGAGGTTGATTTTCTTTCAACAAGATGGTAATCTTCCTACGCATCTGCATTACCTGAAAAATTTAAGGAAATTTATTATATCATTAAATTTAAAATTATTAAATCATAATATTTTCTTATCAATGATGGTCACACTCTTAAATCTCCTGGGAATTTCCCAATTCCGGTATAAGTGTGTTCACCAGTTAAGGACATTCTCATATTAAAACACGAGCGCGAGAGAGAGAGAGAGAGAGAGAGAGAGAGAGCCCCCCAGAGAAGAGCAGAGTCAGAGTGGGTAGCTATCAAAACAGTAATATATGCCAAATCTTTTCTTATATAATTCTGTATAACAAATGTATATTAGCACCCACATGCTTGCTTGCTTACATTAACATACTAATTGCTTGTGCTTACTGATTATCTGGGTAAGAGTTATTGATCACATTACACTTAAAATTTATAATAACTCAAACTTGTTATCGATGATTGGCAACACTTTTAAATCTCCTGGGAATTCCCCCTTTCCTGTGAGCAGCTGCCTCTGTTATCCCCCAAGGCTACAGAATTTTAAATTCTGTTACCTTGGTTATCCCCCACACTATAAGTCCATAGAGACAAGGCCTTGCATCAAGGGTTTTCCTTAATGAATATTTCCACATTAACCTAAATCATTAAAGCACAACTCCACAGTATTTCTACTCCTTAAATAATACAACTAGAATACGACATTGCAAAATATTTGACACTAATCAATAAAAAGATATATGTAATGTATATACTATAACATTTAATACACATACATTTTACATACACTATCAGTGTACTCACCATCAGTTTCTGATGCTTCATAAATTGACGGTAACAACGGCGTCGAATTTACTTGCAACTTGCAATACATCCAGGAGTTGATTTTCTTTCACACAGATGTATCTTTTCTATCTTGCTGCATTACTGAAATTAAGGAAATTCCTGCAATGAACTGTAGTAAAACGAGAGAAGAGAAATAAACGTAAAAAACATATTGACACTATTCAATTTAATACGAATTAAATGTTCAGAATAAATCCTTACCTGTGAATTGATGGTATGTAGAGTTGAAACGCTCCGGCATGATTCTAAGCATCTTGGAGGAATCGGTTTCCCAATAGTTCATATTTTAGATTTCCTTTAAAGCAGATTTTTCGAAATGTTGCTGTCATATCCGCTGCGTCAATGGGGTTTAAAATTAGCCTTCCCAGCACAGCTGAATGCATTTTCTTGTGTTTCTTTATCTTTCGAAACCGATAATAAATTATAAATTGATTTTCCGATCGAATATTTTGTACATCACGACTGCGAACTGGCATGTCGTGACAAGTTGGTGCGAGTTAAATCTGTCGGCCTTGGAACCAATATGACCTGAGACAGGCTGTGAGACGATTGAGTGGGAGATAGATGGATGTCCTGACCTGCTGCCCGCTCATTACAGACTGACCATAGGTTCAGCCTAGGACCTCTTTTGACCTATTGACGTCAATGGATGCGCAAACGACAAAAATTTCAAGCGGCCCGTGGGTGGACCTGGTATCTATTGGCCTTGTATAATATACAAAGCAGGATAACGTCTCTCCTTAAACATCGGCCAAACCTCCTCATATCCGCACCCCCCCCCCCCCCACCACTGCTACATTAGAGGGTATCAAACCTGGAGTTGTGATTCTCTTACCAGTAGTCACCTACGTAGTACGAATGGGTCTTCCACCAGTGCGGCGCAGCAAAACCTTGCTGCCATATATAATCTTCTACCCTACAAATTGAACAGGGGATAATGTGATTGAGAATTCTTTTTTTTTTATCGCTAATGCTTACTGAGTAAGTTTTTTAGCGAATTTTTAGGTTTAGTAATGTTTAGTGAATGTTTAGAGTGTTAGAGTTTTAGTGAATGTAGTAGGGTTTGGTGATGTTGAGTCAATGTATAGCGTGTAAAAGTATTCAATGAGTGTTTACTCAGTGTTTTAGGTTTAGTAAATGTTACTGAATGGTTTGTGTAAGTACTCATTGAATGTTTAGGGAGTCTTTAGGGTTTGGTGAAAATGTCTTGTCAATGTTCGTGAATGCTTAGGTGAATGTCCTTGTGAATGTTGGTGCTTGGTGAAGTTTAGTGTGTAAAGCTTTTAGTTGGAGTGTGTGGGTTAGTGTGTGTGTGTGGTATGTGTTTGTGAGTGTTTGGGGATTAGTGAAGGTAGTGCATGGCAGTGTTTAGTATGTAGTTATTCAGTAAATGTTCACTGAGTAAGTATTTAGTGAATGTTTAGTGATGTTTTAGGGTTCCAGTTAATGTTTTGTATGTTAGTGCTTGCAAATGTTTTAGTACCCAAGCAATCAGTTAATGGTTTATTGAGTATTAAGGGCGAATGTTTGGTGATTGCTTAGGGGTTAGTGGATGAATGTTATTTTTAGTAATTGTTTTAGTGTGGTAAGGATTCAATAAAGTTAAAATGTGGGCTTATTGCACTGAATGTTTTTAGTGAGTGTATAGGTAGTTAATATTTTGGGAATAACTTGTGTGTAGTGAGTGTTTAGGTTAGTTACTGTTCATTATGTTTGCGTTCAGTGAGTGTTTAGTGATATCTTGTGAAGGTTTATTGCTTCGTGGAATGTTAGTGTGCAAGTGTTTATTGAGTGTTTTAGTGAATGTTAGTGTTACAGTGCAATTTAGTGTGCAAGTGTTTATAGTGTTTCATGAGTGGAATGGGTCATTCACTGGTTTAGTGTTTTATGAGTGTTTAGGGGGTTTAGTGAGGACTTAGTGATGTTCAGTGAGTGTTTAGTGTATAATGGTACTTTCGTGTATAAATGAGGTACTTGTGAATGTTTAGTGTATAGAGTGAATGCTAAGTGTTGTTTTAGGGTTTAATATTTAGGATAAAGTGAGTGTTTATTGAATGTTTTACCGAGTGTTTGAGGTAGTGATTTGTTTTATGCATGTTTAGTGTGTATAGCTGCCTAGTGGAGTGTTGGTAGTCAGTGTAATATGTTTGTGTCCATTGAGGGTGAATGTGTTAAGCGTGTGTTTTTATTTGGTGTATTGCATTGTGATGTTTAGTGTTTAGTGATTGTACTTACTGTTTAGTTGCGCTCAGTACTGTATGCAAAGAAAGTCCTGTATTTACAGAACCAAATGCCTAAGGCCAACATGTTTTTGTAAGGTAATTTTTCTCTGTGATATTGGTTCCTGTAATAATAATAATAATAATAATAATAAT
The DNA here is from genome assembly GCF_015104395.2 of Macrobrachium nipponense. Taxonomy (NCBI): domain Eukaryota; kingdom Metazoa; phylum Arthropoda; class Malacostraca; order Decapoda; family Palaemonidae; genus Macrobrachium; species Macrobrachium nipponense. Next base: position 37,153,651 of record NC_087214.1, on the reverse strand, counting down.
AATAATAATAATAATAAGATATAATATAATATAATACTAATGAATATCAGAGGCTTAACTGTTGTACTGTTTTGAAACTGTCTAAGGGGATGAACTGTTGTTGAGGCCTGGGAACTGTTGTACGTATATCCTCTTTAACGTGTTTAAAGATTTGTAAATACCCACGTGTACTATTTGTTTGTGTGTGTGTGGGCTAGTGTAGGTGTAGAAAAGGTTTGCGGGGGTGGTGTAGGAGGACAGGGGGGGCGGGTGAGCGGGCCACCAGTATGAATGATTCAAAATTCAAATCCACTGCAGCCCGTGATAACGTCTTCCATTCCCTGTGTCCAATGCTGATTGGCTGTGACGTTTGACTTCAACTCACAGGCCTACAGCCGTGGCAAAATGCAATACTTTATTTTTTTCATAGTGATTAGCACTCTAAATTAGCGCAAGTGGACTATATTTCCCATCATTTGCGCTCACGACGAGTGCAATGACCACTACTTCAACGAAGTTGAAGTCGGGTTCGAAGCTTTGTGTGCAAACGCAGTTCTCAGTGGCATTGTATGGCTAAGCCTCCCCTCACCCCCACCCCCACAGCTCTCTCTCTCCTCCTCTCTCTCCTCTCTCTCTCTCTCTCTCTCTCTTTTAAAATACTGTTATCCACTAGCCTACATAAATATTGGAAAACAAAAAATTTAACGCATGTTATGAATTCCAGCAGATATGAGTCATTATTTATTATACATATACTAATAATAATAATAATAAATAATAATAATAATATATAATATATAATAATACATAATATAATAAATAATATAATAATAATAATATGGAGTGCAGACGTGAAATTATTTATATATACGTATATGTCTGAATGTAAGATTAGTACGTCTACGAGCTAGACTTATTTTCATCATATCATATCTTTAACGACATTTGATTAGTCTCTCTCTTCTCTCTCATCTCCTCATTCCTCCTCGTCTCTCTCTCTCTCTCTCCTCAACGGCCTTGTTCAATTGGCAATGCAAGGGCAGTTTAGTCTCCAGCGCACTGAACCCCGTCTTCCCTGATCCATCCAGCGAGCTCTTGCCCGCAGAGCAAGAGCCCGAGCTGGCATAAGGCCCTCAGGATCTAAAACAAAAGTCCCACGTATATTTCAGCTCATTACTCGTTAGTCGACTGTTGAGGGTCACAGATGGGGGGGGGGAAGGAGTGATATACGATAAAAAGAAAATGAAAAACTTGTATTCAGATGTGGCAAGACCCGGTTTCTTTGGGAGAAGACCTATACCTATAAATCAGATCTTTCACGATTTGTTGATTTACTTGTTCACGTGAGGTTCTCGTGTTTATATATTTATATATATATATATATAGATGAATAGATATTATATAATATATATATCTATATATATATAAGAGAGAGAGAGAAAGCGAAGAGAGATAGCGAAGAGAGAGAGAGAGAGAGCGTTATATAGTCTATGTGAAAGTCTATCTGGGTTTGTGTTTACCTATGGAGCCAGCCCTTTCCAGGGGAGACGGCTTGTAGTACCAATGAGACAAAAATCATAATAAATCATAATATTAAAGAAATGTTCGAGATAGAAGGAGAGAGAGAGTAGAGAGAGAGGAGAGAGAGAGAGAGAGGAGAGAGAGAGAGAGAGAGAGAGAAAGATCAGTGTTAACAGTTTATTGCCAATCTCTCTCTCCTCTCTCATTCAGATAATGGATGAAAAGGTCTTCCTCCTTCCAGACTTCCAGCTTTGAATCCATCAACGAAATGTTACACAGAAACATTAATTGTAATTGAGGAACGATGAACATTGTTCGTAGTTCTGAAATACACAAATATTTTGCGCTTAAGACTAAACGACTCTTGATTCATACTTTGACATTCTTTGGACTGAACAGCGATGGATATTGTGGGGAGGAGGAAGTGTGGTGGTGGTTTTTGGTTCTGACTGCAGCAGGTCATAAAGTCTCGTCTTTCTCTGTGTGTGTGTATCAGTCTCGTGGTCTCTCTCTCTCGCTCTCCTCTTTGTTTCTTAGTGACACTCTCTCTCACTCTGGCTCATAGTGGAACGCCCCCTCTCTCTCTCTCTCATAATCTCTGTCTCCTTTCGCTCTCACTCCTGTGTCCTCTCTCCACTCTGTCTCTTAGTACACTCACACCTCCTCTTCTCTCTCTCGTTGCATGCAGAAGGCATATAATACGCTTCTGTTATTAATGATTTTTTACTACTAAGGATGAGATGGATATGAAACCATGATGCATTATGACTCTTGAAGCCTATAATATGAACTCTAAACCTCCACTTATGGGTTGTATTGAGAGAGAGAGAGGAGAGAGAGAGAGAGAGAGAGAGAGAGAGAGAGAGGCTCCAAGTAGGAGAACTGTGGCATTCATTCATTCATCACTGTGAATCACCGATGCTTGACTTGTACTTATCTTATCCGTTTCCGGATGCTTAACCCCCATCCCACTCTCTCTCTCTCTCTCTCTCCTCTCTCTCATCTCATCTCTCTCTCTCTCTTCTTCTTCTTCTCATTAACGTCCAGAATATCATTATATTCTTGATTGCGGATTCTGTAGTACCTGAATGCCGCCCCACCACCCTCCATAATGGCATACACGTCTGCTGTTACAGAATGCTGTTAAACGTTCTGAAAAGGATGCTTTTGAAAATGCTGCTCGAAAATGCTGTTAAAAGATATGCTGTTTCGAAAAAGGGCAGTTGAAATGCTGTTCTGATGCTGTCCGAAAATGTCAAAATGCAGTTCCAAAATGCTGTTTAAAGATGGGATTCAAAATGGCTGCTTAGAAAAGCTTTCAAAACGCTGTTTGAAAGTCTGTAGATTTGTGTAAAAATGTTGTGATGAAGGCTACTTTAACATATGCGTTAAATAAAACGCTGTAGAAAGGTGCTGTTTACAGATGCTGTTAAAAACGCTGTTAGAAGGTGCTGTTAAAAAGATGCTGTTAAAACGCGGTAAAAGTGCTGTTAAAACGCTGTTAGAAGGTGCTGTCAAAAGACTGCTGTTAAAACGCTGTTAAAAGACTGCTGTTAAAACGCTGTTAGAGGGCGTCAAAGATGCCTGTTTTCAAACGTTTGTTTGATTTGCTGTTTAATGTTTAAAAACGCTGTTGTGAAGTGCTGTTGAAAGTTGCTGTGGAAATTGCTGTTAAAAGCGGCTGTTTGAATGATTCTGTAATGCCTGTTCAAACGCGTTTTGAAAGTGCTGTTAAAACGCTGTTAATGTGCTGTTAGATGCTGTTAAAACGCTGTTTGAGATGCTGTTTAAAAACGCTGTTTGATGTGCTGTTAGATGCTGTAAAAAACGCTGTTGAAGGTTCTGTTAAAAACGCTGTTTGAATGTGCTGTTAGATGCTGTTAAAAACGGTTTTTTGAAGGTGCTGTTAAAAACTGCTTGGAAGTGGCGGTTTAAAAATGCACGTCGAAGCGCTGTTCAAACGCTTTTGTTGAAGGCTGTTAAATGCTGTTTTTGAAAGTGCTGTTAAAAACCTGTAAGAAAATGTGGGGGTAGGGTGTAGGTGGGGGGGTGTGGCGTATGGGGCCCGTTGATCAACATTACCCTATTGAAGTTGTTGCTGACTACATTTATAAAATGAATAAATTTAACCGGACTATATTCGATGAAACTGCATCCTAATCTCTCTCTCTCTCTCTCTCTCTCATGGTAATGTATTACAGTGATCAAGACTGATGAAGAATCGCACAATGTATGGTTGCAAACATATATATATATATTTATTATAGCATCTATACATATTTATATAATATATATATGTATATATATATAAATTATATAATATTTAGTATATATATATATATATATATTATATAATATTATATATGAATATATATATAAGAAGAGAGAGAGAGAAGAGAGAGAGAGAGTACGGCCTTCAGAAACTTCAGCATGTTTTTTTTTTCGTTTAATAAGATCCGACTTTTCTGACGCGACAATGCCATTCATTATCTATATCTTATATATATATAATACACATATATCTATCTATCTTATTATATATATATATATATATATATATAGATACATATATCTATATATAATATAACTAGATTATTTAGATATATATATATATATAGATTATATATATATATAATATATTTATCTATATATATATATATCTATATATATATTATATATATATATATATATAATATATATTATATATATAATATATATATATATATATCTATATATATCTATATATATATAGATTATATATATATATAGATATATTATTATATAATATATATTAATATAATCATATATTATATATATATATATATATATATATATATATTTATAAGATATGTTATAGATATATATAGTATATAATATATCTATTATCTTAATATCTATATCTATTTATGTATCTATCTATATTATATCTATATATATATCTATCTAGATATATATTATATATATATATATATATATATATAATTATATATATATATATATAATATATCTGTGTGTGTGTGTGAACTAAAGAATTTTACGCTCCCTCATCAATAACTTAAATCCCTTTTTCGGTCAGCTTAATTTCTTTGCAACTCAATTTCTTTTTTGTGCTATACTCATCTTGCTGAAATATCAAAATTTCCAGCGACTTTTCGGTTCCTTTCCCGACGGAGACATCATTATTGACTTCACTTTTCAAGTAGTCCTCCATTTGCATGGTTTCTGCTGAAGCCGTCGAAGTCTTCAGGGGATCCTTCAGTCGCTATCCCAAGTCCTTCTGAAAGGAGGCTCCGCCAGGAATCTTGAAACAAAAAAAAACCATCGAAGCCAAAAATGAAGGTTCTGCGGAATCCTCTGGAGCTCCAGTGCATTTCCAATTCTGGACGTTTTTGATCGTGTGGAAAGAAAGGCAACCATGTTTGGCTCTTGGTAATTTACCTTTATTGTGAAAAACGCTTGGCTCTGATCCCTACCGGATCAGTGGGTTACAAACTATTATCAATGGATTCCGAACCTCGAATATTTATTGGTAATAACGCAGCAGCTCTTGTTTCTGGAGGGCTTCTTGGCGCGCAATCAGTGCATTGGAGGCCAAAGAGCTTCTCCAGATTGCTCAAGATCGCTGCAACTGCCCGGGATGGACGCCGAAGAAGAGCCTGTTCTACTCCACCCGAATATGTATCCTGTCCTTGTAAGGAGAACTGGAGGACGCTCAGAGGAGAACCTTTTTCCTTCTGGATAAATCGATGACGTTCCTTTAAACGAAGCGGCTCTGATCTCCACTACCAAGATTTGCTGGACAAGTTTGATGGAAGAGAGCTACGTTGAAAAGCTTCGTAAAGATCGCGACTCTGCTGAAGAGAGAATGAAACCTTGAAGAAGAAGCTTGCAGAGTTGGAGGAGTCCATTACTCCAGGACTGGAAAGAATAGAAAATTCTACAACGAGCATCTCGCAGGTAAAGAGAGAGAATGCGAGAAGAACCGAGAAAAAGTGTTAGAACTGGCAGAACAGTCTTGAGACAACGATTCTATTCCTACTGTGGGTACCTAGAGGAGAAGGTAAAGGCCCACGAAGTCGAAGAAGAGACTGAACCGGTGGCCACAGACTCGAGGAGAGATTGCGATCTCACAGCGAGAACCTGTCTCTGTTCTCACAAGAAATCTTGAGCTAGAGAAAAATGACGGCCATGAACGCATGAGAAACGAGGTGTGCAGAAGTTCATATCAATGAAGCCAGATTCGTCGCTTCCCAGAGAGAATAAAACTGAAAAGCGTAAGGATGATGCTTTGGTTTGAAGAAGCCAAGCGGAAAGGAAACTTCTTTTACAAGCTTGGACGCTGGAGAAGCCGAGTGAATGTTTTCCTCAGACTATGGATATGCCGACGACAAGCAACTACAGGCTCAACTGGGATTGTGTCTCTTTTGCTTGGAAGATACAGTGAAGCTATGGTCCAGCTGAAGGGAATTAGATGGTGCGAAATGATTTGTTACAGCTGGCAAGCCCTGCAAAGGATGCAACGTTATGGTTGCCCTTACTACATCCTAGAATTGCAGGAGACAGCTGATTTGAAGGAATAAATGGGCCTACAGGAAGATGGGCGCTCAAGTTTCGACCCTCATATGGGCCAGGGTCTCAAAAGAGCAAGCGTAGGAAGGAAATCATGCAGAAGGTGAACTTTGCCCACACGATTCTCCTGCATGATTCTAAAGAAAGAGGAGAATACGACGCTGTCCGGGAGTTCATCAAAAGGGCCTGGCAGCTGAAGTTTTCCAAGATCCTCCAGAGACAAAGAGGACGAAGAATAATCAAACCGGAAGGACAAAAAAGAGGCGAACACCAAAGGAAACTAGGAAAGAAACAACACGAAAACAGCCCCCTGATTGACGAAAATTGTGAGGACTTTAACTTGTCACCAGTTTGGTGATGTTGCATCGTGTTCAGAGGAGCTGTGATATTCTCGCCCTTCGTGGCTTGACTGCAGGATGGGTTGGATCACTGTGCTCCCCCCAGCAGCACCAGCGACGGGAGGTCCCCCCCAACCTCCCCCACACCCATTCCTGCAATCAACAACAATCGACTGGGACAAGAAGATCGCAATGCTTCTGAACATGACGCCGCATCATCAACTTGTGAACCTATCGAATGCTTCACTGTCTGTTTCTTTTTTGTTAGCTGTGAAGACAAGTCTTGTGATTGTCTTTCCATCAGGCATCTCGCGATTCTCTCGTCTCCCTGACGAGGAAGAGGACAAGCTCTCAGGATGAGAGCCGACAGCTGTTTCGTAGGTAGGAGGATAGGCTCCAAAGAAGAGAGCCAATACCCTTTTGGGAAGGAAGACCAGCTCTCAGCCGAAGCTAACAGCTGTTTGGAGGAAGGGGACCACAGCTCTCAGTATGAGAGCTAACAGCTGTTTTTGGAGGGCCACAGGGCACCCCCTCTCGTGGCCAAATGAGACCCTCTGGAATAGGGATCGATACAATCACAAAAAGATGAGTGGAAAGCCACCTCTGGTTGTGGCGTCAAAACCCTAAGTATGCCTTCGACTTCATATGTGATTTGGTTGTGTATTGCATATTAATCCCCTCTTTTGCATATACGTTTGTGTCAACCTCTCGTGACGTAAAAATCCCGTAGTAATGCCTTCTATATATGCAAATATGGTTTATGCAATGCATAATGGCTCCATACTTGCATATACTACTGTGGCAACCTCTGCATGGTGTAAAAACCCGTAGTTCATGCCTTCCATATATGTCAATATGGCTTATGGCAATGCATATTGCTCCATTACTTGCCATATACCACTGTGGCAAACCTCTTGGCGCGGCGTAAAAACCTTAATTTCAATGCTTCCATATATGCGCAAATAGGGCTTATGCTAATGCATAATGGCTCCATTACTTGCTATACCACTGTGCAACCTCTGGCGTGGCGTAAAAACCCTAAGTTCAATGCCTTCCTATTGCAAAATATGGCTTATGCAATGCATAATGGCCCATTACTTGCATATACCCTGTGCAACCTCTGGCGCGATCGTGCGCGCGCGCCTAAGTGCAATGCTTCCATATATGCAAAATATGGCTTATGCATGCATAATGGCTCCATTACTTGCTATACCACTGTGGCAACCACTGGCGCGGAGTAAAAACCCGTAGTTCATGCCTTCCTATATTGCAAAATATGGCTATGCAGATGCTAATGGCCCCATTGACTTGCATAACCACTGTGGCAACCTCTGGCGTGGCTTAAAAACACGTAATCAATGCCTTCCATATATGCAAATATGGCTTAATGCATGGCATAATGGCTCCATTACTTGCATATACCACTGTGGCAACCTCTGCGTTCGTAAAAAAACCCGTACGTTCAATGCCTTCCATAATGCAAAATTGGCTTATGCAATGCATAATGGCTCCATTACTTGCATCTACCACTGTGGCAACCTCTGCGCGGCGTAAAAACCCGAATGTTCAATGCCTTCCATATATGTCAAAATATGGCTTATGCATTCACATGGCTCCATTATCTTGCATATACACTGTGGCAACCTCTTGGCGTGCGTAAAAACCGTAGTTCAATGCCTTCCATATATGTCAAAATATGGCTTATGCAATGCTAATGCTCCAGTACTTGCATATACCACTGGGCAACCTCTGGCGTGGCGTAAGGAACCCCGTAAGTTCAATGCCTTCCATATATGCAAAATATGCTTATGGCAGTGGCATAATGGCTCCGATTAACTTGCATATACCACTGTGGCAACCTCTGGCGTGGCGTAAGAACCCGTAAGTTCAATGCCCTTCCATATAGCAAATATGGCTTATGCAATGCATACTGGCTCCATACTTGCATATGCCACTGTGTCAACCTTGGGCGGGGGGCGTAGAACCCGTAATTCAAGGCCTTCCATATATAAATATGGCTTATGCAATGCATATGGGGGGGCTCAAGTACTTGCATATACCATTGTGCAACCTCTGGCGTGGCGTAAGACCCGTAAGTTCAATGCCTTCTATATATGCAAAATTATGGCTTATGCAATGCATAATGGCTCAGTACTTTGCATACTATTGTGGCAACCTTGGTGGCGTAAGAACCCGTAAGTTTCAATGCCTTTCCATTATGCAAAATATGGCTTTATGCAATGCATAATGGCTCCATTACTTCATATACTATGTGGGCAGCCTCTGCGCGGCGTAAAAACCCGTAAGTTCAGGCCTCCATATATTCAGAAATATGGCTTATGCAATGTCATAAGGGCTCCTTACTTGTAAGAATACCACTGTGGCAACCTCTGGCGCGGCGTAAAACCCTTAAGTTCAATGCCTTCCATATATGCAAAATAATGGCTTAAAGCATGCATAATGGCTCCATTCCTTCATATACCACTGTGCACCTCTGGCGTGGGCGTAAGAACCCGTAAGGTTCATGCTTCCATATATGCAATATGGCTTATGCATGCATAATGGCTCCAGTACTTTCATATACTATTGTGCAAACCTCTGGCTTGGCGTAAGACCCTTAAGTTCAAGCCTTCTATATATGCAATAATGCTTTATGCAATGCATAATGTTCCATTACTTGCATATCTATTGTGCAACCTCTGGCGCGGCGTAAAAAACCCGTAAGTTTCAATGCTTCCATATATGCAAGATATGGCTTATGCAATGCATTAATGACTCCATTACTTGCTTATACCACTGTGCAACAAGACACCCGACATAACTCTGGCGCCGGCGTAAAAACCGCGTAGTTCAATGCCTTCCATATATGCAAATATGGCTTATGCAATGCCTTAATGCTCCATTCTTGCCAATACACTGTGGCGAACCTCTGGCGTGGCGTAAGAACCCGTCAGTTCAATCCTCCTATATGCAAATATGGGTTATGCAATCATTAATGGGCTCAGTACTTTGCATATACTACTGTGGCAACCTCTGCGGTGGCGTAAGAACCCGTGAAGTTCAATGCTTCTATTAGCAAATATGCTGTTATGCATGCATAATGGCCTCAGTACTTCATATCTACTTGTGGCCAACCTCTGAGTGGGTAGAACGCGTAAGTTCAATGCCTAATATATATGGCAAATATGGGTATCCAATGCATAATGGCGCCATACTTGAATATCTACTGTGGCAAACTCTGGCTGGCGTAGAAACCGTAGTTCAATGCTTATATATATGCAAAATATGGTACTGCAATGCATATATGGCTCCAGTACTTGCATATACTACTGTGGCAACCTCTGTCGCGGCGTAAGAACCCGTAGTTGCAACAATGCCTCAGGCAGTATGTGCAAAATATTGGATCCCAGTGTGGCCATGGGGAAGATTCATCTCTCTTGCTAGCTGTGCAGCACAGAGAATGGGTTAGGGTCCATCCCTGCTACAATAACCCCCATTTCTATACGCTCATTGCGAGGATGCCCCAGGGGTGATATCGCTTGCGAATCGCGAAAGGCCCATACTTCTATGTTATGGTATATATGTGTTATATTTTATATATATATATATATTTATATATATATTATATATATATATATAGATATATATATATATATATATATATATGTATAATAAGTGTAATAGATATATATATATATTAATAATATACTATTATATATATTGATATATATTTATATAAGTATATATATATAATATTATATATCTATAATAACTGTATTTATTTAAATATAAATAATAATATCATACGTAATATATATCTACATATGCATATTTATAATATATATACACAAAGTGTATTCATGTCAAATACACAGCTAGTCAGCCGTTTTTAGTTCACACTTACGCACACATACATACACACACACACACACACGCACTCACTCAGACAGACAGACAGACAGACAGACAGACAGACATATAACCACAACCACGCACCCAAGTACAGCAATGCTTTGACGCACATCACCCACCGCTGCTCTTCAGCAAAACGGAACAGAAAGAATGAGGAGGAGCCTCCTTCAATAGTAGTGGAAGTGTGGCAGCTTTAATCAAACATTGTGTATAAAACAAGCTTTCACTAGGAATTTTATGTCATCTTCAACAGTGTATGATTAAAAAATAGTTTCAGGTGTACCGCCAGATACTTGAGCGAGTGTTACCATTCTAAAATGAAAAACAAAAATAAAAATCATCTGTATATATATATATATATATATATATATATATATATATATATATATATATATCATATATATTAGGGCTTGTGCCTTGTATGATAAGGCGCCCTATGAGGGTAATGTTAGACTAGCGATAATCTATACGCTAAGTCGGTTGGTATTGCACTTCCATCTTCAATGGAGTGTCTGGGTTTTGTAGATCACTTACGAAGTCGGTATTATCTTTACGACGATGTGTTAAACTCACGGTTCGGTGAGGTTCTTGTAGAAAACACTAGGTATAAAAAATTATATATTCTTCTGAAGTTTTACATGGTGAAGATCAGATATGATTGTACAAGTCTTCTAATAACGATAGCTTGATCGCTTCTGCCAATGATGATGGCTAATCCTATTCCTCTACATGATAAAGCTTAGGTAAAGAGGTACAGGTCTTCTAATGACGATCGCTAACTCTGTTCTGCTTGTCTACCATCTCTGTTACAAGTTATGAAGGAACAGACAGTAGTTCGAACATATGAACATACTATCAGATGACATAGTTTCATACGAACACACAATCAAATGAGACACGCTACAGATCACGTAGGCGGTAGTTGTCTCAAGCAGGGAGCTTGGACTAATGTTTATAAACAATTGAATGACTACAGGTGACGGCATGTTATCTTAGCCTACATACTTATTGTATACGTCATCTTTAGCGTCTCTAGTCTGATCACATTCCTGCAAGCAATCTGGTTGACCTCTTTAGTTTTAGACTTTTATATATATGGATAACAATTCCATATTTTTTATTATGTAAACACTTACATCAGCTCGGTCAGCTACCAAAACCAACCACTGAATATTACTCAAACTTGACTTGCATTTGACTTATAGGAGTGTGATACAGACACTATGTGAATATATATATATATAAGTAAATAAAAATTCATGGTGTACATGAAATGATTCAAGTAATAAGATATAAAACAATGATATTAGTAAATAATAGTGATCACGTGATAAATAATGATACAGTTTTTCACTTCATCTCTTTAAGATACTTATGCTACAGAAAATACTAATGTACTCTGATAATTGCATAGAATGAAGATTAACATGATAAAAATCATATTTTAACTGATAAAAAATTTCATATATGAAATGATAAAATTATTAATGTTTATGCTGATTGATTCGTTGATTTTTATGCTAAATGTTATATATCTGATTCAGTAATTCATATACTAACTCATAAATAACTGCAGATTTGTTTATACATATGTATATGGATTCATATAATTATGATTATATATGTGCACATTAAATAGATTCCTATGCGTACACGCAAAGATATATTTCGATTCCGTTATTTATGATCATTTATATAGAGATTCCTATTGCGTACACGCAAAGATATCGACTCTGTTATTTTATGATCTTTATATAAGGATTTACATGATACTTTTATATATATAGGATACATGACCTTTTATATAGAGGACATTACCGAGGTATACTACTTCACTTTTAACTAGCTTTCGAACAACTTTTCGTCCATTACACAGTTCCAGACAACCACCTTTAGCCAATTGAAACGGCCTTTTCCAATGGTTAAAACAAGGGGAAAATTTGCCTGGGCGGGTCCAACGTTCTATTTTGCGCTCATACTTATTCTCTGCATCCTAAGCTACACGATTCCGTTCGCGATGAATAGATCATCCCAGCACGAGTCCTTCGCCAGCAAAGTAGAGTTGAATATCCTTCGTCGTAATTGTCGGAAGTATGTCCCTTTTTGTAGTCGAATTCCGACAGCCGCTGGAGCGTTCCGCATCAAAACGAGATTAACGACGAGATACGGTGTCGGTCGAGATTAACGACGAGATACGGTGTCGTCCGCGAAGAAGTCCATGAAATTCCTTTCACATTGTAGGCGGTTGTTACTGACTGTAGTCGTCCGCTGCGACGAACGATTTTTTTGAAGTTGCGATGTGAAACTCTCGTACTGCAGGATACTGTACCAGGTTCCATTAATCAGCCTGCAGTGAAATTCATACTTGTCACAAGGGCAAAGTAAATTCAGACGACATCCAAATACAGGGGAGGGAAGAGAGCCATTTAGACCAGACTTAACCCACATGAATTCGCTGATATTTTGGAATCCAAAAGAGTCCGCTGTACAAACTTTTTATCCATGGCATTAACAATGAGTGAACCTATCCAGGTCTATGATGACTGTAAAAATATCCATAATTATAACAAATAAATAGATATCATTACGAATCTCAAGAAATTCGATATTACTGGTAGTAAGTTTACTAGACAAGAAGTGGAAAACGGAGCCAATTGTAAGATTGCCAGCAACATAAGAGTCAAAGAGAAGATTAATCATGATCCTATGTGCCCTAACAAAAGTTTCATATTCAATTTTCTCGTGCGCATCCTCTGAGGTTAACTTTTAAAACATTATTAATAGGTAGGAGATGCAACGAAAAACCCACTATGTAACTAATTTCTATATAAACTTTGGGTTTTTCAAGAAAATGTGACATTTTCCCATGAATGTTTTACTTGAATTGTAATAGGCTAATGTTGCAAGTAAATATTTCATATATACTATCTTGATACTTCTAAATGTCTATGAGGTTCAGAAAAAAAAAACTTAATTCATTTTGTTGTTATAGAAATTCTATTTGCTTATATTGTTCATTAATTTTAAAATGATTACAAGTCCTTAACTAATTGCATTACACACACGGATAAGAATATGTTATGTGGCCTGTCATGTGACCTATGAACCACATGTGAAGTTCATGAACTAAGCATTCCTTTCTCCAGTCAATCTGCTTTTGCAAGCAGAGATGACACACAGATGAAGCCTGTGTAAGCAGATTATTGAGGTTAAAAGGAACAAACTGCTGATACGGCAATGATGACGTCGTCACTTGGCAGGAGATTGCTCTCAGCCAGCTAAGAGTTACGTTACTTGCTGTAAGAGATACGACTTTAGTATTTTCAAATGATATTTTAGTGTTTTAATTCTCCACCCGCATGAGAATAATGTCTGAAAAAAAAAAAAAAAACAACAGCTACCAAAATTGAACAATATATTAGTTTCATGTTGGCATTATGTTAAATAAATATTCCTTATTCAAACTATATGAAAAGGTTTCCATACAAATTCTATATATTATTAGCCCTGTATAAGATTCATATAGGATTATTCCATAGAAAAACATTTTCACTTCTAGACTTCCTGACTTTAAATCTCTTTTATTTCATTTTATTTATTTTATTTATTATTAGTTTATTTATTTATTTATTTATTTAATTTTTTTTTTTTTTTTTTGTTTTTTTTTTTTTTCATTGACTACGAATATAAATCACCGGGACAGACAATATGTCAGTAGGTTTTGATATGTGTTTGAACTTTTAGCTTATTTGTCATTACTAAAGCGTTAAGTTAGAGTTCAAATCTTTACGCATATATATTTGGTTACGTTTTGCTTATTGATATTATCGTGATTCCTTTTTTATTATAATTTGTAACCCTTCCGACTTCTTACGGAGTGTATTATATTGACTCCACTTGTATCCATACTTATTTATTTTTTTATATTTATTTATTTATATATTTTATATATATATTTGATAAATTAATGGTTGGCTTGAATATGTGGAAAAGTGTTCTAGCGGCGTACCGTATAAGGCTACTTGCGGCATCAATTCTATAGATACAAGATATAAATGATAAACGTATTTAAAACCGCGAGAACCGCTATAATCCAGTTCGGATCCAACATCACGAGTTGTAACTCGTAAGACATTGACACTTCCTATTTAATTATCCGTTATTCTACCAAACGATTGACTCTGGGTGATAAAATATTATTGGTTGGTTTTCTTAATGGAAAGGAATTCACACAACGTGTTAAGGAGATTATTATTGATTTACACCACCCGAGTCACAGATTATTATGTGTTGAATTCCATATTTACTGATTTAGCACTCATAAATATTCTTAACGCACTCAATTGCGGTGTTTGTTTTAGTGCTATTAATTCTATATAACGTGTCAAGGAACTATTGACACTAAGAAGTGTTTATTCCCTCTGTCAGACTCGTAATTCTGTTAATAATTCTAAGTATATTCTTTCAAGGATTGATTTGGCACAGGATAGGCCCTTAACTGACAGGTGTCTTAGTGTGTCCCTTGTTTTCATGACACGTGTTACAATCAGTTATGTGCTTTTTATATCTGTAAGCATTGTAGGCCAGTAAAATAGTGATTTGGCTTTCTGTGACATAGTAGGGAACCCTGGATGACGGAATGCAACCAGTTTATGACGATTGGTATGAAAGAGATTATTACTAATACCTTGGTCGTTAGTCATCTGCTGTGTTTCTTCGGGTTTACCTCGTCACAGACCTACATATAATATTACATTTGATTACATTATTCTGATACACATACTTTAAATATACCTTTGCTTTAGGGTTTCTGCTCGAAGTGTTTATTGGTTTGCTTAGCCGCTGACCCTGTTTCCGTTTCGAACGTGTTTATTGTTTGGTGTTTATTGTTTTGCTTATCGCTGTTGACACTTGCTTTGTTCAGTTTGTAACAGTTCTGCGCTCCGACCCAGATATTCAATGCTCGCGATCTCTTGGGTTAAGGAATTTTCTTGTTTAGATACGGTTTTAACAATAGGCACGGATGTTTCTATATCTTTTAGTCTAATTAATGGTTCTTTGCAATATGGTGCGGGATTGCGGGATAATGCGTCAGCTATGATATTTGCTTTCCCAGGTAGATACTTATCTTGGCTCCAAAGACCTGAATGATCATTTGTCACCGAGTTCCTTTTGGACTGTGATAAAGCCTTTGAAAAACTCGGTAAAGGACTCATGTTCAGTAAGGACTTTATCAGGATAGCCATAGATTATGAACTTAAGATGTACTAGTGAGTTAAAGATACCTAGCCTTCCTTGCCTATTACTGCATATTTACTTTCAGAGGGCTTTAGTTACGTGAATAAAAAGCTATAGGGAAGAACTGTTTATCATATTACTGAAGTAGTATCCCTCTTACCCCTTGGTCTGAGGCGTCTGTTGCAATAAAAAAAATTCCTTATTTAAATCAGGGATTTTTACGTTAAGTAAGCTGCATTTTCCGCTTTTAAAGATAGTCGAACGCCTGTTGATGCTTTCAGACCATAATAAATCTTACGCTATTCTTCGTAAGATCTGTTAAAGGAGCTGTCATGATTGAAGAGTTACATATTTCCATACGATTGTAATACCCACTACAGCACAAAAGTGCTGTATCCCCCTTTTACGTTAATAAGTACCGAAAGTTATGAATAGCCGACACCCTCCATGGACTATTTTAAGACCTTGACTAGACACATAAAACCTAGATAAAATATAGTTCGGTTTTTAAAACTCACATTTAGTATACTTACTCTGAGATTATTTGTCTTTGTCTTCTGTAGCACTAGCTCTACTTTATGTGAATGTACTTCTAAGTATTAGAAAAGATTACAAGATCAACCATATAAGCATGTAGGGTATCCCTAAAAATCTCCAAACACTATATTATAATTGGGGTGCAACGTAAGCCGGAGGCATACGTTAAAAATTGATAATGTCCCCTGAGTGTGCTGAAAACGGAGTATGAGGTAAAATCAACTTAGGTAATGGTATCTGGTTAAAAGCTTTTAAGTAAGTCCCAAGTTGGCGAAAAAATTTATTCTAACCTAACAGAGATAAGATGTCGTCGGTACATCGCACTGGAAAACTATCGGAAGTCGTTTCCTTGTTTAAGCGACAGTAATCTGCGCAGATACGCCAAGTCCGATCTTTTATGGCATGACGTTTGAGGGAAAAATTATATGGGCTATTTAGAATTTCCTTAATGACTCCTATTACTAACATTTTTCAACTTCGTCATTTATCTCTATTTTAAAAAATTTTTCATTGAGAATCTATACGAAGGTACGTAAATAGCTTTATGTTTTGTGTCCTTAGACCGTGTTTTGTTTTCAATGACATCCGTTTTCTCCCAGAGATCACTCGCTAGTGGAGAAACTTCCTGGTATTCAGGTAGAAGATAAAAAAAAAATTCTGCTGAATCACCTCTGCTTGAATGACTTTACGGATATTACTTTAGATAGATTATCAGAGAGATTCATCCACGGACTGGTTGGGGCGTGGATTAAAAAAAATAAGCAACAATAAAAAAATGCGAATATTATACTTCCGTATCCACGATATGTATACTTTTAGCGGGCTTGTTGTTCGCGGAAATCGTTATATTTCAGAGTGTCGGGAAGGATTAAAATTTGTTCATTTCCCAGCAAAGTCTTTTTACACGCACTAAGACATTCGAGGTGCATGCTTCTCGAGATTTTGCGTGCAAAGTACGACTGCGCGTTGTGGAAGAATTCTGTGGGTCATTTGAACAATGTTACGATTATGAGACAAAATGTATGTTCCTTTATTAATAAGTTATTATTTGATTAACTGTCTCATTTTTGTTTCAAACGGATTTTACTATGTTGAAGGTTTAATAGGATTTTCCTTTGATAAACACGCCTTATTTTGCAGGATGTAAGATAAATATTTTGTATACCCCTAGATGGATCTTACAATTACACTACATACAGATCAATGTTTTTTTATAACTATAGAGGTATCTGTAGGCGCTCGCTTATCCGACTTCTCATTAGGGAAGTTCGAACAACAGACGGTGAGTCCGTAAATACAAGATTATTAACGGTGTATTAAAGAAATAAAACAAGATATTCTAATACGGCGCGTACAGTTGGGCTTAATCCACCAGTATTTATTATAACTTAATGTATTAAAACTTAAAACGAAAACCTGCTCTGATTACTTATACGGTCGTGTGTTTCATAGGAAAAATCCTTTTTAGTTCAAAAAGATATCGGTATGTATGAACCAACATCGCTTTCCCACTCTGCTAGAGTCGCTATTGTGTGGAATTTTGCTTCGCTTTGAAAACTCGGCAGATTTAACTAACCTTGGACGCTTGACTAGGTGACACAGTCACCGAGTTTGCTTGTTTGCTTCTGGAACGGGCTACTGTTTCTATTTCTTTTTGTAATAATTAGGATCCTTCTCTTTATTACCATCGGCAACGTATTGTGTGTTTTTTAGCATTATGTTGCTGGTTACGTATAAAGCAATGAATGATGAAACTATTAGGACTGAGCGATTACTAATAAGACAAGTTATCACTACTGCATACAATTTTAACTGTTTGTACTTCATTCTTTGCTAAAATTTGAAAATAGTGAGGGATCCTGGTCAGCGCATTTAGCCTGATGAAAGTTTTTTACAGGACATGTTCTTCCTTGCAATCCAGCCATATTTTTAAAGTTAAAGTTGAGTCATTGAGGTTCGATATTTTATATACTCAAAAAACTCAAGGCTAAAACTGCGATCGGGACTTGCAAAGGAGCATTTATTGTCATGACCCGAAATAGTGTTACCTCTAATTATATAGATTTGTACGGTGTTCCACTTGTGTTTTTGTGTGTTTTTCTAATCACTACGGTGCTTACGACCCTATCCATGCATCTGTATAAATACAGGGGACGTCCACTGCGTAAACGCATATTCACTGTTTAATATGATTTGTTACGTAAGGATTAATAATCACCCAAAATGATAAAATTAACATAGTATATGATTATGATATTTCAGTAGAACTTCTGGAAACAGACACTCAAAGATAAAAAAACTCGCAGTAGCGAAATCTCAATGATGTAGTATAATTTCTGTAAAAAAGTAAGATTAAGAATGTCTCGTAACTTCAGCCCACAGGAATAAACGAAATTCGACTGCAAAGGAACACTCAAAGTTACTCCAAATGAATAAAAAAATTGTACTTAGCTTGCTTTTGTGGAAGTCACGATGTTCCGATAACGAACACACGGCCTTGGTCCTCCTTAAAATCTATTAGCGGACGACCTGGTTTGGCTTCAGTTTCCCCCGTGCGCGTTGTTTCGATGATTCGAGCCCTTGAAAATCCGATGCTGCAGACGCGTTCGGTTTGTTTCTTAGCAGTGCCGGAAACGCTCACTAACGATGTTTTCTTGAATGATTCTAATGATTAGACGAAGCTTCCGTTGCCGTAGAAAAGGACACGTCGGTTTGTTTCTTGAAGTTATTCACTAACGATGATACTAAGTTGCTTGACGAATCTTGTTGTTTTCTCCGAAGTCGCTCACTAATGATGATACTAGGTTGCTTGAAGAATCTGCTGCTTTCGTCGTCGTTGACTTCATGATTTATTATTCTGTTTTTTCTCGTAGGACGTTGTAGAGTTTCTTCTGGTCCGCTGGCCACCAATATTAGGGCTTGTGCCTTGTATGATAAGGCGCCCTATGAGGTAATGTTAGACTAGCGATAATCTATACGCTAAGTCGGTTGGTGGTTATTTGCACTTCCATCTTCAATGGAGTGTTCTGGGGTTTTGTAGATCACTTACGAAGTCGGTATTATCTTTACGACGATGTGTTAAACTCATGGTTCGTGAGGTTCTTGTAGAAAACACTAGGTATAAAAAAATTATATATTCTTCTGAAGTTTTACATGGTGAAGATCAGATATGATTGTACAAGTCTTCTAATAACGATAGCTTGATCGCTTCTGCCAATGATGATGGCTAATCCTATTCCTCTACATGATAAAGCTTAGTAAAGAGGTACAGGTCTTCTAATGACGATCGCTAACTCTGTCTGCTTGTTCTACCATCTCTGTACAAGTTATGAAGGAAACAGACAGTAGTTCGAACATATGAACATACTATCAGATGACATAGTTTCATACGAACACACAATCAAATGAGACACGCTAACAGATCACGTAGGCGGTAGTTGTCTCAAGCAGGGAGCTTGGACTAATGTTTATAAACAATTGAATGACTACAGGTGACGGCATGTTATCTTAGCCTACATACTTATTGTATACGTCATCTTTAGCGTCTCTAGTTCTGATCACATTCCTGCCAAGCAATCTGGTTGACCTCTTTAGTTTTAGACTTTTATATATATGGACTAACATTCCATATTTTTATTATGTAAACACTTACATATATATATATATCATATATATATATATATTAATATATATATATATATAATGAGAGAGAGAGAGAGAGAGAGAGAGAAGAGACCGAGAAGAGAGAGGGGAGAGACGGGGAGAGCTCCTTGCGATCAGTTACCGTGGGGTCAAAAACGAATTCTGACCAAAAATGCAATTAACACACGGAACATTAAAAAGCGGTAAATAAGTAAAAAAAATGGAAGAAAAGGAGAAAGAGCGAATCGACGACCCTTTCCGACATAACGTGAAAAGGGCGTGACGTTTCTTTCAGAAATCCTCGAGTCTCGAGCAAGAAATAAAAAGACAACAACAAAAATGTCAAACGGTATTTTTCTAATCCCCCACAAACAAACGATGGTTCGCGGATGTCGAATGAACTCCCGTAGGGCTACCCCCGCCCCCCCTCCCCCCATTAAAAAAAATAGAAAAGGATTCCTTTCAAAGATGAGGTTACCGTTGTTCTTTTTCTTTTTCTTTTTTGTTTAATTAGTACACAGATTTACTTGGTAAAACGGCAACGTTTCTACAGCAAAAAAAAAAAGGAAAAAGAAAAAACAAAGAGATTTTTATGACGAAAATGGAAGAAAATAAAAAGCAAAATATGTATTCAATAAAAGTCATTCTCTTTGAACACATTTCTATTTCAGCTTTCCCTTGAGACATTCTCATTCTGATGCAAAAACGGCTCTCACAACAACCTGGTTTGCCTTGCAGCATCTTTGAAAAAGACCCCACAAAATTACTGTGTGTAACGTGTTACTTATAAGTATTTACATTTTATTTGACTCAACACTCGAGTACTTCCAGGCCCTATCCGTGTCCCTTTTTCAAGAGATGCGTAGGTTGTCAGTCAGCCTGGGTCAAGGCCCAACAGTCTGCTGGGCCTTGACCCAGGCTGCCAACCTATATATATGCATCTCTTGAATAAGGGCCACAGATACATAGGGTCTGGAAGTATACGAGTGTTGAGTCAAATAAAATGTAAATACTTATAAGTAAAACACGTTTATACACAGTTCATTTTGTAGGTTTTTTTCAATCTTTAGAAGAAAACTGAAAAAACGTTTTGTTTTAATATAACAAAATCGTTTAAAATGACAGTTTCATTTTTCAGAGCAGAATATCTTTTCTGGCCATCTTCCATATATTTCACTTCAACAGATTGCTTCCTCTCTGCTCTTCAGAAGCTGAGCGACAAGAGTTTATTGTTTATTATCATTCATATGGCCTATGCCACTCGTCAAGTGTCACAGGTCTCTTTATTATTTTCTATATATAAAAGTTGACTGCGATGAACGTTGATGCTCACAAGCTTAAAAAGACGTGACACGTTTCGTTTGATATTTATGAAACCGGCGGTAAATATCCACAGCCGATGTTTGAAGCTAATCGTGCCTGGTGGAAGCGCACAGGACTTAGCCCCTCAAGAGGTTACAGTTCAAAAACACAGCATATCAGACACAGACAGAAGCGTCAGTAATAATGACTGCAAATATTACCGTCGGCCTCGAAAAAACATTATAATAACAATGATCATTACCCTGATCTTTTAAAAACATAATTCTATCAATTTCAAGCGTTGGACGAGTGGTTTTCGCCCTCGGTACCAATCCGTGGTCCGAAGTTCGATTCTCGGCTCGGCCAACGCAAAATCAGAGTAAGGAATTGATTTCTGGTGAATAGACATTAATTTCTCGATATAATGTGGTTCGGATCTCACAATAAGCTGTAAGGTCCCGTTACTAGGTGACAAATTGGTTCCTAGCCACGTAAAAATATCTAATCCTTCGGGCCAGCCTAGGAGAGCTGTTAATCAGCTCAGTGGTCTAGTAAAAACTAAGATATACTTAGTAAGGCAAAACCAATGGAATAATCTTGCCCCATAAAGAGAAAAAAAATAATTACAGACTCATGTGAAATTTAAGTAATGTGACAGATCCACCACAGGTTACTACGAACTGTTAAAAAATTTATATTGATTCCTCATCAAGGCATGATTTCATGGCGATATATCTCCATATATACTTCTAAATTCATAATGGGAAAAAGTAAAGAACTAGAATTAATGTTTCTTACTTGTAAAAACTAATAATTAAAGTAATGTTGCTTTAAGGTCCACAATAATATACTAATGGTAGAAGTACTAACATTTTATAAAGCTTTACATAGTTTAATAAAATTTTAACACCGCTACCATTAATATATTATTGTGGACCTTAAAGGTGCCCTCGTAATTGAGAGTTTCTACCCACTAAAGTAACGCTGTACTAGACGTCAAATGAACTCAGAAAAATGGCAAACTATCAATTCCACATTCTTGCCATCAAGACTCACGTGTTTCAAGCGATAAGCCAAAAAGTCAGGAGGCAATAAGTTCATTCTCTCTGTTACATGAGGCCCTTCTAGCTTTCAAGAAGTAAATGCTCCTCTACAAGAATTATCGCCATTCCTCTCACGGGTATCAGCTGTGAAAAGTACTTCTAAACAATACTATATCGACCAATACTAGTCATTTGTAAAACATGTAAATCTGAAAATTAATTTTAAAAATTAATGTAACTAAAACGACTATCATTAACCAATTATAATAACTAAAACGACTATCATTAAGAACGCCTAAACTTTGATAAGCCAAAGAATATCTCCAGTTTAATCTGCTAGCATAATGCATAATTATACGCATGAAAAAATACACAAATGAAGAGAAATTTGTTTATGGGGAACCAACTTTAATGTAAAAAAAAATGCGCATATTCATGCTCCTAGATAGGTATATGATTCCTATATATAAGAGCAAAAAACAAATAATTCGATTTGATATAAAAGGTCCAAACTTGAATATGTCAACGTTTTTTTTGTCTTTTTTTTATCGGCTGGTTAACGAAACTATAAAAACATGAAAGTATCTACGGAACAATTTGGGTAAGCATCTCACTCAACCAATTATTTCATATGCCCATTACGTACGACAATTTTTGAGGTAAACAAATAATATGCAGCTTGATTCCAGTGAATATTTGTTTGGCTTCTCCTGACAGACTCACGCGCGCACACCACATTAGTTCTCGCTCTTGAACGACCAAGGATTGAATACTTTGTCTTTCAAATGAAAAAAAAAAAACTCTTAAACACAGGGAACTCCTTGCATCCATAAAAGCTTATAAACAAGCACCTTAAACAGATGAAAGAGAAGTTAATTTTACTAGATTTTCAATTATATAAACAACAAGTCTCTCTCTCTCTCTCTCTCTCTCTCTCTCTCTCTCATCTCGCTATATATATATTATATTATATATATATATATATATATATATATATATATATATATATATATACATATATTATATATACATATATATATATATATATATATATATATACATACATATATATAATATATATATATATATAATATATAGTGTATGTATATATCATAATATATGCTGCATATATATATGTGTGTGTGTGTGTGTTGTTGTGTGTGTACATGACCAGTATTTCGTGTGGTCACCATACATAAAGCACACCAGATCCTGTAGCAAGCCAACTACTGAATCTATGATAGATTATATTGAAAGTTTGAAGGTGAACTATACATACTATTACATATACATAGAGAGAGAGAGAGAGAGGAGAGAGGACGAGATAGAAGATGAGAGAGAGAGAGAGAGAGAGAGGGAGAATTTTAACAAGTATAGGAAAGGTCGTGGAAAAGAAACCATGGATGGGATAACCCAAGTACAGCAGGAAACCGGAAGAAGAAGAAGATAAAGGGAAACGATAAGATAAAGACAATAACAAAGAAAAAAAACTGAGAAGTTCCACCTCCCACAAAAGGAGACGGGGGAAAGGGAGCCAATGGCACAGTAACGGTAAAAGTGAGGCGATGTACGGGACGAAATGGAGGAATGCAAAAAAAAAAAAAAAAAAAGTGAACAAAGAATGAGTGGCTCTGATCAATTAAAAATGAAACTTAACGGAAGATTAAATAAAATAAAAACTACTGAGGATAGAGGACTGCAATTTGTATGTTCGATGATGGAGGTGGTTGGAAGATCAACATACAAATTTTGCAGACCTCTAGCCGCAATAGTTTTTAAGATCTGAGAGTGGACGAAAAAAAGAAAAAATGCGGACGGACAGACAAGCATGAGAAAAAGGGTTATAAATTCCACATATACAATGACGATAAGACTGCACTCATCGGCAGCCAATATATCGCCCAAATACAGAAGGGTGATGTTCAGCATAGCTTCATTATTAGTAAGAACAACTAAATGTGGTGTGTGTATATATATATATATTATATATATATATATATATATATATATTATATATATATATATATATATATATATATATTACTGCTAATGCAGTAGTACAATCTATGAAGATAAAGGCTCCTAAAACACAGATTATAGGTTGCAACAAACCCTTTCAGACGCTTGCCTGTCTCCCTGTTCACTGGGTAAAATGTTTTTCCAGTTGAAAAGGGACCCAGACGACCCCCGAAAACATCTGAAATGTTTTGTTGCAACCTATAATTAGTGCTTTATGGGCCTTTTATCATATATGCAAAATATATATTTGTGTGTATGTATTTATATGTATATATATAGTATATGTACAGATATGTGCGCAAACTTATGCATATATGTGTGTGTGTGTATGTTGTACTAAAGAAATTTTACGCTTCTCTCATCAAAAAACCTTATGACAAAATTTCTTTTAATTATTAATTTTAATTCTGTAAAATCTATTTTGTCTCATAATCTGTGACTGAAATATTAAAAAGTCCAGCTCTCTTTTTAGTTACTTTCCCGACGAAGACATCATTTATTGATTCATTTTTAAAGTCTTCTCCATCTGCATGGTTTCTGGAGCCGTCGACCAGGGTTGCCAAGATGGCAACTTTGGTGCCAAATCCTGAAAGTTGGAAACTTTCTAAGGTTGGTTTGGCAACAGAATTTTGTGGTTTGGCAAAACTACCACCGAAATTGGCAACTTGTTGGTTGGCAACTTTCGTTATATTGTTGGCTTTTCTGAACGATTGTTGCAAAATTCTACTGCAAAGTACCACAATTATGCTTTGCCGCTTACCATCACAGCCAGAATAGTTTTGAAATTAACTTCTTTGCCAATACAAAGGTCAAACCTCCACTCTGACCTGAGTAATCAAGAATTAAGAACGACATTTTGCCGCCACGGCCACGTTTGTTGTGTTGTTGTTGGGAGAGGGGTTGCTGTGATATTTTGCTTTATTTCATAGAATTGTAAGTGATTATTACTATGATTTATTGCTGCTGTGTATAGTATCTCCTTTCGAGATAACAGGATCATAAAAATGACGTAGACCTATAAGGGCGTATGCCTTTTTGTTGGTTTACGCAGGTTATGAAGTTTTAATTATAGGCCTATCTTATAATTTAACTGTTTTATTTTAGCTCTTGTGTTTATTCTTGTTTTTGTTGCTGCTGTTATGGTGCTTGTGGGTCTTCGAAAATTTTTTCATGATGTATCCATAAACATTGCAGAATAAACCATATTGGCGCAAAGAATTATCCGCTACTTTTAACTGATATTTAGTAATGCTTTAATTAAAAGTAATCGAGATCTTTATGAATATTGTCTGCGCTAGAATATTCTCCTAACAACAAAGAGAGAGAGAGAGAGGGAGAGAGAGAGAAGAGAGAGAGAGAGAGAGAGAGACTCAATAAGAATGCCCCAAAACCAAATGATTCATGGGCTACTCGTAGTCGCAGACTGGTTTGGATCATTCTCATACATACCTTTCAGCTGTCATAACATTTTTCTAATTTGTTAAGTATCTTATGACTTGCCTTCCCTACCATAGCCTTCATTCTCATAGAAATGCTACAGCAGCCTTATATTTATTTACTCGTCACAGCAATATAATTTATCCCTTTAGTAAATATATTTTCAGTATAGTAGTTCGTTGAAAGCAGTTCGATAGGTGGTGTAAGGCTGAGACAGTCCTAAGATTTTTCCGCCGTCCACGCATGTATGTGTATGTGCTCTTGCTGATAAGTGTACATTCCCACTTTATGCATATACATTATTTATCGTGGAGTTGAAAGTTTCACTTGAAACTACTATATTAATAACAAAGTGCCCTATTTCCGACAGATACGGGTAGAAAACCATTTGCAATAAGAAATTGACGTGTAGGCCCATAACCCGTCGTTGCCTCAAAATATATTTTTGATTTTGCGTAGGCCTATCCCCTGTCATTGCCTCAAAGGTATTGAATCCTGATTAGGCCCCTGCCCTATCATTGGCTCAAATATTGAATCACGTTGTGGCCTATACCCTGTCATTGTTCCAAAATAAAAGAATTTGAAGTGTACCTATGCCCTGTCATGCCATAAAATATAAGAATTTGACGTGTAGGCCTAATGCCCATTTGGCTCAAATTATGAATTTCCGTAGGCATACCCTGTCTGTTCAAAAGAATTTGAATGTAAGGCCTATGCCCGCATTGCCATAAAATATAAGAATTTTGAGTAGGCCTAAGCCCTGAAATTGCCTCAAAATATAAGAAATTTGCACAAAAAGGTATTTCAACAAAATCTAAAGACTCCCACTACTGTTCATTTATCCCATTCTCATTGATAGCTAATAGATAAGATAGATATAACTTAATGTGATGACATTTGAATTTTGGTAGGAATATGGAAAATCGGCTGTTGTTACTTATTGGGGCTTGGGGCGTGAGGGGGCAAGTTGAGTCTTGGGGGGACAGATGCCCCCCAGCCCCTCCCCCCTAAATGACGCCCCTGACTGGGATAATAAATGCAAATCGAAAACTGCTATTTGTATTAGTACAAAGTTTCAACACAACGATAATACCCTGTGAAATTACAGTTTCTCTCATTTTATGGCAAATGCGCAGGTAACTAAAAGAAAACAATGTATATAAGGAGGATGTTTTTGGCTAATTAATCAAGGGTTATTAGTGGAAAAAGGGGTTGCAACTTTTGGCAACTTTTTTAGCAATCATTGGCAACTTTAGTTTTGGAAACCTGGCAACCCTGTATCAAGACAGCCCAGCAGACCACAGTCTGTCTCCTGCATTTCTCAAAAGATACATTGGGACGTCACTCTCAAAATTCCCAGTAAACGTTTATTATAATTTAGAAACAGATGTAGAGTTTAATTAAGAAATAAATAAGTAAATGGATGAATAAATTGATAGTGTCTTATAATGAAATATATAACAAATGGAAAATAAACAATACTAAATATTCCCAGTACATGTCTATAATTTCGGAACAGATGTAGAATTTAATAAATGAATAAATGCTTACATAAACTAATATATATAATCGGCTACAAAAATTAAAAATGAAATATTAAATAAAAATACAAAAAAATACCTAAATAAAAATGCTAAATAATATGCAACCCTGGTCAACTATACCTCTCCTTGCTTGCAGTCAGAAAACACTTCAAATGCCCACATACCTGAAACACAAGAAAAATGCCAACTAGAGTACAAATAATAACCATTTATTTGCGAATAACAAAATACAAAGGTATACCCATAAACTTTATAATTAAACTGTTTTCATACATTTATCCTTAAACAGAAATAAACGATTTCTAACCCAGCTCCTCTTAGGAAAATCATCTGAGAGTCCCTCTATACGATATTGAATATCCTGTAGAATTCTCACTGGAAACAACCGGGTAACCGAATAATAACCGAAAATGAGCAGCATATTGACCTTCAAAATTACAATCAGTGGATATTACCTCTGTATATACTATCATTTCAAAGCACTAATGTTCCAGGTAATTAACCCCTTTGTCAAATGCAAATGAAAGATCAGTGAATACTCTCTCTCTCTCTCTCTCTCTCTCTCTCTCTCTCTCTCTCTCTCTCTCTCTCTCTCTCTCTCTCGATGGCACTGATGGAACGCCAACCGAATGTTCATCAGAAATATTGGGGTACAAATAATTTTATCAAATTATTCCACTTGTTATTTGCTAATATAAAAACCCTTATTTGTGCTGCATGAACACCCCCCCCCCCCCCCCTCTCTCTCTCTCTCTCTCTCTCTCTCTCTCTGGCCCAAAAGAACTTGATCATACACCATAGACCACATTCACTTAAGTAACATCTTCGCAAATGTAACGACATTAAATAAGAGGCAATTGGTTATTTATTGTCTAAGAGACACTGAAGACAATCAGATCGATCTGCTGAATATGAATCTAAACAGAATGGCGTTACAATCGCCAAGGTCACACGACAGAAGCTGCACGAAATTAAAATAAAATAAAATAAATAAAAATAACCGTTACAAAGACCTCCTCCTCTTCAACAAAAGAGCATCGTTGCTCCGACCGAAAACGACGACGTAAAACGGAACTAAACCAAACTGAAAGTGAATTCCATTAGGCTGAACTTTTAAGACTTTTTTTTTTAATAAAAACAAATGTTTGTTTTTTTCATCTCCATCTACAACTCGCTAATTATTTTTCCTCATTTCCTTCGATACCTCTCGCCGTACTGACTAGACATAAGCAAAAGTGACATATAGGCCTTGATCAGAAAAATATGATTGGCCTTATTATATAATAATGTATTGGGCGAATTAGCCTATTCAAATGCGCATGTTCCAAGTGTTTAAAAGCGATCTCGTGAACGAACAGAACACAGGCTAGCCCTGGTTGGGGGAGGTTGATTTTTAGTCGCCCCACCCCAAACCCCATTCTGTCCCAAACTGACGATAAATACCTACATCATTCCTCTCGTATGACGTCATGTAACGGTCCCCTACATGAAGGTTCCAGTTCAAAAGCTTCCTCATTCTAAAACTGTTCATTAACGAATCTTCAGAGCAATCGGCTACCACTTAAGTACAAAAATCCGTTTTGTTCAAGGGCCAAACTTCAGAAACACCCTAATTCTGAAACTGTTCATTATACGATCTTAAAAACAATAGGCCTACCACGCTAGTACAAAAACACACTTTGTGCAGGGAATAATTTTACCTGAATAGCTCTAGCTCAGCCGTTGAAGACACAACAGGCGCCTAATTTTTTCGACCTTTCACAAGACGAATTTTCACCCTTCTATATATCCCTTCAACAGCGATTCCCTTGTTTTTTTTTATGGAAAAAGTTCATCTTCAAAGTTACAAGCTTCCTTTGTCACAATAAGCTTTAGTAAACACGAACCACTAGTCTTTGAGGTGAAAAAACGCGTCTTCAAAACGTCAGACTCAGCAAACAGAACGAGAGAAAACCGCCGAGTTACGAATCTGTCAGTCGAATGAACGCAACCGCGGTCAGACTGGTGAAGTTTATCGTCACAACTACAGAAGCATTTTTGTAGGCCTAAGTTGAACTTACCGTCCACACTAATCATTATCATCCTACATTTGCCGCCTTCCTCGCGGTAGCTGATTTATATTACCAAAGATAAAACGCATGAAATATAAGTAAATAAGGGCAAACATACAAGTAAACATTATTTCAACAACTCGTTTACCCAACGAATTGTTTTCGTCTAAACCGTCTCCGGAACAGACGCAACTTTTCACCTGAACAATATTCCATCTCTCTCTCTCTCTCTCTCTCTCTCTCTCTCTCTCTCTCTCTCTCTCTCTCTCTCGTATTAATTAACCGCTAAGATGGCCATCATATAAAACAACTTGCTAGGATTTCATTTTGCCTACAACCAAAAGGTGTTATAGTTTCCCAAGTGAAGCTGTGGAATATTTCGCCCGGACAAACAACAGTTTCCCCTACCCACATCCATCCCAGCCACATAGGGGCCAGCTAACATTTGAACCTCCCAAATCGCAGCTCCGTAAAATGAAAAAAAATAAAAATCATAATAATAATAATAAATAAATAATAAAAATGGTTAAAATTTCCTCGTCTCGTAAAACAGCGAATAAAAAGGAAAATAATACAAGGAATGGTACGAACATGTTGTGCATAACGAGGAACATGGCATATAAAAACAGGAATTTTCCTTACTGGTGGGGGGGGGGGGGGAGAAGGTAAGGGGGTTGGCAGAGTATTGCGACCGTAAAAATGGCAAACATCCTCCCCCTAACCGTCACCCTCGGCTGCAAGATGTGAATTTCGGAGCAAGGAACAAGGTAATATCTTTATTACTATAAAGTAACATTCACAAGATAAAAGCGTGTGAAATTAAAATTAGCATTATATATATGTATATATAAATATATATATATATATATATATATATATATATATATATATATATATGTGTGTGTGTGTGTGTGTGTGTGTGTGTGTGTGTGTGTGTGTGTGTGTTTAATCTGTGAGTTTGAGATCATGGGCATAATATTAAATTATGAATTACTGTTACGGTAATTCACATCACGAGTTTACCCAATTCTTCCGATTTCAATTAATTCCCAACATCCCATCAGGAGAGAGAGAGAGAGAGAGAGAGAGAGAGAGAGAGAGAGAGAGAGAGAGAGAGAGTATACATCAATTTACTTGCAACACAGATATAATTTTCAAAACAAGCTCAGAGAATATCATAAACTTTTTTAACTTTACCTTTAACAGCTGAATGAATCGCCAGAAAGAAGACGACGTCACCTGGAATAAATGAAAATAAATATCACGAAAAATTACATTCTATCACTTTAGCATAATATAGGAGCACGATTTATCTTTTACTACTTGTTAACTTCCATATAAATATAAAAAATACATAAATAAATATATTAATAAATTCACGGATAATTTTAAAGTTCTCAGGGTGATAAAAATGTAATTGGAAACTTAATACTTGAAACCTTCCAAAATAGGCCTATCTGTAACTTATATATTGAAATCTTGATATTTTCTATCAATTCTCCCCAAAAGTTTTACTGGGCTGTAAAAAATTCTTGCCAAATAAAAAAACAATGAATTAAAAAAACATTTGATAAAGTATGTAAATATTAGTCCACAGAGAATGGAAAAGGAATATCTAATTAGAGCCAAAAGTATGTTTAGAAAGCAAGAGCCCGTGCAAGCACAGTACAATCTCAATCGAACATAAAAGGGTTACAAATTCTAACTCACTCAATGTAGCACTTGTGTCCAGCAATGACACTCCTTTCAACTGAATCACAGACTCCTAAATTACATTCACGGGCTTCCTTTGGAAGCAAGAGCCCGTGCAAGCACAAGACTCACTCAGTCTTAGAGCAAAGATTTGATCATTCGAATTTTTCTGGTCTGACAGCAATGACCATGAAAGCCAGTGACAGAATAGTGACAGAATCTATTCAGAAATTGCCTCTCCGAGGTTACCCCCAGTGCTTACATGCATTCCTTACCTTTACCTCGATGAGGTACTTGTATTCCTTCTTTCATGTGGCTGCAACCCAGCACAATCCATATAAAAAACAGATTTTCCAGAGAGAGAGAGAGAGAGAGAGAGAGAGAGAGAGAGAGAGAGAGAGAGAGAGAGAGAGAGAGAATATTACGCATTTAAATGCCAGTTTCAGACAGTGATACAAGCCCTGAATAATTATACCTCTGGGCCATATGAACGGACAGTAAACAGCCAAAATATAATAATAATAATAATAATAATAATAATAATTAATAATAATAATAATAACTACAAGCTTCAGCACCAGTATAAATTTGACGACCGTACCCGCACTGGCTGTAAACAAGGATACAAACATTGGTTCCTAAAACTAACAAAATTAACCTCAGCGTATTTGTTACTGGCCTTTAACGATTTAACGTTGTTATAATGATAACATTGAACAACTTTGAATGATAAAATATAGTTAGATTATAATATTTTACATTAACAAAATCAAGATTAACAGCTAAATAACAGAAGTAATACTTGGTGCAAAGTAAAACCTGAGACGAAACAATACCAGTTGCTCAACAAACTGTTCAGATCACAATAATTTGTCAATAAAATTTCATTCTATGAACAGTTCCTTTACATGCATATAAAAATGTACTTTATTATGGTACCAAAGTAAAATCTACGTCCGTAAAATAAAAAATAATCTTCAATATTGGTTCAAGCTAGAACTTGAAGCATGGACCACTGAAGCTATAGGCCTATGCTGCAGAGTCTCCACTTATTTTACTGGTACTATAACATTTACTTATTCATTCTTTTTTAATTTAACCTTTATTTATTCCAAGTATCGTTCCAATGCCCAACAATGAAAAATATATGAGCAATGTCTATGTCCATGTTAGCCTTTTATGTCGTTTGTAGTATAATATGCCACCAACAAACTAAGGATGACGGGAACTGAACCGAACGGCGCCAGTCACTGAGCTGTTATAATTATTTGCATGCTAAAGGATATATATATATATATATATATATATATATATATGATATATATATATATATATATATATATATATATATATAGAAATGCAGAATATTTCTTAGATCAGCCAAAATCTCACAGCTATCATTCAGTGCAATGAGTGAAATTCCTCCATCTTCCACTTCCAGCCAAATGTAACACTGGAGCGACTGTTGCATTCACCTCCCCAGACAGTCACGACAAAACATATTACATGCCATCTCGAATATTAAACTTAAACGTGCAATTTTCACACAAATTATTTCTTTCATTCGTACTCGCATAGCCGGATGTCTTTTTATTATTATTCACCCACATTAAAAAAAAAATCTTTATTTGAAGCCCACTGCTCGTAAACGTTGACACGTGTCGGCTATTTGTTACAACCTCGACACTGCCGTGTTTGCCTTGATATGTCCCAAATTTGATCAATTTGTCCCTTGTCCCGCACTGACCCTTCTGGGATACCCTTATTTTCCTATTTTATGTTTACTCTCCGTTGAGCGTGTATTCATTCAACTCATTCATGAATATCCTGTGGACTGAAGAACGAAACAAGTTGGATGTGTCTCCGGTGGAAGCTCTCTTCCAACTGGAACCTTCCTGTCGAGTCTCAAGAATTTTATAGCCAAAGCCAGAAAGCAAAATCGTTCAAGAAATGTAAATAAATATTTATATTATAAATTCAATTTCAGTGCATATAAATTTAGTTTTGTTTATACTCTCACGCTCCAAATGAAAACAGTTATTTTGGTGTCTGTATTGTTTGTATCAATGATTAATTTTCCAAATTATTCTCCTTTTGTGCAGTTTCGTTATTGCTTGAATTGAGTATTCAGTTCCCAAATGGTTTTCAGTTTGTTTTCTTTCCACACCTTTAAAATTCTTGCTTTAAATGTTTTTCACCTATGTGATAACTGTCACTACTATGCACATGGGTCTGGATTTATATACTATAGCTATAAATTTATATATATGATGAAAATTTTTAAGTGTCCCGGATTACTAGGATTACTAATCTTGTAATCTGGCAACTCTAATATATCATCAATACAAATTGGCATTTCTATGATCTAATTAAGATGGTGTGAATTACCTTTTTATATATATCTATAGCATTCAAATTTATTACAAGAGAAATAATTTGCATATAGTCGTAGAAAGCCACTGGTTATGCATCTGCCACATCTACTTAATATAAACCCTCAGTTGGCGAGCGGCCAGATGTTTGTTTGGTGTTTTTACGTTGCATGGAACCCAGGAGGTTATTCAGCAACGGGACCAACGGCTTTACGTGACTTCCGAACCATGATGAGAGTGAACTTCAATCACCAAGAAATACACATCTTAATGACCCCTCCATGGAATGGCCAAGGATCGAACTCGCGCACACCAGGTGGCAGGCCAAAACCAAACTGATCATGCCAAGCCAATGAGGAGCTAAGCGGCCTGATGAAATGAAATGCCGTTGTTTTTGACGCACGCACTTCAAAATATTAAATTTAAGTTACTTTAGAATGGCGATAGTCAATATCAGGCATATTCAAAAGTTTGTTTATAAAAATTCGGCATTTAGTCTTCTGTATGAAGTTAAAAAAAAAGGGGGGGGGGGGGAGAGAGTTAAGCACAACATATAACGCCAGGGGAAGGAACTAGTTCGTAACGCGAACGCTTCTGAGGTGTTCAGGGCCTTGAGCTACAAAAACAATCTTCATTTCAATGTTGGCGATACATTGATTCATGTCTTGCAATTTAGGCCTTCTTAACCAATCCTATGGAAACTATATGACTTAAGTATAAATAAAACAAGGCCCTGCTTTAGCAATAAAATGTTATGTTAAAGGCATAGGCTATGAACCAACGGTAATCACTAAAAGTACCTATGGGTATTTAACGTTGTAATACTACAAAATTTGGGTAAGAAAACAGTGTTAAATTCAAGTTAGCGTTTACAATGGCGATATATTACGTAAGGTACTATTTCAATTTAGTCCTCTTAACATCTGGAGAAATATAGGACTTGGATGTATATATATATATATATATATATATATATATATATATATATATATATATATATATATATATATATATATATATATAAAAGGCCTAGCCTAACCTAGGGAAGGTACAAGCTTCGGCTACAGCCAACGGGAATCCACCATAGATATACGATACAAATACCTAATCCTACAGACATTTGACGTTCTCGAAATATGACATTTAGTTCAAATCTGGAAAATGTATCTGCTGGAACGTATGGTATGGAACCCTTACCTTCTTCCAGGCCCTGAGGAACGTCGATGAAGACGGCAAATTAAAAACCACTTAATTTTCAATAACTCGCCAATAAAGAAACACAATCAGCCGTCGGATACGATAAACAAAACCGATTATCGGAGCCGCGTTTGTGGCCTACGGCCAAACACCCCCCCCCCCCCCCCCCACCCCCCCCCCCCCCCCCCCCCCCCCCCCCCCCCCCCCGCCCCCCCCCATTACACACACACACGTGTCATCTCGCTGACGAACGGGACGTGGCACATTTGCCGTTGGGGGTGGGGGTGGGGGTAGGGGGGAGAGGTTGGGCCAATTGGCGAAAATCAAGAATGGGTCCCGGAAGCGTTTCAAAAATATCTCGTGACTTAGACAAGAAAAGAAAGAGAGAGAGAGAGAGAGAGAGAGAGCCTTGTCTGAGTGGACCGGTTAAAAACCATAAAACAAAAATGAAAAATAGGGCCGGTTACCGACACTTGCACTTTGATGTAGTTTCTCGATAACCGATACTTCAGAAATAAAAACTCTCCCTCCCTTTCTCTTCCCTTTCGTTCTTCCTTTCTCAAAAGGACCCAAAGCGTCGGATGCAATTCCCCTTTCCAGTGGCTGGAACAGGTCCCTCTGTCACAAGGCTGGAAATTGATCGTCATTCATAAAAAGTAAAAAATCTGCGCAATCAAGTTTTCTGTACAAGGGATAATCAAGGCCACCGAAAATAGATCTCTCTCTCGGTGGTTTCGGTATGATGCTGTATGAGCCGCGGCCCATTTAGATTTAATCACGGTTTAGTGGTGGCGTGTCCTATATCGTTGCCAGAAGTACTATTATGGCTAACTTTAACCTTAAATCAAGTAAAACCTACTGAGGCTAGAGGGCTGCAATTCGGTACGTTTGATGACTGGAGGGTGGATGAACATACAGACCAGTTTGCAGCCCTCTAGCCTCAGTAGTTTTGAAGATCTGAAGGCGGATAGACAAAGCCATCTCGATAGGTTTCTTTTACAGGAAACTAAATATGGTATCAAGGGAAAGTTTTGCGTGCGCGCATGCGTATAAAACGTCAAGCCATGAGAAAGGAATTGTGGAGACATGTTTGGAAAAAGTGCGTGGTGTACTTCATGATAAAAACGTTTGTTTCATGTGAAAAAAGGAGTTGATTAATACCGAACCTGGACATATTAAAAGAGGGGAAACGAGTCAGCAAGTTCCTTGGCACGAAGAAATCTCGATGGAACACGAATTAAAAAAAAAAAAAAAACTAAGACTCATCAACGGTAATCTGCTAGACAGAGCCCACGATGAAATTCGACCCCCAAATACTACCTATGTATAACATCTCGCGAGAAGACCTGTGATTCTGTTTGATATCTAATTTCCATTATCAGTTCCTAGGGAAAGGAAGGGGCATTGGCCCCTCCCCTTAGCCCCTTCCCAATCTACCACCAGCTATCAATAATGATGATGGTGAAGAACGAAGAAGAGAAGAGGCGCAAAGTGACGCCATCTTATTGTGGTTAACTGGCTGGAAGTGTCTCGACCTTTTTCTTTTTTTTTATTTTACTTTTCCTATTTAGTGATTTTGACAGAAAATGGGATGGAATACTTTTGTAAGGAGACTTACCAATTTAATATTATAATATTTAAAGCTGTTTCACGTATCCATAGCCTATTTACGGTTTATTAATAGACTAAATAAATATATTTTAAGTTTTCTATAAAATATATGTCTTCCCTTTTTCCATTTGCTTCCGCTTTTTCCTGCAACTTCCCTTAACCAAAGACCTGATTTAGCAACTTCCCTTAGTACTATCAACATCCTTTCCCCATTGCCACATCAAATAGTATTTCCTTGTTAAGACAAAAAACGAGCTTTCACTGATTTCTAAAATGATCCTTTGTCCATAAAACGTGTTCTATCAACTTCCCTCACTACTGCGAACATATGAATCTCCGTTTGGACAACAAATCTAGACCTCTAAGACATAAATCGACACAGGAAACAGGAGTCTGATTGGTGGTCCGCTTCTCCTTCTTCCTCCAATGTGTCAACACCGACAAGAAGAAGAATAAATGTGTTTACAAAGTGTAAACAGACAGCTGGGAACCTCTCGCATTTGTGAGGGAAAGTTTCTAGTAAACTATAGGACTGTGTGTGTGAGGAGAGAGAGAGAGAGAGAGAGAGAGATGAGGGTAAGCGTGTATGCGCTAGCGTTAAATTCTCTCTCTCTCTCTCTCTCTCTCTCTCTCTATGGAAATAAGTATTTGGAAATGAGTGAATAAATTAACCTGCAACAAAATAAAAAGTTTTTGTACATAACCTCACAGAGCCCCTTCTTTCCCACCTCTCTCTCTCTCTCTCTCTCTCTCTCTCTCTCTCTCTCTCTCTCTCTCTCTCTCTCTCAACCCAAAAACCTGGCAAGTCCCGAGGACCTAAAACAAACCCAAGGTCCTCTTTTAGTCACAAGAGTTTTAATTGTGGCTGTCGACGCATTTCGTTTGACAGCAGCTGTGAATCACCGATGGAGACGAGACGAGACAGGAGGAAGGATTGAGGGGATTGAAAGACTGAATGAAGGATCGTAGGATAAGAGACTAAAGGAATGTAGGATTGGATGATTCAGGGAATGAAAGATTGAACGTTTGAAGCACTGAAGGACTGTAGGATTGAAAGACTGAAGGATTGAATGTTTGAAGCACAGAAGGATTATAGGATTGAGAGACTAAAGGAACTGAGCAATTGAGGATTGAGGCATTTCATAAAAAGTGAAAATCTTCAGGAAAACCAGACAGACAAAACTGATGAAATCCAATTTGAGAAACTTAAAACTTGGCAAATTCTGACTAATTTGACATCTGATAAATCTGACAAATTCCGATCAATTTGATAGAAATTGCCACAAATAATGAAAAACAAATAATGGGTAAAACAAAAATGGGTAAAACAACCAAATGGGTAAAACAACTAATGAGCAAAACAACCAAATGGGTAATAAAATGAAGCGTAAAGCAACTAATGGCAAAACAACCAATAGGTAATAACTAATGGGCAAAACAACAATTGGGTAAAACAAAACAATGGGTAAAACAACCAATGTGTAAAATAAAAAACCAATAGGTAAAATAACTAATGGGTAAAACAACTACAGAGTAAACCAACTAATAGGTAAAACAACTATAAGGTAAAACAATTTATTGGTAAAAAAAACTAAAGGGAAAAACCCTCATGGGTAAAACAATCAATGGGCAAAGCAACCAATGTGTGTTATAACAGAAGAGTAAAACAACTAATGTGCAAAGCAACTACGGGGTAAAACAACTACTGGAAAAAACAACTAAACAATAAAACATCTAATGAGTAAAACAAGGGAAAACCTTTCCGGGCAAAACAACAAAAGACTAACACAACTAATGGGTAAAACAGCTCATGAGTAAAACAACTAATGGGCAAAGCATTTCATAAGTAAAACAACTCTTGAAAAAACCAACAAGAGTAAAATAACTAATGGGCAAAACAACTCATCGATAAAACTAAGGGGCAAAACGATAAAGGGTAAAACAACTTTTGGGTAAAACAACAAATGAGAAAATCCTCAAGGGTAAAACAACTAAAGGGTAAGACAAC
Organism: Macrobrachium nipponense; assembly: GCF_015104395.2. Taxonomy (NCBI): domain Eukaryota; kingdom Metazoa; phylum Arthropoda; class Malacostraca; order Decapoda; family Palaemonidae; genus Macrobrachium; species Macrobrachium nipponense. The sequence continues at coordinate 37,115,639 of NC_087214.1, read as the reverse complement.
TAATGAGTAAAACAATTCAAGGAAAAAAACTGTCATGAGTAAAACAACAAATGGCTAAACCACAATGAATCAAACATGTCAGAGCGACAGTGGTTCTCAAACTATTGGTCGCGACCCAACTTCTAAAAGAGGTGTTTAGGGGGAGGGGGGGAAGGAGTAATAAGGGAGAGAAAGACGGGGATAAATAAGATGAAGGAAGAATAAAGCCAAATACACAATTATTTCTGCCATGTGGAATATGAGACGTCTAATATTCTGAATCACTGAGTTTATCTCAACTATTTTAATAATTCCAAAGTCTTTCTAGATTTAATATCAATTATGATCGCAGGACATTTAAATAAAAAATATTCCTTTTTAAATCCGGCAACAAATCCCTGTTGCTGGATGATTGAATAAAACTATATTTTACGATTAAAATCAAATAATAATAATAAAAGACAAAGACGTCATATTCAGTCACCAGAGAAACCGTCTTTTAACAAGTGTTTCTTTCAAATCTGTTGCTACTCTATTTAGTAGTAAATAGATTCTAATTTTTCCAACGCTCTCTCTCTCTCTCTCTCGTGATGACCCTTAGTACGGGATAAATTACAAGATTCCTGAAGGCAATCCTGGGAATATTCCAGAGGCGTCGAGTTACCTTCAAAGTCTGGAAGGGAGAGGAGTTGGAGGGACCTCCGTCAGCCCCTCCCCTCCCCCTCCCCCTACCTTCCCCTCAATCAGACACCATACCGACTCGTTCCTGATTTCTCTCTCTCTCTCTCTCTCTCTCTCTTTCGTCAGCAATTTCGTTGACACCAGTAAATTATAAGTTTCCTTATCCTAGGTCTTGGTTTCTTTGATTTTTGATTCGTATTAACATGAATCAGTTTGAGAGAGAGAGAGAGAGAGAGGCCGACGGATGTTTGCCAAACAGAGTCTACAGACTTTTCAGAGCCTTCTGGGTTCAGTGAAGCGCAAGAGAGATAGATAAACGATACATCAGTCAATCAGCAATCGCCAAATAGTTTAGCATGGAAAGGGAAGGTGAATTATTTCAAACTGAATATCCTTTGCACATAAGCCACACATGGGAGGGAGGGAGGTACAGGGAACCAGCAGTCATTGTTTGGTTAAAATCTTGTTTATCACTACAGTTTGTATATAAAAAAAGTGTCTAAGATGCAATTCTGCAGAGGTTTATGCACAAAAGTTGCCGTATTTCCACCTTCGTTTGTAATTTGTATAATTTTATTAATCTTAAAATTCTCTGCTGAAGATGCATCTGGTTTTCGAAAGAAAATTTAACTTGGAAACTGACAATATGGCGACACAACCAACCACATTTAGGAGGTGCAGTCAGCCAAAGTCAGTTTTTGGCTGAGTGGTACAACACTCAGCCCACCTTTGCCATGGCCCTGGGTCCCCCTGGGTATCACACCATCTGCTGGAGCCATGAAAAAGAGGAACATAAGTAGACATAGAACATACAGTTGCCATAAATGTCTGGAAACAGCCATAAACTGGAGATTGTTGCTTATCAGCCTTTTTCTTCGGAGAGAGGAAAAACACGTAGTAGTTTCTTCTCTGATGGAAACACAAAACGCCGAGATGTTTAGGAATATGGAAAGATTAGTTGTCGTTGTTCCGAAACAACTTACAGCCTCGTAAGTCCTCGGTAACGACTCCGAAAGTTTTCCTCAATAACTGTGGAGTTGCGATATCTTCTTCGTCTTCCCCACGCTTCCATATTTTTCTCTTTCTTTCTCCTGTTCGAAAATTCAAAATTTCCTATTTTTTAAGATGTGTCACTTGTTGAAGTTGTTGCAATTATTAATTTAATTTGGAATAAAATACTGCATTAAATCGCGTTAGATTCTCAGTCACTCGAATTAATATTGAGTCTTTTCACTAGTTTCTTGGCTGTCCACCTATGATAGCCAAAACCATTGGCATTAACGAGCTCCCGTGGCTATCTCTGTCAACATCAGAAAAGGCCAAGCAACCTCATGGTAAAAATCCCTGCTAAGAACTGTCATCAGCTATTCATAGCACCTTCAAGACCAGCTTATTGAATAAAAACAATAATAAACGAGCTGAAGAATCTCTTCTTCAACAGACCATAAATCTCTGGTGTCAGGATGGAAATAAAGAGTGTAGATAGCACTGCAGGTCTTATCCTCTGATCTTATCCTATGGTGCAAACACTGTCATATTTAGAAATGCTTTCAGAAGGCAGTTCAGGAAGAAAAGGAAAAGTGAGGTGGGCCGGCACAAAGGTGATTATAAAAGGTAATTCCTCTCTTTTGCTGGAAAATTTTTTTTCTGTTTCTCTTCCTGACTGTCTACTAAGTTCTTGTCTTTCGCTGTGTCTCTCTCTTCACTATTATGAACTGTCTACTTACTAGCTAATTACAGGAAGCAGTAACCACATGAAATTCTAAGATTCTGTGGTTGTGGCACCTTCATTAGATTCTAAAATCATCAAATGACAAATTCTGACTATTCCATGGAGACTGTCGTTACTTTCTTTTGAAAGGAAATAATTGAAAATAAAGAATTAGTTGGACTGACTTTACTTTCATATAAAAGACAATAACTGAAAATAAAGAATTAGCTAAGATATGGAACCAATTTCGACCACTTTCCCACAGGAAATCCAGAGTCAATGGGAAATTCCCACACCACATAGTAGGTACAAACGGCAACTGAAGCATAGGCAATAATATAAGTCTAAAATCGTTGCCAAAATGAAGCGATTCAGGGTCCTCTTGACGAGAGTGGATTGCAGAGATGAAATCAGCAGAGTTCACAGATAGGTTGCCTCTCCCAGTGACCTTGTCAGAAACTGCATAAATCAAGCAGATGGCATCACTCCGGGAGTTGCTGCTTCTGCCTGCTCTGACTACTCAGGTGTTTCAGCTGTTCCTCAATTCGTCTCTTCAAAGATCATCTGGTATGATGGACCTACAGAGTCAAATATGCCTTAAACACAAGTTGGTAACTGATCACAAACACGCCCCACACAGGTTGAATACAAGTTAACGACTTGTTGGCAGCCTTAACCATTATTCATACGTTTCTCAAGCATCTGCTAAAGATCAGTTCTCCACCTACGGTCATTGACATGTTGCCAACTTGTTTGTGACAAGTATGCAATAAGTCAGTAATATGTTTATGACATGTTTGTAACTTGTACAGGATAAGTTGCCGACATGTTGCTCGGTACTGAACCTACCAAGTACTGAGAATTTATGCTAGAGTTAACAACATATCTCAAGAACAGGTGAACGGAATTGGATGAAACTTGTCAGATAGGAGTTTCCCATACAAGTTAAAAGAACATTTTGTAAGAGAATAATAACAAGAACAAAAGAATAATGACAGGAGGTAAGAAGTAAAAGTTCAAACAGATATAAATCAGAAAAGGGAGGACATGGATGACAGAGGAAGCCAAATATCAATTGCTACGAGAATATTAATTAGGCACAATCTCATTCCTAGTCAGTCGGTGTACCAGAGTTCAAAGGATTCCGTAATTGAGGTGTTTCGGCACCAGCAGTCAACATCAATTGGGATCCAGGAAGAATGAAATGGTCAGGTTTATATAAATATATGCATATGTGATCACTGACATGTTGTCAACATGTTCGTGACTTGTATACAATAAGTTGGCTGAATGTTTATGACATACTTAACTGTTTTCTGGAGGCACTTTTATAATCTATTCGATTGTGTTAAGCAACTTTTTATTTAAGTCACTTCAAAGAGAGATAATGAGTAGCTTCTTATCTATTTCGTCCAAAGTTATCCTCTTATAAATGGGTCAGATCTCTCTCTCTCTCTCTCTCTCTCAGACTTTTGAAGACCAGATCCCCATCTCTCACAGGAGTCTGTCTAAGCTGAGAGAGAGAGAGAGAGAGAGGAGGCTAACGGACCTCGTCATATCATACCGTTTTGTTCATTAAAACTTTCCGCATGTAAAGTTCGCAAATGATGAAAGTCTTTACCTGAAAAACCCTGAAAAACCCTGCAAATTTGGCACAACTTTGGCCACATATTCGGCTGTATCTTTCACTAGAGCTTTTCACTTCTCCCCACCTTTTCCCCATAGTTGTAAACGGCGCTATAACGCACGATATTTCTTCGTTTCATTTCAATTCAGAGCACACCACTTAACTTTTCCATGTCTTTGAAATATATAACAATAATAACAGATAAACTAACCACTTATTCTTCCACTTCCGTGATTTACACGAGTAATTGGCAGGATATTGGGGGCAAGACACCGTCACCAAGTTACGTTAATAGACCGAGTCAGTCACAGACTTCTGAAACGCTTGTAGACAATCTTTCTTTATATCTCGTTACTTACAGGGACAGTAAATAGCATAAACATTTTTACATTCCGAATATACCTAATTATCTGATCGTTATTTTATTTATTTTTCATTTTATATAACCTTCCTAGATGTTATTTGTATAGTGGGAAAATTAAACTGGTGGAATTACTTACGGCGTG
>NC_087214.1:37049437-37105635 GCF_015104395.2 Macrobrachium nipponense | reverse complement strand
TTTCTGACATGAATTCCTCCTTTGGCATTTTAATAGCAAACTTCAGTACAGAAGGAAAGTCAGTAATAAGAAGAATAGATAAACTTCTATACAAAATAAACGCGGCTGAAATAGCCATTGTTTTCAATAAAACCTGTATTATTATTATTATTATTATTATTATTATTATTATTATTATTATTATTATTATTATTATTATATTATTATTATTATTATTATTATTCAGAGGATGAACCCTATGCAAATGGAACAAGCCCACCAGAAGGGCCATTCATTTGACATTGAAGCTTCCAAAGAATATTATGGTGTTCGTTAGAAAGAAGCAACAGAAGGCGATAGGAAATACAGAAAGAGCAGATCAGTTATTAGAAAAGAAAAGTGACTGCAAATTAATAAATAAATTTATGGAAATGTAAATGAATTATGAAAACGAAGGATTTGATTTAGGGTAGAAACGCGTTGGTCTTGGACTTGTGAGGTTCCAGTTGTACAAAATCCTGAGGGAGAGTATTCCAGGGTCCAAGTGTGTGAGGAATGAAGGACCTCTGGAACTGACAAGTTCGACAGCGAGGATCGACTTTGGATCAGTTAACTGGACACTTTTTGGTGGTTCCTTCCAGATCCTGAATGGGATGTCCCAGGGATTCTTAAGCAAGGTCTGCTCAGAGCTCGGGAACAGACCAGTTATAACATTAAGTCAAGGTAGAGCTATGGAATGTATCTTTCCTTCTGCAATATACAAGAAGGCGACTTTCTAGGTGACAGACAGGTATGATTGTCTGTGAATTCGGTAGGTAGTGTTGCTTGGGTAGTGGAGTACCCGCAACAAACATGAAATCCATTACATATAGTTTTAAAATGAGGACTGATGTTATATTCATATTTGACCTTTCAAGTTTGACCATAACTTTTTGACCATGACCTCACTCACAAGGTTAGATTATTATCAAAACTTTGACCTCTCATTCTTGTTTTCATTTTAGCTCTGGCCTCTCTCAGAATAACTGCAGTAGAATGAGTATCAGACCCAAAGCTTCTGTTCTGTACAGCACAAATTTCTGTCCTTAACAAATAAGGAAAAGTAAAAAAAACATCTTTTAAAGGAAAGCAAAAACTTGAATAGCAATTATTTAGGTCCAGCCTACAAATCTGTTTTATAAAATTATAGACAGTCCTATTTATAACAACATAATTATCGGCCATTTTTATATAAAAAAACAGACATTGTAAGTAACTACACGATTCCCTTGTAAGCGATCGCTTGAGTGAACTCGTTCAAAAGTATCTTAATGACGGTATAATATTTCACGATTTTTCTAATCATCTGCTTCGCCCTAAATATTTTTGCTTTTGCCGAGCCTGTGGAAAATCTAATACTGAGTCACAGAATTCCGTTCCTGGTAGAAGATATGTTTACAGGAAAGCTAATTTTCTGAAGAAGTTCCTTGACTTGAGTCTTGGAACACCCTAAGGACTTGTAGAAGTGCTTCATTACATCCATAAACATAACCTGCTAAATGTATGTTGACGAAGTGAGAGGGCCTCATGTTCTGCCTCTGTTCGCTGAAGGTATTTCGTGAAACGTCAGTTTCATTCAGGTATTTATTTACCTTCTTGAGAAGATTAGGCCTTTTAGGAGAAGCCTTGTTGGGCCTTTCTGCCTCTTCTTCGCCTCATCCAGCTGCTTTTGCAGCGTCAGATTGGGACAAGAGGTAGAACTCAGAGAGAGAGAGAGAGAGAAACTGTACTAGAACGTACCTTACCTTACCTTACAGACCTTACAGTTCATTCGGGTTGCCCCAGGTCCCTCAGTGTGAGGCACCTCTAATGTCTACCAGAGAGTTGCTAGGACATCTTTCGGTATATTTTGCATCTTCCAATCTTGGATGGTCTGGGATGCAGCTGAGATATTTGTCGAGCTTATTCTTAAACACATCTACGCTCACTCCTGATATATTCCTCAGATGAGCTGGCAACGCATTGAATAGACGCTGCATTATCGATGCTGGTGCATAGTGGATTAATGTCCTGTGTGCTTTCCTTATTTTTCCTGGTATAGTTTTGGGCACTATTAATCTACCTTTGCTTGCTCTTTCTGATATTTTTAGTTCCATGATGTTTTCTGCTATTCCTTCTATCTGTTTCCATGCCTGAATTATCATGTAGCGTTCTCTTCTCCTTTCTAGACTAATAATTTTAATTTTAAGGATTGTAGTCTTTCCCAGTAGTCAAGGTCTTTAACTTTCTTCTATTCTAGCTGTAAAGGACCTTTACTTTGTACATCTCTATTTGTGCAATATCCTTTTGAAGTGTGGGTACCAATATCATATTGCCAATATTCAAGTGGACTATGAACATATGTTTTATAAAGCATAATCATGTGTCAGCTTTTCTTGTTTTGAAGTGCCGTAACAACATTCCCATTTTTGCTTTACATTTTTGCCACAGAATGGCTATTGATCATTGCATAACATGTTCCTATTCATCATCACACCAAGGTCGTTTAAAACTGCTTCCTTATTTGTGATTGTCCTCATTATTAGGTCCCCCTATATGCATATAGCTTTCTTTCTTTCTCTGTCTCCATAATTTATTGATTCAAATTTATCAGAGTTAAATACCATCCTATTTACCTCTGCCCAATCATATACTTTGTTAAGGTCTCTTTGTAGAGCGTTCCTATCTTCATCACAAGTAATTTCTCTACTTATTCTTGTGTCATCTGCGAAACTACTCACTGCCGAATCCTTAACATTACTGTCTATGTCTTCAATCTTAATAACAAACAGTATTGCAGCTAACACCGTACCTTGTGGCACACCGGATATTACCTTGGCTTCATCCGATTTCTCGTCGTTTGCAATAACTATCTGTTTTCTGTTGTGTAAAAATTCTTTTAACCATCTTCCTACTTTATCTACGATATTGTGTTTTCTAATTTTCTTCCCTAATATATTATGGTCTACTTTGTCAAAAGCTTTTGCAGTCTAGATAAACCACATCTGTTTCATTTCCGCTTTTCATATTTTTGAATATGTTCTCACGGTGGACTAACAATTGGGTTTGTGTACTTTTTCCGGGTACGAAACCAGTTGTCCTTTATTACAAATATTTATTTTTTAATTTAAATGTTTCATAATATTTTTCTTCATTACCCTTCATACACTTTCATAATATGTGATGGTTAGACATCACAGGCCTATAATTACTTGCCTCTAGTCTTGATCCACTTTTGAAAGTAGGGGTAATATATGCTAATTTGTGCTCATCATAAATCTTGCCTGTATCTACACTTTGTCTTAATAATATTGCAAGTGGCTTTGGGATAGAATGAACTAATTTCTTTAACAAAATAGCAGGCACTCCATCGGGCCCTGCAGCAGCTCCATTTTTAATTTCATTAATAGCCTGCAAAATATCAGCTTCATTAATATCTATGTCAGCTAAATATTCACTATTTTCATCCCTTACTTCTATATCATTATCTTCTTTATCTATTCTAGGGGTGAATTCTGTCTTATATCGTTCTGCCAATATGTTACAAATTTCCTTTTTTTCATTCGTTAATCTCCCTTCAATTCTTAGAGGGCCTATTTCTATTCTTCTTTTATTCATCTTCTTCGCATTTTCTTTTGATTGTATAATCTTTTGTTCTGCATTTTCTATCTTACTTTTTAGTTCTATAACTTTCCATGCATTTTTTTCTTTTGCAAGACCTTTTTTCCACTTTCTGATTTTCTCTAATATTTTATATAATATCTCCGTATTTACCCTTATGTCATCACTTACGAAAATGTTATCCCAATCTTTGTTTAATTCTTCATTTATTTCGGACCATTTTATATTTTTACTGTAGAAGTTGTATTTTCCATATCCTTCCCACTTTTTCATTTCTTGCTTATCTCTGTTTTCACTTGCTTTGGAATGGACTGTTAATTCTATGACATTATGGTCTGAAATACTCGCATTATAAACTATTATTTCTTTAACATAATTCATCTCGTTCACAAATACTAGGTCTAAAGTACTTTCCTTTCTTGTTGGCAGGTGATTTATTTGTTGAATGTTGTATTCTAGTAGCATATCTAATAGCTTTTCGAATGTCCTCTTATCTTCTGCACTACTATTACTCTCTTTTTTATATGTAATAAGTACATCCACAATCTCCTATTCGTTCTTTCCAGTCTACGAAAGGAAAGAAGTTGAAGTCTCCAGATAGGAGAATAGTCCAGTCCTTGTGATTTCTACATATATCATCCAATTTTTCTATTATTAAGTCAAACTCTTTAGTATTAGGAGGTCTATATATTACTATGTTCATTAATTTTTCAGATTCAAATTCTACCGCTATTAGTTCACATTCTGAGTTACTATATTTCTCATATATTTTTCCTTGTTTTTTGTCTTTCCCATATATTTGCGGTTCCCCTTGATTCCTATTTTTTCTATCTGACCTATAAGTTTGGAACCCTTTTATTTGATCATCATTCCCAGTCTCTTGGGAATACCAGTTTTCACTTATATTCATTATATCTATTTTCTTTTCAATTTGGTTAGTTCTTCTAAGTACTCTATTTTTCTTTTTGAGTTACTCGTAACTAAACCCTGCGCATTCATCACTATGATGTTTGCGTGTTTTCTCCTTCATTTAATATTGGTAATAATAAGGATTTTCCCATGTCTCTTTCCTGTTCTGGTATGTTGTTCTCTTTTTTCATTTCCAGAAATTCTGACCATTAAAAAATCAACTTTTCCATAATATTTGTTCTTCCTTCATCATATTTATTCATTTTGTGTCTGAATCTGCAATTTTCTCCATATCTGCAATATCCTCTTGCATAATAAAAACAGTTATTATCTCTTGAGTAGAATCTTGGAGCTGATGCATTGAAAATTTTTTTGCTGACACCTCTGCATATCTCGTTGATGGCTTGCTTTTTTCTTTTACCTGATATTCTTCATCCTCTCTTTATTTGTTCTTTCTTATTTTGGATTTATTACTTGATTGGTTATTTATTTGATTATTTTTCATGGCTACAGGGTGCATATATTTACATTTTTTGTCGAACTTACATCCTTTTCCTTCTTTTAGGTTTTTGCATATTTTTGGATGTAGATCTCTGCAATCATCCTCATATCCATCTAGGTATGCACATTTACCATATATTTCATAGTTGTGACATACCTTTGGATGTTTGTAGTAACATTTTTCTCCAAATCTGCAATTCCCTCTTTTCAAAAGGTTGCAGACTTTGTCTTTTTTGTATATGTTTTCCTCTTTCCCGTCATTGTGTAGATCTGGGTAGAGCCTCTTCGGCATTTTCTTTTGTGTTGTCATATCGTAATTTATTTCTTCGTAGGTATGCTGCTTTATAGCCTCATATGTAGTATCAATGAGTATCTCTGCATCCATACTTTTATCTTGTTCTTTGTTTTTCCTATCTTTTTCTGTCATTTCAGTTTTGTTTACTTCTCTTACTTTCCTTTTCTTCTTCTTCTTCTTCTTCTTCTTCTTCTTCTTCTTCTTCTTCTTCCTCTTCCTCTTCTTCTTCATCCTCAACTATTTGTACATTCAATCTTGATTTAATAACATTGTCTATCCATGGTAGACATGTTGAGCAAAAAATTCTTGTGTCTTTTCTCATATCTTGAGAGGAGAGAGAGAGAGAGAGAGAGAGAGAGAGAGAGAGAGAGAGAGAGAGAGAGAGAGAGAGAGAGAGAGAGAGGAGAGAGAGAGAGAGAGAGAGAGAGGAGAGAGAGAGAGAGAGAGAGAGAGAGAGGAGAGAGAGAGAGAGAGAGAGAGAGAGAGAGAGAGAGAGAGAGAGAGAGAGAGAGAGAGAAACTGTCAAAACGTATTACAAAAATGTTAGAAATTAACTGCTCAAATTTAATAAAAATTTACTGCAATTATTCTGCGGAAATTTACTGGAAATCGTCTAATGTATCGCAAAAGATATCAAAATTTTTAGAGCAAATGGGTCAAAATTTATTGCAAAAATCACCGAAATGCAAACACGGTGAAAATGTATTGTTAAAATGGTGGAAGCCTATTGCCAAAAATATCAAATTTGTCTGCAAAAAATGTCTGAATTTATTACAAAAAAGGCCACTTTTGCTGCAACACTGTCGAAACTTATTACAAGAAATCGTCGAAGTATATTGCAACACTTGGGTGGAAATTATATGGCAATACATAGACGGAATTTATTGTGAAGAGGTAAAAGTTTACCGCACAAAATTGTAGAAATTTATTGCAAATTGTTCGAGATATATTGTAATAAACATGGTGAACATTTATTGCAAAAACTGTCGAAGTTTATAAAACAAAGTCGCTGAAATAAAAAAAAATGGTGGAAATTTTTTTGTAATAAATAGCAAATATATTTTTAAAATGGTAGAACGTTTTTGCAATAAATCGTTGAAATTCCTAACAAAAAAGGGTAGAAATTAAATTTTAAAACTGGTCAAAATTTATTTAAAAAACAGTAGAAATTTACTGCAATAAATGGACGAATTAATTAAAAATTGTAGTAGAAATATATTGTACCTAAATATGGTAAAAATTAATTAACAAATTATAGCCTTTATTGCAAACAATTATTGAAATTTAATTTTTATGAATTTATTGCAACGAATGGTCGAAATTCAATACAGTCAAAATTCATTAAAAAATGGTAGAAATTTATTACAATGAATGGTCGAAATTTCTATTAAAAATCAACGAAATTTATGGCAAAAAAGTCGAAATTTATTGGGAACGTAGTCAAATAACTGAAAAAATTGCCATTATCTAATACAAAAATAGACCAAATTTATTGGGAGCAGTGATCGCTGTCCTCCGAGTTATTTACTGCAAATAACTCAGCACTCACTCACAACTTTACAATACGCAGAACTACAAGAGATAAAATTCCAAAATTCCTCAACGCAACTCTGGGAATATTCCAGGCGACTGATATTCCAGACGTCGATTCACCTTCAAAGTGTGTGTGTGGGGGAGGGGGTGTTTGGATGCCCCAAGGCGAACAGAATCCCAACCCCCATACCCTTTGATCTTATGCCGACACGTTTCTGATATCTCTCTCTCTCTCTCTCTCTCTCTCCGTCAGCTTACAATCTTATGAAAGGTAAATATATTTCAATGCACCGTCATTCCATTTGCGCTTTATGATTCAGAGAGAGAGAGAGAGAGAGAGAGAGAGAGAGAGAGAGAGAGCCCATATAGGACAAGAAAACAGACCTGTGTACTATACCATAACAGAATCAAGGTACCAGGGGTGATTTAAGAGAGCCAAGGAAAGTGTCCCTGGTACTTAGCAGACCTTAAGTCACCCCCTACACCCCTCCCCCCAAAAACAACTGGTTACAATTTATCAACTATATCTATACCACTGGTCTTTTCTAATTATAAACAAACTAGGCCTAACATCGCCATTAAGTTTAAGATAATCCGTCTAGCTTTTGTTCATGTGTGTGTGTGTGTGTGTGTGTGTGTACCCAATAGCAGTGAAGAAACGCAAACAACAATACGTAAATCTAACTCATAATTTACTTTCTATAAGTATTAAGAGTAACACAACAAAACCTTAAGTAGAGAAAAGCTTTGCACTCTGACCTAACACTTCACCCTTCCCGAAATCGACCCCGAATCTCCAACTGAAGCCCAAATTCGAAACCCAGTCGGGCCCAATAAAAGCCCCTCACGCTCCAAAGTGGAGGTAGGTGTTAGTGGCCCTCGAATGGGGTTCGGCTTCATTGAGAGTAAAACCATTTGTGTCTTTTGGACTGAGAGAGAGAGAGAGAGAGAGAGAGAGAGAGAGAGAGAGAGAGAGAGAGAGAGAAGGCTTGATTTCCTTTCAAAATCTTAACAATACGGCATCAAAGCCTAAAAAAATAAAAGGCTTTAAAAAGTCTAAAAGAGCCTAAAAAGGCTAGAAAGACTTAGAAAAGGACAGACTAAGAAATATTTACGAAAATTTTAATGCCTTGTCAGGAGAGGGTTGAGGAAAGCCAGATGGAAGAAAGCGAATATGAACGGAGGTACAACAAAAGGAATGAAAGGAGTTGCAGCTAGGGGCCGAGAACACGCTGCAAAGAACCTAAGTAATGCCTACGGTGCTCCGTGTAAGGCGTATTGACGGTACCAACACCCCCTGCAGGATATTTCAAGGAAACTGGATGATTCTTACCTGAAAGAAAGAAGAAATCATCGTTAATAAATAAATACAGAGGTGGTCTCCACACTCCCGATATTGTTCATCTTTATCAATACATCCACCGAACCTTCCTGCAAATACTGTCTCTTCATTCATCGTGACAATCTCTTGGTTTTGATCAGAAATTCTCTCCAAAGGTTTTACTTCATTCATCAAAAGGCCTCATATTTGTTTGGAACATATTCTGAAAATGTTGCACTTTCCCTTATTTTAAGAAAGTGTGAAAATGTGTAGTTTCACATTTCTGTTTTGAATATCAACAAAATCATCATAGAAATAATTCCGAACTGCTAGAGCCGTTTCGACCAAACTTTATACAAATTCATCAACGGCCGATTAATGCTTTCTTTATCAGGCTTCATCAATGACATTTCCCGAAACCTAAAAGTTCGCGTTCTGAGAATGACAAAAAATTATGTCGTATTTATCTTTCACCGATGTTTCACTTCGGCCACGAAAAATAAATATTACAATGAAAGTGTCTTTTTCGTTTGTGACGTCGTCAAAAGGTTTTGGGTTATGTACTGGTAATAAAAAAAGCCATTTTTGTCTGCGCGTTTATTGACGCAACCACGATATTGTGGTTCCGTGACGCGTATCTATACGTGTCTGTGATATGTATGCACAGCGTGCAGGCAGTCTGTATGATACGCGTACATATTTGCACGTGTTCCTGAAAGCCACTAAGATATATATTGTGAAAGAAATAATTCACCAGAACAAAGACTCGACAAATCTATAGGAAAAAACCCAATAGATTATCGAAAGGAATCTTTCCGAACCCTTTATCCAGACAACAGAAGCAACTGGATCCCAGGAGTTTATCAAAAGCAAATCCCTTCCCGATTCCTTATTAAGAACAAACATTCCGTCGATTGGAATTCTTTCTGACGTCGGAGTCAATTTCCTTTCCTTTCTCTCGCTCACAATTTCTATTCCAGCAAATAAAGTAAAGATTAATATATATATATATATATATATATATATATATATATATATATATATAGCGAAAAGGTTTCGTTTACTTTTATCAAAACAGAGCGAGAAGGAAAGAGAGAAAATGGAAGTAGGCTTTATAGGCCTACATCCATCCTACATTTTCTCTAGCTCACAGTTTCGATTCCGGCCAATGATATATAAAGAGAAGTTAATATTAACAACGAAAGGCTCCATACAATTAATTACTCTCTTTTTATCATTCATTGCTTATTGCATTCTTCTTATTCTCTTTCTTTATCATTCATTCAGGCTTCCTCTCGGCTGCTGTTGCCATCATGAGTGGCTGAGATAAACGACAAGTAAATCACTAACGCTCTCAAAATTTCAATTACTGACGCTTTGATGTATTGGATTTATCGGTTTTCAGAGAAGGGTCACATTATTGCATTTATATATACTCTATAAATCATTCTCAAACACACATACACACACAAACAAATACATATACATGTGTGTGTGTATGTGTGTTACAATCGTCCAATTGACCCGTCTAATAAAATGAGAGAAATAACAACCTGGCAACGTAACCTACCTGGAGCGCTCACGACGAACTGGCACCTCTGCAGCCAACCCAAGCTATGAGATCCAGGCTAAACACCAATCTCCGAGATACAAAAATAGTCTTCATTTCCCCCAAAGAAACGAACAAGGGAAATGAATTGGAAATCCCAAAAATATGAAACACAATCGCTCCCAGAATGATCATCTTGATTAAAAATGTCACACACTACATCTTTATATGAAACCCATCAGTTCAATCACGATTTCTATTTCCCTAAAACTAAGAGATAAAAGCGTCAGTCAGAGATTTCATTTTGTGGAGTGAAATTCGAATCCATCTGAAAAAAAGAAACCACAATTATCAGAAATTTAAAGAAAATGGTTACACACAAAATGATAATGTAATTAGAAAATGTTTTTCACTACACTTCGGCTTCTTTCAGGGAACCTGTAAAATGTTCAGCGGTTTAACAAAGTCTTGTTTCTAACTCTTACACTTATATCGGGTCTTTTGCGCCTTTCCTCGGGTTAGTTTATATATATATATGCAACAAGGAATAATTAAGACCATATATTTAAGACACCGTTGTAAAGTGACGTGCTGTGACATTCCTAGAATGTAGGAATCATCAATTTAGCTTCTCCTTGGAAACAGTGTGGTGTTACTATGTAGACTGTACTATGATTATGCCCAGTTTTATGAATAAGATAATGTTGGCTACTGTAGAAGAGAGATGGAGTGGGTTATCTGAGTTCAACCTTTCATTTAATCATTTTGTTAAGAACCCGAGTCATTTAGTTTATGCTTTGCTCTTAAATAAATGTATTTTTGTAGTTCACGAGTCTGATTTAATGGCCTTAGGTAATGTAGAGAGAGAGAGAGAGAGAGAGAGAGAGAGAGAGAGAGAGAGAGAGAGAGAGAGAGAGAACGGATGTTATTCCAGTGCCTAGCCGCACGGATCATTGCTACCAAACCTTTTTAAGATGACCCAGGTTGGAACCTGGGTAATATATACACTTTTAATCTCTTTAGTATCAGAATACTATAACCCTCCGGCAGCTGTTATGTATTGATATTGATACACACACACCCATCCACACGGACACAGTAAAATTTTATACCAACAGTTCAGTGTTTGCTTTCCTTAGCTAACAAAAATGTGAAAAGTCCATATGAATGAAAACCAATGAACTGAAACTTCTCCCTCCCTTCAGGCCTACAAAAATAGATGCATAAATAAGACGAAGCAAACCCCACAACAATATCATGAAACATAGGCCGAAAACTACCGTATTTCTTCATAACCAAATTTTTCTTCTCCACAGCTTCGCACATTGACGAGCCTAAGGATACGTCCAAACTGCAGTAGAGCATGTCTGAAATATCGACAATTTGTTGCACACATCAAAAACATCCCAAAAACAA
Source organism: Macrobrachium nipponense (assembly GCF_015104395.2). Lineage (NCBI taxonomy): Eukaryota > Metazoa > Arthropoda > Malacostraca > Decapoda > Palaemonidae > Macrobrachium > Macrobrachium nipponense. Next base: position 37,094,493 of record NC_087214.1, on the reverse strand, counting down.
GTCAACGATATATTAGTCATCTTAACCAATGTATATATGATTATCCAGCACTTGCCAATACACTGTCTTCACGCAAAGTCGTTGACATGTTTCCGACTTGTTTGTGACATGTATGGGATATCACTACCAGCCACCAATAGTTCCCAACTTTTTGTGACATACAGAGGATAAGATGTCACTACCGGTCGCTGATTTGTATTGCCAACATGTTTGTCATAATCACAGCTGAGATAGTGGCTGAACATCCCAGGAAGAAGGGACTAGCAAATAACCTCAGAGGAAGGGAGGGCCAAGTCTCGATTGCCGAAAGTGACACTTCCATTAGCGCCAGCGACGTCCAAAGGCCTCCTGCCTTCATTTGTCTGTGGGTTAGGAAGACGGGACAAGACTGGGGTGGAACAGGGATAGTGAGGAGGATCTGTGGTGGGGAATTGGTTAGTAAGTGCAGAGAATTATGAATATTGCATCAAATTTCTCAAAATATTTTCCACAAATCGCAGCACAGCTGAGAGAGAGAGAGAGAGAGAGAGAGAGAGAGAGAGAGAGAGAGAGAGAGAGAGAGAGAGAAAAAAAAAACTAATCCCGTTAGAGCTGACATCTCAGAAACTCCTCGAGGCGTCAGCAATTCTAGAAGAGAGGCCGATTCTTATAGCTGACAGCATCACCACCACAACCTTTCTCGTGAGATTTACCTGCACCAGGTGGCGACCAGAGGAGAGCACATCCCCTTCAGGAGGAGACGAAAGTGCTCAAAGTGCTCAGAACTGCGCTAAAAATAGGAACTGACTAGAGTTTGTGCAAAAGATGATCCCAAGTCCTTTCACCTCCATTCTACTCAATGTCAACACTCTCTCAGGACCTGAATCTGAGGAAGGATTCTCAGATACAAAACTGTCACAGTCAACCACTGATCACAAACTTCGTAAAATCCAAAAGGCTCTAATGGACAGGACATGTAAGGAAAATGGAAGTTTGGCGGGGGGGAGGGGATAGAATACAACAGGTTGAGATGGAAGACAGGGGGCCAGTGGATATGCCCTGAAGGAGACGATACAAAGATGGTTCCTGCAGGAGTCTGCATCCACTGGACATTCAACTGCAGCAGAATAATCAAGAGACCCACAAGAAGACGGGACTGGGAAGGAGCCAAGGACAGTGACCAAGAATGGTTTGGTGCTAGAGTTAATGGGTCACAATAAGAAAACCCCAAATGAACGAAGTGATACTGCCCTTGATAAATTTGACTAAGATAATACGAGTATCGATAGATCAATATGAGGACATTCATGGCACCTCTCCAAAATAAAAGATGGCCTGAGAATCAAACACTTTTAGGACAAAGAAACAGGATATGAAGGAGGCCATTTCCTTCAGTGTCTGTCCGTCTGTCTGTCTGTCTGTCCAGGCGGTGAAATGCTATTTGCCAGAGGCGGGATTTTTCCTACGCTCTGATGCTCACTCTTTTATTTCTGCTCTTTGACTCTGTGTGTTTGTAAATAATAAAACCTGGACACCAGAGGAATACAAATGAGCGAGGGGATATGGCCTTAAAGTGTCCTCAGGAGATTATGAAGGAGGCCCTCCCAAAAGTTCCTCCTGAAGGAGGTCTAGGGTCATCTGAAGTCTCCAGATAAAAGAGGACGGCTTTACGAGTCTCTTATTCCATAATTAGTTTTGAGATCATCTCTTCGTCTTCACTATGGACTGAAATCTTGTGATGGTTTCCAAATGGAATTCATTGTTCATATATTTTTCTCTCTCTTTCTTTATTGGAAACTTTTGCAACATTAAACAAAGACACAAGAATTGAAATCAGGGAATTAAAAATATATAATTTTTTGTGAATGTTGATCAAGAGATGCTCACGAAAAATTTGAAAAGAAAATAAATGAAAAAGGAAAGAAACAAACAGAAAGGAAAAAGCGACTAACAAATCTTTCTTTTTAATATGAATGACTTTGACGAGTCTTTGATTATAAGCTGAAGTTTTGTCAAGAGGGAATTAACATATTAAACTTCCCGAAAAAAACTGGGCGGTGTCAACAAACTTCAAAGGGGGACAAGAGAGAGGAAGCCATTTTAGGACTCCTGCTATTCAGAAGTTAGTCAGTTTCGGGACTAAAATATCTCTCTCTCTCTCTCTCTCTCTCTCTCTCTGCTCGGCTCGTCTAACTTATTCAAGATTGAATCCCAAATCCAACAGCGAAAGGAGTCCAATTCTGGAATGTCTCTGCCTTTATTTATGAACAAAGAGAGAGAGAGAGAGAGAGAGAGAGAGAGAGAGAGAGAGAGAGAGAGCGCAAATAATCATCATATTTAATGACTGAATTATAACTGATTCACTTAAGGTAGATTCTCGGATGAGCCTTATTCTTACGAGACGTTTGTTTGGTGACCGCTGATTGGCTGGTACCGGGAGGTAGGCAGCTCCCAGCCAATCAGCAGCCGCCAAACTAACGTCTCGTAGGCATAGGGATCACCCAAGAATCTACCTTAAGTGAACCAGTTATGGTGGCTGATAGAGCACCAGATCAAATGTCTCCCACTCCCCTCCCCTCCACCGCAAACCCTCCCCCCCCCTCAAATGATTGTGATGAGGAGTGAATATCTAATTATGACCCAAAGTCACCATTCACCCGATGATCCTAAACAAGCCTCAAATCATCTAACTCTTAACCTGAAGTCCTCGAATAAATGAACCTCTAACTCATCCTGAAGCCATAGAATGAAGTCTGCTCAACTCTTCCTGAAGCTTCAAATGGAACCTCTAACTCATCCTGAAGCCTCGAACCTGAATCCCTCTCTAACTCTTCCTGAAGCCTCAAATGAACCCTCTCTACTCATCCTGAATCCTCGAACCCTGAATAATCCCTCTCCAACTCTTCCTGAAGCTCAAATGAACCTCTAACTCATAACCTAAAGCCTAACTCAATGATCCATCTCTAACTCTCCTGAAGCCTCAAATGAATCCCTCTCTAACTCTTCCTGAAGCTTCAAATGAACCTCTAACTCATCCTGAAGCCACTCTATTGAATCCCTCTCTAACTCTTCCTCCTGAAGCTTCAAATGAACCCCTCAAATAACTCATCCTGAAGCCTCGAATGAATCCCTCTCTAACTCTTCCTGAAGCCTCGAAATAAACCTCTAACTCATCCTGAAGCCTCAGAATGAATCATCTCTAACTCATTCTGAAGCCTCAAATGAATCCCCTCTCTAACTCATCCTGAAGCCTCGAATGATAACTCTCTAACTCTTCCTGAAGCTTCAAATGAACCTCTAACTCATCTGAAGCCTCGAATCCTTCCGAATCTGAACTCTAACTCTTCCTGAAGCTTCAATGAACCGCTAACTCATCCTGAAGCCTCGAATGAATCCCTCTCTAAACTCTTCCTGAAGCTTCAAATGGACTTCGTAACTCATCCTGAAGCCTCGAATGAATCCCTCTCTAACTCTTCCTGAAGCTTCAAATGAACCTCTAACTCATTCTGAAGCCTTGAATGAATCCCTCTCTAACTCTTCCTGAAGCTTCAAATGAACCTCTAACTCATCCCTGAAGCCTCAAATGAATCCCTCTCTAACTCTTCATTGAATGAACTTCAAACGAACCTCTAACTCATTCTGAAGCCTTGAATGAATCCCTCTCTAACTCTTCCTGAAGCTTCAAATGAACCTCTAACTCATGCTGAAGCCTCGAATGAATCCCTCTGTAACTCTTCCTGAAGCCTTTCGCAAATGAATCCCTCTCTAACTCTTCTGAATTCTTCAAATGAACCTGCCTAACTCATCCTGAAGCTTCTTCAATGAATCCCTCTCTAACCTCTTCCTGAAGCTTCAAAATAAACCTCTAACTCATCCTGAAGCCTTCGAATGGAAATCCCTCTTAACTCTTCCTGACGCTTCAAATGAACTCTAACTCATTCCTGAAGTCCTGCGAATGAATCCCTCTCTAACTCTTCCTGAAGCTTTCAAATGAATCTCTAAACTCATCCTGAAGCTTTGAATGAACCCGTAAATCATCCTGAAAGCTTCGAATGAATCCCTCTCTAACCTTCGTCCTGAAGCTTCAAATTGAACCTCTAACTCATCCTGAAGCCTTCGAAATAATCCTTCTAACTCTTCCTGAAGCTTCAAAGCCTCTAACTCATCCTGGAAAGCCTCGGAATGAATCCCTCTCTAACTCTTCCTGAAGCCTTCCGAATGAATCCTGCTTCTAACTCTTCCTGAAAGCCTTCAAATGAACCTCAATCCATCCTGAAGCCCTTCGAATGAATCCCTCTCTAACTCTTCCTGAAAGCTCTTCAATAACCTTCTAACTCATCCTGAAGCTTCGAAATGAATCCCTCTCTAAACTCTTCCTGACTTCAATGAACCTCTACTCATCCTGCGCTTCGAATGAATCCCTCTCTAACTCTCCTGAATCTTCAGAATGACCCTCTAACTCAAATCTTGAAGCTTCGAATGCTTCCCTCTCTAAACTCGTCCTTGCAAGCTTCAAATGAATCTCTAACTTCATCCTGAAGCCATCGAATGAATCCCTTCTCTAAAACTCCTTCCTGAAGCCTCAAATGAACCTCTAACTCATCCTGAAGCCTCCCGATGAATCCCTTCTCTAACTCTTCCTGAAGCTTCAAATAACCTCTAACTCATCCCTCTCAAGCCTAATAATGAATCCCTCTCTACTCATCCTGAAGCCTTCGTGAATCTTCTCCTAACTCTTCCTGAAGCCTTGAATGTAATCCCTCCTAACTCTTCCTGAAGCTTCAAATGAACCTCCCTAACTCATCCTGAAGCTTCGAATTGATCCCTCTCTAACTCTTCCTGAAGCTTCAAATGAAACCCTCTAACTCATCCTGAAGTCCTTGAAGCTTAAATGAAGACCCTAACTCATCCTGGAAGCTCCCGAATGATCCCTCTCTAACTCTTCCTGAAGCTTTAATGAACCTCAAACTCATTCTGAAGCCTCGAATGGAATCCCTCTCTAAACCTCCTTCCTGAAGCTTCCAATGAACCTCTACTCATTCTGAATCCTCGAATGAACTCCCTCTCTAACTCTTCCTGAAGCTTCAAATGAATCCTCTCTAAGCTCTCCCTGAAGCTTCAAATGAACCCTCTGCCCTCAAATGAATTCCCTCTCTAACTCTTCCTGAAGCTTCAAATGAACCTCTAACTCATCCTGAAGCCCTTCGAATGAATCCCAATCTCTAAAACTCTTCCTGAAGCCTTCAAATGAAACCTCTCTAACTCTTCCTGGCCTTCAAATGAACCTCTAACTATTCCTGAAGCCTTCAAATGCAACCTCGACCTCCCATCCTTGAAGCCTCGATTGAATCCCTCTCTAACTCTTCCTGGAACGCTTCAAATTGCAACCTCTCACTCATTCCTGAAAGCCTCGAAATGAATCCCTCTCTAACTTCTTCCTGAACGCTTCAATGAACCTCTAACTCATTCTGAAGCCTCGAATAGAAATCCCTTCTCTAACTCTTCCTGAAGCCGTCGAATGAATCCCTCTCTAAACTCTTCCTGAAAGCTTTCAAATAACCTATAACCTCATCCACTGAAGCCTCGAATGAATCCCTCTCTAACTCTTCCTGAAAGTTTCAAATGAACCTCTAAACTCATCCTGAAAGCACTCGGAATGAATCCCTCTCTAACTCTTCCTGAAGGCTTCAAATGAACCTCTAACACATCCTACGCCTCTAATGAATCCCTCTCTAACCTTCCTGAAGCCTCCAAATGAATCCCTCTCTAAACTCTGTTCCTGGAAGCTTCAAATGAACCTCTATAACTCATCCTGAGCCGTCGAAGAACCCCTAACTCTAACCTCCTGAAGCTCGAATGATCAACCCTCTCAACTCTTCCTGAAGCCTTCGAATGAATTCCCTCTCTAATAATTTCTGAATGTCTCCCCCAATGAATCTCCTAATCATCCTGAGAAACCCTCGAATTGAATCCCCTGTCTCTATCTCTTCTTGATAAGCCCTCAAATGAACATCCCTAACTCATCCCTGAAGCCTAAAGAACCCATGAATTCCCTCCTCCGAAATCTCCCTGAAGGTCTCGAATGAATCCGTCTCTAACCCTCTTCCTGAAGCCTCGAATGAATCCCTCTCTAACTTCTTCCATGATGCCTCAAATGAATCTCTAACTCATCCTGGAAGCCCTCGAATGAATCCCTCCTTCTAAACTTCCTTGATGAAGCCTCCAATGAATCTCTAACTCATCCCTGGAAGACCTCAAATGAATCCCTCTCTAAATCTACCTGATAGCCTCGAATGAAATCCCTCTCTAAACTCTTCCTGAAGCCTCAAATGAATACCCTCTCTAACTCTTCCTGAAGCCTAGAATGAGTCCCTCTCTAACTCTTCTTGATGCCCTCAAATGAATCCTCTAACTCATCCTGAACGCCTCGATGAACTCCCTCTCGGACTTCTTCCTGAAGCTTCAAATATGAAATGCTTCTAACTCGTCCTGAAGCCTCAAATGCAATCCCTCTCTAACTCTACCTAGCATGCCTGAATGAATCTCTCTCTAACTTTTCCTTCCTGAAGCCTCGAATGAATCCCTCTCTAAACTCTTCCATGATTGGCCTCAAACATGAATCTCTAAATCATCCTGAAGCCTCGATTGATCCCTCTCTAACTCTTTTCCTGAAGCCATCAAATGAATCTCTAACTCATCCTTAAGCCCTCGAATGAATCCCTCTACTATAAACTCTTCCTGAAACTCGAATGAATCCCTCTCTAACTCTTTCCTGAAAAGCCTCGAATTAAAATCTCTGCTAACTCTTCCTGATCCTCGAATGAATCTTAATCTTCCTGAAGCCTAGAATGAATCCCTCTCTAACTCTTCCTGAACCCTCAAACGAATCTCTAACTCTTCCTAAAGCCTCGAATGAATCCCTATCTTAACTCTTCCTGAAGCCTGAAATGAATCTGTAACTCTTCCTGAAACCTTGAATGAATCCCTCTCTAACTCTTCCGAAGCCTTGAATGAAATCCCTCTCTAACTCTTCCTGAAGCCTTGAATGAATCCCATCTAGGCTCTTCCGAAGGTCTCAAATGAATCCATCTCTAATTTTTCCCCGGAGCTTCAAATGAATCTAACTCTTCCTGAAGCCTCGAATAAATACCCTCTCTAACACTTCCTGAAGCCTCAAATGAATCCCTCTCTAACTCTTCCTGAATCCTCAAACGAATCTCTAATCATCCTGAAGCCTCGAATGAATCCCTCTCTAACTTTTCCTGAATCCTTAAATGAATTCTCTAACTCTTCTTTTTGAAACCTCGAATGAATCCCTCTCTAACTCTTCCTGAAGCCTCAAATGAATCCCTCTCTAACTCATCCTGAAGCCTCAAATGAATCTCTCTATAACTCTTCCTGAAGCCTCAAATGAATCCCACTCCAACTCTTCATGAAGCCTCGTATGAATCTCTAATTTCCTGAGGCTTCGAATGAATCCCTCTCTAACTCTTCCTGAAGCTCGAATGAATCCCTCTCTAAACTCTTCCTGAAGCCTCAAATGATCCCTCTCTTACTTCTACCTGAAGCCTCAAATGAATCCCTCTCTAACTCTTCTGAAGCCTCAAATAATCCCTCTCTAACTCTTCCTGAAGCCTCGAATGAATCCTCTCTAACTCTTCCGAAGCCCGAATGAACTCTCTAACTCTTCCTGAAGCCTCAAATGAATCCCTCTTAACTCTTCTTGAAGCCTCGAATGAATCCCTCTCTAACTCCTCCTGATGCTCAAATGAATCTCTAACTCATCCTGAAGCCTCGAATGAATCCCTCTCTCCTGAACCGAAGCCTCGAATGCCCAATCCCTCTCTAACTCTTCCTAAAGACCTAAAATGAATCCTCTCTAACTCTTCTTGAAGCTCGAATGAATCCCTCTCTAACTCTCCTGATGCTTCAAAGAATCTCTAACTCATCCTGAAGCCTCGAATGAAATCCTTCTCTACTCATGATGCCTCAAATGAATCTCTAACTCATCCTGAGCCTCGAAGGATCCCCTCTCTAACTCTTCCTGAACGCTCAAATGAATCTCTAACTCATCCTGAAGCCTCGAATGAATCCCTCTTTAACTCTTCCTGAAGCCTCGAATGAATCCCTCTCTAACTCTTCCTGAAGCCTCCAATGAATCCCTCTCTAACTCTTCCTGAACGCTCAAATGAATCTCTAACCTCCTCCTGAACCCGCCTCGAACTGAATCACCTCTCTAACTTTTTCTGAAGCCTCGAATGGAACTCTCTCTAACTCTTCCTGAAGCCTCGAAATTAAACTCATAACTCTTCCTGAAGCCTAGAATGAATGAATCCTCTCTAATTTTTCTGGAGCCTCGAACGAATCTCTAACTCTTCCTGAAGCCTCGAATCAACTTCCTCTCTAACTCTTCCTGAATCCTGAAATTGAATCTGTAACTATTCCTGAAACCTTGAATGAATCCCTCCTTAACTCTTCCTGAGGCCTCGAATGAACCTCCCTTTCTAATTCTTCCTGAAGCCTCAAATGAATTCTCTCTAAACTCATACCGGAGGCCTCAAATAAATCCCTCTCTAACTCTTCCTGAATCCTCATATGAATCTCTAACTCCTCCTAAAGCCTCAAATGAATCCCTCTCTAACAAAAACTTCCTGAAGCCTCGAATGAATCCCTCTCTAACTCTCCTGAAGCTCAAATAAATCCCTCTCTAACTCTTCCTGAAGCCTCAAATAAACCTCTAACCTTCCAGATGCATCAAATGAAATCTCTAACTCTCCTGAAGCCTCGAATGAAAACGCTCTCTAACTATTCCTGAAGCCTTAAATGAAAACTCCCTAACTCTTCCTGAAAGCCTCGAATGAAAACTCTCTCCAAACTATTCCTGAAGCCTTAAATGAAACTCCCTAACTCTTCCTGAAAGCCTCAAAATGAAACTAACTCTTCCTGAAGCTTCGAATGAATCTTTAAATCTTCCTGAAGCCTCCAATGAATCCCTCTTCCTAACTCTTCCTGAAGCCTCAAATGAATCTCTAACTCTCCTGAAGCCTCAAATGAATCTCTACTTTTTCTGAAGCCTCGAATGAATCCCTCTCTAACTCTTTCTGAAGCCTCGAATGAATCCCTCTCTAACTCTTGCCTGAGGCCTCGAGCGAATCCCTCTCTAACTTCTTCATGAAGCCTTGAATGAATCCCTCTCTAACTGTTCCTGAGGCCTTGAATGAATCCATCTCTAACTCTTCCCGAAGCCTCTAATGATCCTCTCCAACAACTCTTGCTAGGGCCTCAAATGTGTCACTCTCTAAACTCTTCCTGAAGCCTTAAATGCATCTCTAACTCTTCCTGAAGCCTCGAATGAATCCCTCTCTAACTCTTCCTGAAGCCTCAAATGAATCTCTAACTCTTCCTGAAGCCCCGAATGAATCCCACTTTAACTCTTCCTGAGGCCCTCGAATAAATCGCTCTCTAACTCTACCTGAAGCCTGAAATGAATCTCTCTCTAACTCTTCCTGAAGCCTCGAATGCAATCCTCTAACTCTACTTGAAGCCTCAAATGAATCCCTCTCTAACTCTTCCTGAAGCCTCGAATGAATCCCTCTCTATCTCTTCCTGAAACCTGAAATGAATCTTTAACTCTTCCTGAAGCCTCGAATGAATCTCTAACTTTTCCTGAAGCCTGAAATGAATCCCTCTAACTCTTCGTGAGGCCTCGAATGAATCCTTCTCTAACTCTTCTTGAGGCCTGAAATTAATCCCTATCTACTAAACTCTTGAAGCCTCAAATGAATATCTAACTCTTCCTGATGCCCCGAATGAATCCCTCTCTAACTCTTCCTGAAGGCCTCGAATGAATCCCTGCTCTAACTCTTCCTGAAGCCTCAAATGAATCTCTTAACTCTTCCTGAAACCCAGAATGAATCCCTCCTCTAACTCTTCCTGAAGCCTTCAAATGAATCTCTAACTCTTCCTGAAGCCTCGAATGAATCCCTCTCTAACCCTTCCTGAGGCTTCGAATGAATCCCTCTCTCAACTCTTCTGAGCCTCAAATGAATCTCTAACTCTTCCTGAAAGCCGAATGAATCCCTCTCTAACTCTTCCTGAAGCCTTGAATGAATCCTTCTCTAACTCTTCTGAGACCCTCGAACGAATCCCTCTGTGACTTCCTGAAGCTCAAATGAATCTCAAACTCTTCCTGAAGCCTCGAATGAATCCTCTTTAACTCTTCCTCAGGCTTCGAATAAATCGCTCTCTAACTCTACCAATCCTAAATGAAGCCCTGAAATGAATCTCTCTCTAAAATCTTTCTTCCTGAAGTCCCCTCGAATGAATCCCTCTAACTCTACTTGAAGCCTCAAATGAATCCCTCTCTAACTCTGCCTGAAGCCTCGAATGAATCCCTCTCTATCTCTTCCTGAAACCTGAAATGAATCTTTAACTCTTCCTTGAAGCCTCGAATGAATCTCTAACTTTTTTCCTGAAGCCTGAAATGAATCCCTCTAAAACTCTTCGTGAGGCCCTCGAATGAATCCTTCTCTCTAACTTCTCTTGAGGCCTCAATGAAATCTCTATCTAACTCTTCTGAAGCCTCAATGAATCTCTAACTCTTCGTGAGGCCTCGAATGAATCCTTCTCTAACTCTTCCCTTGAAGGCCTCAATGAAATCCTATCTAACCTCTTGTCTTGAAGGCCTCAAATGAACTCTTAACTCTTCCTGAAACCCATAATGAATCCCTCTCTAACTCTTCCTGAAACCTCAAATGAATCTTTAAACTGTTCTGAAGCCTCAGATGAATCTCTAACTCTTCCTGAGGACGTTCGAATGAATTCTTCTGTAACATCCAGAAGCCTCAAATGAATCCGTCTCTAACTCCTCCTAAGCCTCAATGAATCTCTAACTCTTCCGAAGCCTCGAATGAATCCCTCTCTAAAACCCTTCCTGAGGCTTCGAATGAATCCCTCTCTAACTCTTCCTGAAGCCTCAAAAAAAATGAATCTCTAAACTCTTCCTGAAGCCCCGAATGAATCCCTCTCTAACTCTTCCTGAGGCCTCGGATGAATCCCTCTGTGACTCTTCCTGAAGAAACCTCGAATGAATCCCTCTCTCACTGTTCTTGAAGCCTCAAATGAATCTGTAACTCTTCCTGAGGCCTCGAAATGTATCCCTCTCTAACTCTTCCTGAGGCCTCGAATGAATCCCTCTCTAACTCTTCCTGAAGCCTCAAATGAATCCCTCCCTAACTCTTCCCGAAGCCACGTATGGAATCTCTAACTCTCTGAAGCCTCAAATGAATCCCTCTAACTCATCTGGACGCCTCAAATGAAATGATCTCTCTAACTCTTCCTGAAGCCCTCCGTATGAATCTCTAACTCTTCCTGAAGCCATCAAATGGAAGCCCTCCCTCTTAATTCTTACTGAAACCTCGAAGAATCCCTCTTCTAACTCATTTTGAAGCCTCAAATGAATCTACTAACCCTCCTTCTGGTGCCTCAAATGAACTCTAACTCTTCCTGAAGCCTCGAATGAATACCTCTCTAACTCTTCCTGAATCCTCAAATGAATCTCTAACTCATCCTGAAGCCTCTAATGATCCCTCTCTAACTTTTCCTGAAGCCTTAAAATGAATCTCTAACACTTCCTGAAGCCTCGAATAAATCCCTCTCTAACTTTTCCTGAAGCCTTAAATGAATCTCTAACTCTTCCTGAAGTCTCGAATGAATCTCTAACTCTTCCTGAAGCCTCAAATAAATCCCTCTCCAACTCTTCCTGAGGCCTCAAATAAATCCCTCTCTAACTCTTCCTGAAGCCTCAAATGAATCCCTCTCTAACTCTTCTTGAAGCCACGAATGAATCCCTCTCTAACACTTCCTGAAGCCTGGAATGAATCCCTCTCTAACTCTTCCTGAAGCCTCGATTGAATCCCAATCTCTAACTTTACCTGAGGTGCCTCGAATGAATCCCTCTCTAACTCTTTTTTGAAGCCTCAAATGTATCTCTAACTCTCCTGAAGCCTCGAATGAATCCATCTCTAAACTCTTCCTGAAGCCTCAAATGAATCCCTCTCTAACTCATTCTGAAGCTCGAATGAATCCCTCTCTCACTCTTGCCTGAAGCCTCGAATGAATCCCTCTTTAACTCTTCCTGAAGCCTCAATCAAACTCTCTAACTCTTCTTGAAGCCTCGAATGAAACTCTCTCAAACTCTTATTGAAGTTTCGAAATATCTAACTCATCCTGAGGCTTCGAATGAATCCTTTTCTAACTCTTCCTGAAGCCTTAAATGCATCTCTAACTCTTCCTGAAGCCTCGAATGAATCCTTCTCTAACTCTTCCTAAGGCCTCGAATGAATCCCTCTATGAATCCCTCTCTAACTCTTCCTAGCCTCAATGAATCGCTCTCTAACTCTTCCAACTCTGAACCTGAAGCAAATCGAAATGAATCCCTCTATAATCTCAATGAACAGCCGTGAATGAACTTTAACTCGGGAATGAATTCCCTTTAACTCTAAAGCCTCGAATGAATCCCTCTCTAACTCTAACTCTTTGAAGCCTCGAATGAATCCCTTCTCTAACCTCTTACCTGAAGCTCAAATGAATCCCGTCTCTAACTCTTCCTGAAGCCTCAAATGAATCCCTCTCTAACTCTTCCTGAAGCCTCAAATGAATCCCTTTCTAACTCTTCCTGAAGCCTCGAAATGAATCCCTCTCTACTCTTCCGAAGCCTCGAATGAATCCCCTCTCTAACTCTTCTGAAGCCTCAAAGAATCCCTTTCTAACTCTTCTGAAGCCTCCCAAAAATGAATCTCTAACTCTTCCTGAAGCCTCAAATGAATCTCTCTAACTCCCTCTCTAATCCTCTCTAATCTTCCTGAAGCCTCGAATGAATCCCTCTCTAACCTTTCCTGAAGCCTCGAAATGAACCCTCTCTAACTCCGTCCTGAAGCCTGAATGAACCCCTCTCTGCTCGTCCTGAAGCCTCGAATAAATCCCTCTCTAACTCTTCCCTCTGAAGCCTCCAATGAATCCCCTCCTCTACCTGCTTCCTGAAGATCCTTGAATGAATCCCTCTCTAACTCTTCCTGAAGCCTTGAATGAATCCCCTTCTCTAACTCTTACTGAGGCCTTCGAATGAATCCCTCTCTGACCCTTCGCCTGAATCCTCAAATAATCTCTGATCTTCCTGAATGAATTTTCCCCCCTCATAATGAATCTCTACTCTTCCTGAAGCCAAAACCCCTCAAATGAATCTCCTCCTAACTTTTCCTGAAAAGCCTCGATTCCAAGAATCCCTCTCTGACTCTTCCTGAAGCCTCGAATTGAATCCCTTAATTCTCTGAGGCCCCGAAATGGATCTTTCCTGAAGCCTCCAAATGGAAATCTCCAATTCTTCCTGGAAGCCCCAAATGAATCCCTCTCTAACACTTCCTGAGGCCACGAATGAATCCTTCTCCGACTCTTCCTGAAGCCTCAAATGAATCTTCTAATTCTTCCTGAAGCCTCAAATGAATCCCTCTCTAACTCTTCCTGAGGCCTCGGATGAATCCTTCTCTGACTCTCCCTGAAGCCTCAAATGAATCTCTAACTCTTCCTGAAGCCTCAAGTGAATCCATCCCTCCCAACCCATCCGCAGGGCCTCAAATGAATCTCTTTCTAACTCTTTCCTGAAGCCTCAGAATGAATCTTTAACTCTTCCTGAAGCCTCGAATGAATCCGTTTTTAACTCTTACTGAAGCCTCGAATGAATCCCCTCTCTAACTCTTCCTAAAGCCTCAAACTGGCTAAGTTGAGCCAATCAAAAGATATTTCAAAAATTGTAAAGATAAAAACTAGATCAGGGGTCTGGTTAATTTGACTAAAACACTGAAATACCGTTGTTTATTCTTTCCTGAATACAATAACGGCTCCTCTCAGACCAAAGAGAGTGGAAGATATAAACAGAGCTTTATACGAATGAACAAGCGTCTTTTTCTCCAGTTTCTGCTGAAGGGGTAAGATGGTCTTAACGAGAGAGAGAGAGAGAGAGAGAGAGAGAGAGAGAATTTTCCGTGCTGACGCTCACCTGTCATCACAAGCAAAGATACGCTACTTCCATTCTCTCTCTCTTTCTCTCTCTCTCTCACCCTCTCTCTCTTCTCCACACGCATACACTTACATATAAAAAACAAAAAACATTAAAAACAAAACAATAAACACAAGTAGGACCCTTAGGTGACCTTGGACAAGGCCCAAATGAGCCCAAACAATCACATCGTCAAGAGGCAAAATTCTCTCGCCTCCACCGATAGCTTTGAAGTTCAAATGATTCCTGATGACGTCACACAGAGTGGTTTCATTATATCAAAATGGGCAGTCCACTACAATGAAGGGTGAATAATTATTCTTAATGCCAAATTACAAAATCCATCTTTTATAATGAGAAATATTTATAATAACAACTGTCTTATAGATCTGCTACAAGGATTTATAGACACAAGATGGTCCCGAATCCCGATAAGAAGGAATGAGAAAAGGTTATTAAATCCTTCAATTGTGAAAGATGAAGCATTTCTGCAACAAGCAACAAACCTTAGCAGTTTGTTGCCAACGGAAACCAACAGATCCTTCGACAATGTCCACAGAATCAACAACAACAAAAACTGTGAAAAGACGACAAATGAAATAGCTAATGTGACCTATTTCCTATAAACAGTCAGGTGCGGATTGCAATCACTTCAATATAAGCTAATTTTAATAAATAACTTTAAATCAGAATTAACTTGTAATGCATCGTGTTAGAATTACACATGGTGGAAATTACGTTCGTTATATCAAAACTAAAACTGCACCTCATAACATTAATTACATTCGCTATATTTACATCACACGTCAATAAAGCAAACTAAACTGAGAGAGAGAGAGAGAGAGAGAGAGAGAGAGAGAGAGAGAGAGAGAGAGATTACAGCCTCTTACGAGACCATCATGTTAAACCACCCACAAAAAAAAAAAAAAAAAAAAAAAAAAAAAAAAAAATCATGAGCAAAGACACCAACCAAGGAAAAGGAAATAAAAACATCCAAAACCATTTGCCCTGGGACAAATGCAGACATTCCCCCAACCGCAGGAGCCCCACTGAATGTAAACGAGGGTCGTCGGGAACTTCATCAATGTTTAAACAGGAAGAATTTTCTGGAGGGAGAAATAAGGCTAAATACCTTGTCAAAGACTTTCCAGAGAGAGAGAGAGAGAGAGAGAGAGAGAGAGAGAGAGAGAGAGAGAGATTTGCAAGTCGTTGAAATTCATTATTTGTTACTTGGGGGAAATTCTCTGAATTCGTTGGCTAAAAAAACAGTTTTGTTTTATAGTATATGCTGAACGATTTACGGTTTTTATGGAATAATAACAATGATATAAAGATGTAAGTTTGTTGAGTTACTGCGCTCAGCTGCATTCAGTTTGAATAGAATTTTCTCTATTTTTCTAATAAATGACATTTCTTGGTCACTGCGTTGCGCTAGTAACTCTCCAATACTTGTCATTTCTGAAGAGGGAAAGGTCGTGAATCAACAGAAAAATATATTTCTGGCTTATGATACATGCCGTTCCGGCACCTGAAAAATATGGGTTTCATGTTCCGTAGAGTTGTTCAGGTCTGTCGCGTTTGTAAATCTACTAAAAGGCAGTATTGCACGGCCAAAACATTTCTCTCAATCTCTGCGAGGCCCCCAAAGAAATTTTGTCTGAACAACCAATCAACGGCGCGCATTTCGCCTAACAAGCAGCAGGCAGCATGCAGTTGACCCCCTGCTGACCCACCAGTATATAAGAGTAGACTCAGCATGAACTCAGTCTACTCCCGTCCTTCGCCGTGAGCATGCGCAGCAGGAGGCCGAGAGAAACATTGGCCTCAAAATCTTCCTTAAACGCCTGAAGAATATTGAAGTAAACAAACACTACCGAACTGAGCAACTCTACGGACCATGACCTCAAGGATTTTCACACACCAGACCTGTAATAATATATATATAATATATATATATATATATATATATATTATATATAGTATATATATATATATATATATATATATATATATATATATTATATATACACTGTAAGTACCCTTAAGTCGCATACGTTGTTACTGTGACACAATCATTCAAAGCGCCAAAACCACCGTCTCCCCACCAGGGAAAAACCCTACCACTTACCAGGCCCCCCACCTCCCCCTTCCATCCCCCACCCCTCACATTCACAACACCGCCTCACTATAACCGAGTAAGGGAACAAGGAAAGAAAATTGGTTAATCGGAGCGTTGGATTTAACGAGTTTTCTTCGTTCCTCCGTCCGGTTCAAATCTTCTTTAAGGAAAGCAGATTAAAAGCAAAACTTCCTCAAATGAAGACTTTACTATTCTTGCAAGAATCTCAGACGGTTCTTGCTTGGTTTCCCCCGAGTCTTGAGAATATACGAGAGGGAATAGTGAATATGCAGGATATTTGATACAACCTTCAGAAGGACGGTTGCTTACAGAGTTTAAAAAAACTAAGGAAATATTATTCCAGAAAGGTCGTGATTGGGTTTATTTTTTAAGGAATATATATATAGTATATATATATATATATATATATGATATATAGGGCTATATATATATATGTACTATATATATATATATATATATATATATATATATATATAGATATATATATATATATATATCTATAGTATATATATATATATATATATATATATATATATATATATATATATGTATATATATATATTGTTCGAAGTGCCAAGTATCTGGTTACCTTGCATCAAATATTACCTCACAAAAAGCCAGACACCTGAACCCTCTAAACACGTTAAACGACTGAATACTCTAAAGGAACAGTGATCCCTTAACACTTACCAGTATTGCAGAAAATCAGACTGTTCATCAAAACAGGTGTGAGGTACTCTTATAAGTAATTAAAATTAATCAAAGGGCATCACTCCTTCAACAACTTTAAAACTCTAAGTATTTCCCTGATTTCAGAAGTCTAAGTACTTCCCTGGTTCTAAGTCACTTCAAGTTACTTGAAGGAAAGCAAATCAATTACCTCTATGTCTCTACCTACCATAAATATAGTCTAATTATATATACTTATACTGGTGTAAGATAAAGAAAACACTTATAAAAATTTTAAATACAAAAATTTATCATTAAATTCAAAATTTATAAGTGAAATTCACAATATCAGGGAAAATTACTGTTACTTGAAAAACAAAGTAAAGTTTAATTAATTCTTGAATCAAAATAAGTAAAATTAAATCAAAATTCAATTTATCACAAAATTCAAGAAAATTAATTCAATCAAAATTCAAAACGTGTTAGGCAATAATTGAAAATTTGAAATTAATTCACAAGTTCTAAACAATAATGAAACTTGAAAAGAATTCAAGTAAAGCAAATCAATTCACAAGTGTTAAATTAATAAAATGTGCAATGATAAAGCACATGACAATAACCAAGTCAATTAAATTGTGAATTGCAAATGAAAATATAAACAAAAAGACACACTTCAATAAGAAAATGAATAAGTGCACAAACAATGGAACAGACACAAACACAAAAAATATCAGCAATGTGTAAAAGTGTAAATCTTTTTCATTCAAAAACACTGTAACCAACAGTTTTTACCAAACCTTCGTAACAGACAACAGTTCCTATCAATTATTAGTTAAACACAATTCCTATCCGTTATTAGTTAAACACACTCCCTATCCATTATTAGTTGCAACTAATAAAAATATAACACACTTTACCTTTCTTTCTCTTTTGCTGCAGCTTGTATACACTTTCACAAAAAAAAACCACCAGGCGCCGTTACGAAATGTTTGTTCAGATTCCACACAAAAGAAACTAAATAACTAAATAAATAAATAAGAAATTCTAGAAATCAAACATGCAATTCTAAAATGTTACGAGTGACCAATTTACGTTACGTTAATATAATTCCTCGATGTCGAGTGAGAGAAAGAGAGAGAGAGAGAGAGAGGAGAGAGAGAGAGAGAGAGAGATACTGCCTCGAGGTCTTAAGATCTTGAATGAATTCTCTTCCCCCCCTCATGGAAACTGGGCTAGGCAGATGACAAATACGTTCTGGGTACGAAAGCTTCCAGAAAGTTCTGAAATCTGACGCAATCTTACACACATAATGTGCAACATCCACGTGGGACTTGGCAAATACATACACGTACAAGACAAGACTGCTCAAACAGATACGTACCCGATTGAAACGGAGGTAAACGATAATTAAGATTGACATGTTTTGACGACAATGCAAGGACTCGACACTCTCGCTATCAAACGCGCTGACAGAGCAGGAAGCAAACGGATCTCGCAGACTCTAATCTTAAAGTGCGACATAAAGTTAAACATTTGAGCATTTGAAAAGACAAGGATCTCTCTCTTTACGTTATATAAATATTCTTTTACAAGATGTTAATGCGAAATCTGAACACACATTTTAAACTCCTATTCTAAGCTATCTAGGAATCTGAAAAAATGTACACAATCTACAAGACATTTCAAAGAGGGGAAAACATGCATTTTGAAAGTAGCAATATATAATAATATATATATATATATATATATATATATATATATATTATATATATATATATATATATGTGTGTGTGTGTGTGTGTGTGTGTGTGTGTGTGTGTGTGTAACTGTGTGTGTGTGTTTACAAGACCTAATTAGGATGAAGATGAACAAAGTAAAACCAGAATGAAAGGTTACTAATACAGAAAAAGAAGAGCAGGAAAAATTTTAAATGAAAAGGTTACTAATACAGAAAAAGAAGAGCAGGAAAATTTTATTTAAAAGGTAGAAATAACATAAAACCGAGTTAAAATGTACATATGAACATTATCAGACATTTACCCCATATTCCTTGACGAATTCAAACTTATAAATAACAACGAAAAGTAAATATTTACGTCTGCGCTTTGATGTAAAAGAATTAGATCCCACAACAAATTTTCATAAAGAAAATGAGCGGCATTTGATGCCTCCTGTTAACCTACAAAATCCTTTCTTAATCGGATCAGATCTCTCTCTCTCTCTCTCTCTCATTTTCCCTCTCTCATTTTCCGAGATATTAATTTCCCTTTTCTCAGGATTTGTTCTTTTTTCACAAATGTTTCGTCTTTACTACTGTAAACAAAAAATACGTCCTCGATTAGTTCAAACAGAACTACATTTTCTTGATGTGTTGGCAACACAGTCCGAAGAAGGATGTCCCCTTGTGTTGATATTACCTATTCAGACATAATGACAAACTCCAGTACAGAGAATTTACAAACTCATACGGAATAACATTCAAAATGTATTTGTACTTTCATTCACAATGCATTTTGAAAAATATACGCCCCTATTTCAGTGATAATGCCTACTGTGCATCGCCCTTTTGGTACAAGTAGTTTTCAAGATCTGTGGACGGACAGAAAAAGTGCGAACGGACAGACAAAGCCATTTCAATAGATTTCTTCAAAAAATAAAAAAAAAATTAATAAAAATAAAAAATAAAAAAATAAAAAATAAAAAAGCTTGCAACGCAACACAACGTTCCTGAAACACAACTTCTTGGTCCTACTGTGCCCGGGAGTGTGCCCCAGATATAATTTCCTTCTCACCTAAATAAAATAACACCTTTCCTATACACATACATACATATATACGTTTGCTATAAATATAAAAAAGGAGAGTAAATCTGAAGAACACTACCGAAGAAGGCCTCTCTCAGAGGCTGTAGTTATAGTAAACAAGGTTCATTCTGTGTGTCTGGTAGTTACCGAACCAAAAGGAAGCGATAGTATCACTTTTGACCATCAAAAATTGACTACTGCCGACGATCATTTCCTATAAGTCAGAACAGGTGACGTCTGTAGCTACCACTTTTTATGCTTCAGCTTGTAGTAACAACTAACAAGTCCTAGTCATCGTACGTTAACCCCTTAAACCATCTCGTGTTCTTTCCAAGCAGTCAGTTCTGTTCGTCCATTGGATCTACCTTTAATAAAAGAGATCTGGAAGCAACGTAAGTTTTTTTCTGCCGAATGAACCCACTTGGTTTTTCAACTTGATTCGTTGTTTGGGTATGAGCTGACAGCGTTGGCTATTTCCGGTCGATCATTTGAAAGGGACTTTCACTCTAGTTACGGAAAGAGAATGGTAGAATGGTACTGTAAGGATTTACTTGTATGTGTGCATGCGTGTGTTTGGATTTGTGTGTGAATACTTGTTGCAAACGTTAAATTGAATTGAAGAATGATTTGAGGAGGGGACTTTTGTCAATAATTGTAAATTGCTTGTGAAAATGATTTCTGAAAAATTAACCATCACAAACGCAAGTCGCTAATAGAAACACTCTCTCTCTCTTTCCGCCGTTGTGTGTATGTGTGTGATTAGTGATCTCTTCATTCTTTAATTCCCATTACCTTCTGTTATTACTTCTGTCAAATGAACGTCAGAATATTCTTTTGGAAGCTTGAATTTCCAGTCAATGGCCCCTGTGGTGGTGGGCTTGTTCCATATGAATGAGGTTCATCTTTAGAATAATAATAATAATAATAATAATAATAATAATAATAATAATAATAATAAAATAATAATAATAATAATAATAATAATATGTGGCGCCGTGGGATGAGTGGGGTTAGGTCGTCAAT
This sequence comes from Macrobrachium nipponense, assembly GCF_015104395.2. Classification (NCBI taxonomy): domain Eukaryota; kingdom Metazoa; phylum Arthropoda; class Malacostraca; order Decapoda; family Palaemonidae; genus Macrobrachium; species Macrobrachium nipponense. Next base: position 37,073,825 of record NC_087214.1, on the reverse strand, counting down.
GGACTTAAGTTTAAGTTAAGCAACATTGGGGCTGGTCAGTCGTTGGATGGGATGACCGCCTCTCCTCGGCGTTGATTCCTGGGAAAGGATCTTTACCATAATTTCCTCAGTCTACTCAGCTGTAATTGAGTACCTATCCCTGATGGGGTATGGTTCAGATATGGGTTAAATAGCAAAACTCAGCAATGATGGAAAGAAATGAAGGAATAAACGACAACGACGTAAATGGAACCTCTGATAACAGAGTAGCTTCGTCCGGCAACCAAGTATTCAACGGTCAGGTACTTGGAGGTCGTCATCCAGCAACTGACCACCACAACGACAGTAATCAACAGCCTGAGATTGGAGCTACAGAGGCAAAAAGGAAGAAATGGACAAGAGAAGAAAAATAAGGAAATATGGAGATGCTACATCATAAGCAACCCGACGGAGAGAGGATATAGAAGAAAATTGGTCAACATCTGGAATGAGAGGAATAACACACCCCCAAACAGAGCAGAGGCTGGCAGACCAAGTAAGGAACATAAAGAAAAAGAACTGGCTCTCCCCAACAGAAGAGAAGAACTGGAAAGGGAAATGTCCCACGACAACGAATTACACGAAGACGAACTGAGAGACGATGCCACAGAAGACGACAGGGATGGTGAAGGTATCAAACAACGACACACGAAGAAACACCGATGAAAGTAACAGAGAGGACGGAATGCAACATGGCTCCAGGAAGTCAAGGAAGAAGAAACAGGGAGAATAAACAAAAGATTCACAGAGATCACGACAGACACAGTCAGACACCAACTAAAGAAAATGCCAAACTGGAAAGCCCCAGGTCCCGATGAAGTCCATGGATACTAGCTCAAAAACTTTCAAGGCCCTACACCACGATAGCAGAACAACTCCAGCATTGTATCTCAAATCACCATGCACCCAAATGGATGACCACAGGAAGAACATCCTTAGTACAAAAAGACAAGAGAAAGGGAAATATAGCCAGCAACTACAGGCCTATCACCTGCCTACAAATAATGTGGAAGTACTAACAGGTATCATCAGTGAAAGGCTATACAATTACCTAGTGGAGACAAACACCATCCCCCACCAACAGAAAGGCTGCAGAAGGAAGTGTAGGGGCACAAAAGACCAGCTCTGATAGACAAAATGGTAATGAAGAACAGTAGTAGAAGAGACTATAAGAAAGCCTTCGACATGATACACACACATGGCTAATAGAATGCCTGAAGATACTGGGGCATAGGAAAACACCTCAGCTTCCTCAAAATACAAGCGCAACTGGAATACAATACTTACAAGCTCTGGAATAAGACTAGCAGAGGTTAATATCAGGAGAGGGATCTTCCAGGGCGACTCACTGTCCCCACTACTCTTCGTAGTAGCCATGATTCCCATGACAAAAGTACTACAGAAGATGGATGCTGGGTACCAACTCAAGAAAAGAGGCAACAGAATCAACCATCTGATGTTCATGGACGACATCAAGAGCTGTATGGTAAGAGCATCAAGGAAATAGATACCCTAATCCAGACTGTAAGGATTGTATCTGGGACATCAGGATGGAGTTTGGAATAGAAAAATGCGCCTTAGTCAACATACAAAAAAAGGCAAAGTAACGAGAACTGAAGGGATAAAGCTACCAGATGGGAGCAACATCAAACACATAGATGAGACAGGATACAAATACCTGGGAATAATGAAGGAGGGGATATAAAACACCAAGAGATGAAGGACCACGATCAGAAAGAATATTATGCAGAGACTCAAGGCGATACTCAGTCAAAACTCAACGCCGGAAATATGATAAAAGCCATAAACACATGGGCAGTGCCAGTAATCAGATACAGCGCAGGAATAGTGGAATGGACGAAGGCAGAACTCCGCAGCATAGATCAGAAAACCAGGAAACATATGACAATACACAAAGCACTACACCAAGAGCAAATACGGAAACAGACTATAAAATAACACGAAAGGAAGGAAGGAGAGGACTACTAAGTATAGAGGACTGCGTCAACATCGAGAACAGAGCACTGGGGCAATATCTGAAAACCAGTGAAGACGTGGCTAAAGTGTGCATGGGAAGAAGGACTAATAAAAGTAGACGAAGACCCAGAAATATACGACAGAAGAATGACAGACAGAACAGAGGACTGGCACAACAAACCAATGCACGGACAATACATGAGACAGACTAAAGAACTAGCCAGCGATGACACATGGCAATGGCTGCAGAGGAGAGAGCTAAAGAAGGAAACTGAAGGAATGATAACAGCGCACAAGATCAGGCCCTAAGAACCAGATATGTTCACAAAGAACGATAGACGGGAAATAACATCTTTCCCATATGGTAGGAAGTGCAATACGAAAAATGAAACCATAAACCACATAGCAAGTGAATGCCCGGCACTTGCACAGAACCAGTACAAAATGAGGCATGATTCAGTGGCAAAAAGCCCTCCACTGGAGCCTGTGCAAGAAACATCAGCTACCTTGCAGTAATAAGTGGTACGAGCACCAACCTGAGGGAGTGATAGAAAACGATCAGGCAAAGATCCACTGGGACTATGGTATCAGAACGGATAGGGTGATACGTGCACATAGACCAGAACGTGACGTTGATTGACAAAGTCAAGAAGAAAGTATCACTCATTGATGTCGCAATACCATGGGACACCAAGAGTTAAAGAGAAAGAGAGGGAAAAATGGATAAGTATCAAGATCTGAAAATAGAAATAAGAAGGATATGGGATATGCCGTGGAAATCGTACCCATAATCATAGGAGCACTAGGCACGATCCCAAGATCCTGAAAAGGAATCTAGGTCACTAGACGCTGAAGTAGCTCCAGGACTCATGCATAAGAGTGATCCTAGAAACGGACACATAGTAAGAAAAGTGATGGACTCCTAAGGAGGCAGGATGCAACCCGGAACCCCCACACTATAATTACCACCCAGTCGAATTGGAGGACTGTGATTGAGAAAAAAAAAACAAAAAAAAATGAAAATAATAATAATAATAATATAAATAAAAATAATAATAATAATAATAATAACCTTAGAAAGGCCAAAAGGGTAAAATAGAACGGACGATAAACTAGTTCACTAAATCAAGAAACAGAAAACTTCTCAATTGTATCAGACATCCGGTGTCTACATAACCGAAGACAAGTGGCCAACGGTGCGCATGAGTTTTGTGTCAGTGAAGTAGCCAATAATTCTCGTTACTCGTTGGCATAATGATTGTTGACGGACGTGCGAATTGTTAAGGGAGTTATGGACGGGCAACCAGACGTCCCTGTTCTTGCCCAGGCCCGAAAAATAAGAAAACGGAAGAAAGGAAAGGGGGAGGGGTTTTATAAAATCCCATTTTGTATGTTTATTATTATTATTATTGTTAAAAAATATCCACAATTATATATTAAAAATATATTTTTAAGTAAAAAATATATAACAAAGACTTTCGAACACCTGAACGTATTCCTCATCGTGTGACGTTAAAATGTAATGAAGAGGATAGTTTCCCTCCGAAGAGCACTAAAAAGGTGGGCGGGGCGAGAAAATAATAACAGCCTATCATCGAAGTGCTGGTTCGTGTTTTAGGTAATCCCAAACTCAACCGGGCAGTTGCGCCACCTCCTCGATCTCCGAACCTGGGAAGTTGCTCCCGCTTGCACTGCATAGGTGCCCATAGTCGGAAACATCCACAGGGACGTCGGCTATCTGGAGAGAGAGGGAAGAGGAAGCAGAGGCATCAGGGTTCATAGGTCAACGTCAGTTTTAAAATTAAAATCTTTTAAGTATTGACCTGGCAATGAAACTGTTTATAAAAGGGTCTTCATTAGTAAACTACTTATTATCCTCAAAAGATATTCCCGTGTTTATAGCGGCGCCTTCAACTAATCTTCTCACGTGAGAACATCGCTTTTAAAAATAATTTGTGCACCATCCCAATTGATTCTGTGGTCTAAATTAAAACTATGAGCCATCAAAGCGCTTCCCTGTGCATGAAGATCATAGGCTCTTCGTGTTCCCTTAATCTGACCTCTAATCCCCTACCACTTTCCCCGTAGTAACACACTGCAATCCTGACAAGGAACCTTGTAAAACACCGTTATTTCTCTTGGTACTGTTATTATTCTTTGTAAGAGCTTTTGCCAAAGTGTTTTGTAAGTATAAAACTATTTCTATGTCCTTTTGGCTGCTTATTTATATAATCACCTACTTTTGAGATTACATCGTGAAAGGGCAATGATACACGTTTCTTGACTTTCATTTCCTTATTATCTTGACCAATGTAAAACTTCTTTTTAGCTCGGCTAATTGCGTCAGTAATAAATGTTCTGGGTACTTTTAAGGACCTACAAGTGTCTACAACATGTTTGAGTTCTCCGTCCAGAAATGCGGGGTCACATATGCGAAGGGCCCTTAAAACAAAACTCATAATTACATTCCTTTTAACTTGTTGTGAGTGGTGGGAAAAATAATGAATATAATTTTCTTTGTTGGTAGCTTTTCTAAAAACTGAAAATTTAAAAGAGTTACTGTTTACATCCCTATGAATTAAAACATCTAAGAAGAAATCTTACCATCAACCTCTTTTCTACTGTAAAGTTTTATCGAATCGACAACGTTGTTGGCAGTCTTCAGTAAGCAATCTAAAGCTACGTCGTCGCCGTAAAAAAACAATAAATATGTCGTCTACATATCTCACCCACAGAGCAGCTTACAGTTGGGTTACATCTCTCTAATATTTCAACTTCTATGAACTCCATGCACAGGTAGCTAAAACTGGTGACAATGGTGAACCCATGGAAACACCAGCCTTTTGTTGGAAGTATTCATCATTAAAAGTGAAAATGGTACAGTCAACACAGATTCTAACCAAGTCTAGAAACTGGTCGCAAGGAATAGGAAAGTTGATAGTTCCTTCTTCATGTCTCCTCTTTAGATTTTCCAAAACATAGTCAAGAGGAACATTTGTAAATAGGGATGTGACATCGAGGCTAATCATCCTACCATCGGTACGGTTAAAACACCTTAATCTGTCAATGAAATGGGAGAAGTGTATCAAGTGAGCATCAGAGATGGTGCCGAGTAATGAATTAAGGGACTTAGCTAACCATGAAGCAAGAACACTCTGTGGGGCATTACAAGTGGCAACTAACTATTGGACGGAGGGGAGTACCTACTTTGTGTATTTTAGGCAAGCCATAGAAATATGGCCAACTAGGGATTTTTCCTGAGATTTTTGACAAGATAAGCTCTTTATGAGCGGGGTCCTGCAAAGAATTTGCGATCTTTTTAATTTTTCGATTGAAATCCTGCTGAGTTTTTGTAATGGTGGGAGGGTTAGTTAATTTTATATAAGTATTAGTGTCGTTTAATAACTGGTAAGCTTTATTCAAGTAATCTTGTTTATTCATAACTACTGTAGAACCTCCTTTGTCAGCTTTTACAACCATAATATCCTTATTTTTAAAAAGACAAATTAGGGCTTCTCGATGTCGTTTCGGCAAAACCTCAAATTCCTTTCCAATTAAGCTTTGTTTAAGAATAACAACTTTCAAAAAGTTAATATTATTCTTGGGTGGGGATTTGAAATTATGATAGTTATTGTTGCTGATACCTTGAAGAAAATCTTGTTTACTGTTACCCAAGCAAAACCCAAGACCCAGGTTAAGAATTTCTAATTCCCCCTTTGGAGGGAGTGGCTCCAGAAAGGACAAACCTTCAGATTGCTTCATAAATCTTTTAGGGATGAAATTGCTAGCCCTACGCCCTTGAGTGTGTGTCCAAAGCTTTTTCACTCAACCTTAACATTTGCTTTCCACTGTGGCTGAGTGGCTTCTAAAAGATTTTGTTAAACTATTCTAAGCTTAAGTTGCGTCAAAACTGCAGTTAAATATGTCATTGGAACATATGGCAAACTTATCACATATAAATCACGAACATGTTGGCAACTTATCAACATATAAATCACGAAACATGTTGAATACTTGGTGGTTATCTAACCAGTGCTACATATGATTATCCAGCACGTGTCAAAGTTAATTCATTCTACTTCGGTTCTTGACTAGTCGTCAAAATGTTTGAGATCTCTGTGCAACACAACAATTTGCCGACGTGTGTTATGACGAGGTTTACGAAGCATCATCAAACTCTCTCTATCTCTCTCTCTCTCTCTCTCTCTCTTTTTTATAATGGGCATTGTTATCCTTCTCTCAGTCTGTTGCAGGAACGAGAGAGAGTCGACCTGAATATTTATGTGTTTGGGTTTTGTTCAGTTTTGGAAAACCAAATTCACTGATGCCTTCTGCAAGTTCCTTTAGGTAAATTGTAAACAGAACACTTGTTATTTACTGTTTCAGTTCAAATTTAGGAAAAAAATAGGGTTTTAATTAAAAGTTTTTGTATACATAAACCAGGTGTTTGTTGAAGATATCGAATTAGCGTGTTTTCAACGTGTATGCAACTTATACGAAATGAATATTTAAAATTTGAATTATTTGGATTTCATGTTTACTGGTACATGAATTACGTAGAAATCTTCAGTGAATAACATCTATTTGATTGTCAGGTGTCCCAAGAAAACATTTGCATTTTGTATCTCATGGCGAAATATAGATTGCATAGTCCATTCATATTTGTTATGTGAAACTAACTAATAAACTGTCGATTTTGCAGCGAATTTAACATCAAATTTCTGATTGTGGAGGGAGAGTAAACGTCTGCTTTTGTTTGTTTATTATTTTATTCGTTATTTATAGACAGTTCTTTGCCTTCCTTGCTCAATAGTCTCTAAAATTATGTCGATTCCAGAATTGTATAGCTGATCGTTTTCCAAAAGAATGCATCCTTAGGCTAGGCCCCACCGAATCCGTCGCGGCGCGTCGCGTACGTCCAAACACGGCTACGCGTTTTGTGCGTTTCAATCAACTGTCATAGTTCAAACACGAGTGGCCCCACACGGCGCATGAGCGTGCTTGGCGTCAGGTGCGTTTACCGGGACTGGACGCGCAAGGAACAAAAACATTTTAAATATCTAACTTCCCTGGTAGTTACATATATATAGCTTAATCCCGCCGATTCGTCGCGCGCACGGCAGAAATTCAAAATTCGCGGCTATCGCCGATAGACGGTCAGGTGATCATATCTGTGCTCCCTCTAGTAGGTATCTGGAAACCATTCCCATTTATCCTCAGAAATTCCCTGCCGTCGTTCGAGCAACACGTTGGAAATTCGCTCTTCTTTGTTTGGGTTTGCTTTTACTACAATTGGTGAAGTACCCATTGCTTACTTTTTTGTTACTTAATGGCTTTCGCTGATATCAGATTATTCCTTAATTTGTTTTACACCACGAATAAGTTTCAGTTGGTCAGTTTCCGACTTCCTACAATTTTTCTTAGTTTTCTGAATTCAAAGATGGCCGACTCTGTAGTTAAGGGTTTCGAGTCCCGGCTTCCATACAACTCTTGATCCTCATACAATAGTTACAAAAATCCAGAAGCAGAATATGTACATTGTTAGCAGATAGGATGAGTGTTGTAACGTTCTCTGAGAAATAATGAAAAGTATGTTTACTATAAGATGCAATTAGATTTTAATTAGAAAAGAAACTAGATCGTATTGTGTTCTATTAGCTAGTTCTTCTGATAGTCAAGCTTGTCTAACCTGTCTAATATTAATATTCCTGAGCCTAGCCCTAAGTTAAGAGTACCAGACCCACCTGAGGAGTCCGTAGATAAGTTAGCCGACTATGAATGTTTTTGCGGCTCTAGTTCGGCTTGCGTGTTAATACAATCCCTTTCTTCGGAAAGGGGACTGAATAGACAGTGCGTAGTTTGCATCGCAAATTTGGTGACAGTGTTAGTGTAGTGGAGGGTGCGCCCGTTCGTGTCTGTCACGCTCCTAGTCCTAGACCTCTTCCATGCTCCCCAACCCCTGGAGAAGGAATGTACGACGCGGGAGGTGAGAGATGTTAAAAAGCGAGCGGGCGTCCCCTCGAGCGATCCTGCTGACGCATCCCAGGACGCTCTCCCTCGCCACAGGAAAGGTGAGATGAGGAAGTGTTCGGATACTTGCTCTCTGCCAATATAAGAGGCAAAGATGTCGCACAGGCGGCCGTCCCCTTTGGCAGGAGGTAAGGAAATATCGGACGAAGAGACTTTCGGTGCTTGCGTCTTCGTCTGATGACGCAAGACCTCGACGCGGTTGGCGTCAACCCCTAGAATCAAGAGACCCAAGTCCCCCGTAGCGTTACAGCAACCGTCGTGCAGTAATTAGAGGAGATGCATAACGCACAGCTCTTCGAAGAAGAAGTTTGCTTTATCATCGGTGATGCTTTCTCCCCCTCCCCCAGACTGGGAGGTGTCTCATGGAGCGTCTCCACCTTGTCGACAGAAGATCACTACTAGTGTCTCCGAAGCGGTAGATGGGACGGGCAGTGCCGCCTTCAGTTATTCCCCAACAGCAAGAGGTACCGCAAGCAGCTTTCTTGTCAAAGCTTCAGCAGTCCATTACGTCTCGGTTTTGATGTCTACAAGTCGCATGGACTAGCAGGTGAAGCGCGACCGATAAAACACAAGATAAAACCGCAGTTAGCACAGCGTGACGCTAACAGACGCAAGACGAAGACTCGTTGCAGGTTGCAGCGCTCTTAGACACTCACAGCAACCTACACCCGTGACGAAGCAGACGCAAGCATGACGCATTGCAACCAGGCTCCCTCGCAGCTTACGGACGTGTGACGGGAAATGACAAGGATCGTGACGCTCCCTCGCAACAGGCTGGACGCACGCAGGACGCACGCAGCATGCTCCCTCGCAGCAGGTTGGACGCATGCATGACGCACGCAAGTAAGACGATGCGCGTGATTCCCCCCACTCGTTCGACATCGGAAATCGCCAATACTTTGGATGAGATATCAGAGGAGGAGACGCAAGAAAAACTTCATGCGGCGATCTGAAAAGATTACTTGCGGTATTGGCGGACTTATATCCGAATATTTTTCAGCAGGCTGTACCTCGGAGCCCGCCCTCACAGTTTATGAAGGGTAGACCCCAGAAATCTTCCTCCTTCAAGAATGAGGTCTCCTCTGCCTTAGCCCAAAAGGCAACGCAGGACTTTATATCTAAATCCCCGATAATGGTTTTCATGATAATCGGGAACCTCGCCGAATGCTCGAATTCCTGGAATTTCTAGCGTTTGTAAGAAGAACTGCTACTGAAGTAAGGATACCTCTCAGTAGACGACCAACCCTGGAATACAGAAGAACGAACGCGAATATCCAGTTTGACTTGAACTTTCGTCTTCGGGTTTTCTGTTTTCACTATTGAAGTTTTCCTTAGGGGAAAACTTCTCCTTCACTCTCTTGAATAAGAGAAGGAAGGGTGTAGATTTCCAATCCTTATTCTCATTCCTCTAAGGGAAAAGAATTTAGGATGGAATTCGTTGTACAGAAACCTACAAATACACGACGTATATTACCCTCGCACATGATTCTGTTAAGCAGTTGAATTGTCCGGGGGTTAGTCACATACCGTAGTTAATTCTACGGTTTGTGACCGAGACGGCTAGTATCCTAATGGAACTGCAATTCGGGACTGTCTGCATCTTCCAGGAGTTACCAGTTTCGATTTTTCAGATACTTATGGTATGGTCACGACACCACCACCTCAGTTTTTTGTTTTTACCGAAATCCGTTTTCGTTTAAATATAATTGCTCGAGCATAATAGATCCTTTTTTTTTTAACGCTCGATTATTCTAGCCGAACGCATTCCTTCGAAGAATGGATTACCTGGCAACTCAGGATAGCGAGTGAGCAAGAACCACTGAGTAGGGGACTACAGCAGACAACCTAGTTTCCAGCTGGCTCTCCGAGATGCATTGTCGGATTATGTGTCTCTCCCATACAAGGATTGACTAACGAACCTTTTCTCTGTCCAACAATATCGGACTCACGTCTCTGATTAACGGGGATTCTCGCATACATGAATGACATCTGCATCCCCTTGAATATTGCGAGAATTTGCAACAGAGATATATATTCTGGAATCTTTCATCTTTATGTTTACCGCACGGTAACAGAAGTCTTTACTAGTCTCACGCTGCATCGCATTGCGATAATGCGGAATTATTTCTTCAGACATCTGAGTTTGTTGTCAAAATATCTCTTATTCGGAGAGGTGCATTGTTTATTGTTCACCGGAATTGACAGATATATACGGAAGACATCGCCTGCTCCCCGACCTGCCAGCTCTACTTCCAAATATCAGCCCATGAGAAGTAGTACTTCCTGTTTTTCATTACTGGAAACCGCCCCGCTTTCATTACAACTACAATCCCTCACCTTACAGCAATGAAATAGCTGTTAGCGTTTTCAGTCCTTTATAAGCACAGTTTCAGAACCTTGAGAATCCTTCTCTCGATTCGGCTGTGAAGACGTAGTTTGCATTCACTTTGTTCCACCTTCGTCTTCAATTGAACATAATGTTGTTTTCGTTTTTAGCTGAGATTCAACTACTATGAGAATGTCTTGCCATTAAGAACCTCGGTCTCCAGAGGCAATTGACTTTCGCTTATTGGGCACATGCCTTAGAGATCACGTGACTTGCTCGGATGCTTGGACAACTTGCCTCATTACCGAACGCTGTCAGTAGGCAGTTGTCAGAGCGCCCGATTCAGTTACGGTTTTACGTTGTGGACTCAATAGGTTGTTCCAGAACAATCAGTTGAGTTGGTGGCACGACACCAACAAGCTACAAGAAGGTTTCGAACTTCACAGAAGAACCCCGACCTAGTGTTGCATTCAGACGCATCGGACGTGGGGTGGGGTGCAACACTAGGGAATGACGGGATCTCTAGTCTATGGCAAGATCAAAGTAGTTCAGGTCAACGCAGACAACACCACGGCGTTGGCCTACATAAACAAGCAGGGAGGCACTCGTTCGGACTCCTTTTACGAGGCAGCAAAGGATCTCTTATTGTGGGCGAAGGAGAGGAACATTACTCTTCTAACTCGCTTTTATAGAAGGAGAGAAGACGTCAGGGTGGATCTCCTCAGCAGAGAAAGACAGGTTCTCACGACGGAGTAGACCCTGCATCACGAGTATGCAGCAGACTCTGCAATCAGTGGGGAGAACCGTCTATAGACCTCTTTGCGACGCAGAGAACAAAGAGGTTACCTGTTTACTGCTCTCCACGTCCCAGACCAGGAAGCAGTGGCAGTAGACGCCTTCCTCATGGATTGGGAAGGAAGACACGTACGCCTCCCCCCCATTTAAGATCCTAGACTGAGTCATGAAGAAGTTCAGGGAATCGAACAACGTCCGCATGACCCTGATAGCTCCGTTTTGGCCCATGAGACCCTGGATCACAGATGTGATGGAGTGGCTAGTAGACACCCCCAGATCGTTACCGTGTCGGAACATCTACTCAGACAGCCACATATAGAGAGACAACATCAAAAATCGCCTCTCTCTCAATCTAACTGCCTTTCTTTTTACTATTGAAAAACTGGCAGGAGCGAAGGCTTTTCGAGGGAAGCTGTAAGAGCAATCGAGAGAGCGAGGAGGACGTCCACAATCAAGGTGTACCAGTCAAAGTGGACGTGTTCAGGAAATGGTGCAGAATTAACAACATCATCTCTTTCAGTACCTCTTAACTCAACTAGCAGATTTTCTGTTACACTTAAGAACCCAAGAGAAACTAGCAGTATCAACTATCAAGGGATAACGCAGCATGCTAGCCCTCCGTCTTCCGTCACAGAGATTTTGACATGTGGGAGACAAGGATCTCTCGGACCTCATAAGGTCCTTTGAGACAGTTAAGATTAAGGATAACCCAACCCCCTCTCGGAATTTGGATGTTGTTCTGACTTTTCTAACCTCGAGCAGGTTCGAACCCCTCGACAAGGCTTCATGGAAGGATCTCACCAAGAAGACCGTATTCCTGGTTTGCGTTGACAACGGCCAAGAGGATAGGAGTGTTGCAAGAATGTAGGCTTCAATGGGAGAATGCAGTCTGCTCGCTGCAACTAGATTTTCTCGCCAAGAATGAGAATCCTTCTCACCCATGGCTAGATCCTTTACCATGCCGGGAAGGTTATCTCAGTTAGTAGGACAGGAAAAGGAGAAAAGCCTTTGTCCAGTTAGAGCCCTAAAGTATTATCTACAGAGAACCAAAAACTTAAGAGGACAGACAGACAACCTCTAGTCCTTGGTAAAGAAGCCTTCACTACCTGTGCCAAAGAACGCGCTGGCGGTCTTTGTCAAGGATTTAATAATGGGAAGCTCACCGCAGAATTTTGATGAGGAAAGCTTCCCAATACTCAAGTCAATGCGCAATGAAGTAAGAGCTGTGGCGACTTCGAGGGCGTATAGACACAAGTCGATGGAATCGATCTTGGAAGTGACATTCTGGCGAAGCAAGTCAGTCTTCGCAGATTGCTACCTTAAAGACGTACAGACCCAATATGAAGATTGTTGTTCCCTAGGGCCGTACGTTGCCTCCGGCGCCGTAGTTGGAGAAGGTACAACTGCCTCTAACCTATAACCTTATTTATACCCTTGCATGTTATTGAACTTGACCTCACAGGCTGTCTGTGAAGGTTGTTGCAACCTTCCACAGTCTGGGGTGAAAGTCTAAGTTACGTTTTATGGAGTGTGTTTTAGTGTGTTAGTTGGTCAGGTGGTCAGCTCATTGTCCATGGCTTTGCCAGGATAGCAAGGGTGGTGGTCTAGTCAGGTTAAGGTCGAGGACCGTCTGACAGCCCCACAGAGACTTTATACAGCCCCCTGGGTGGATCGCTGGGTCTCTCAAGGAATGCAGGCTAATGAGGCAGAAAAAACTTCGAAGCCAGCTTCCTTTCAGGTATGAACAGATTATTGGTACAGCTAATTTTGTTGTGATCAACTAATTTTACGAATTCCCAACGGTGTGCTGCGGTTCTCTGACCCACCATCAAAGGTGCCAATCAGCTATATATATGTAACTACCAGGGAAGTTAGATATTTAAAAATGTTATTTTCATTTTAAAATAAGTTTTATAAATATACTTACCTGGTAGTTACATATATAAAAGGTCCCTCCCTCCTCCCCTCTGAGAACAGAGGCATGGAATTTCTGAGGATAAATGGGAATGGTTCCAGATACCTACTAGAGGGAGCACAGATATGATCACCTGACCGTCTATCGGCGATAGCCGCGAATTTTGAATTTCTGCCGTGCGCGCGACGAATCGGCGGGATTAAGCTATATATATGTAACTACCAGGTAAGTAAGTATTTAAAAACTTATTTTAAAATGAAAATAACATTTTTGTTTTTAGCCGCACGTGGACGTGCGTCTCCCGAGCTGGGGTCCGCATGAAGGAAGAAATTGTGGTAGACCTACAACACTTGCATTTGAACGCCAACCTGCCCAACTTCGATTATAATCAAAATGTGATGATTTGTGGTTACGATAAAGGATAAGTATTTTTTTATTATATTCTAATGGATACATTTATGTAAATATCTTTGTTTCAGAAGTTCCTGTACCAAAGTGTTCAGTTCACACACAATCTACTTATCTTAATTTTTGTATTAAATAAAATAAAGTGCAACTTTACAAATTTCGAAATCAGTAATCATTCCCTCAAGAGTTACTACAAGTTTCTTACGTTGATATGGATCTTCTGTAATTGGTATCAAATTTTGATATTCGAGATATAATGCCCTCGTGAATTAAGTCAAAGGTTTTCGGCGTTATCCGACAATATAAACAAAAAACTTGTCTGGACGCTTATCGTAACTTATGAAAGAGTTTTGCATAATCTCCACTCTTTCCTCTTCTAAATTTATGTATACGTCCAGATTTTCCTACTGTTCAAAAAAACCCCTCTAATTTGGATGATAGCACCGAGTCAGAGGAAAACCTCGCGCTCTCCCTTCATAATGGCAAGTACTGCTGAAGTTTGAATTGTCCGTCTTATAACCGTCACTCGTTTGTCTGGTTGGGCCACACGGAGACGCTTGTAGACGGATAGCCGTGTTGGACGCACGCGACGCGCCGCGACGGATTCGGTGGGGCCAAGGGGGGGGGATAGCTCCGTCAATGCACCTCACGCGGTGCACTGTAGGCATCACTCAAGTTCATTGCATTGTCACTTTGTCCCCCTGCTGCTGCAACCCCTTTCATTCCTTTTAGTGTACCTCCATTTATATTCTCTTCCTTCTGACTTTCCTCCACCTTCTCCTGACATTTGTTCCATAGTGCTTCAACTGCAGAAGGTTTTCCTTCTGTTTCACCTCTCAGAACTTTTTATTCCGTTTCCCTTTCTGCGATGAATGACCTCATAGGTCCCAGCGCTTGGCCATTAGCCTAAATTTTGTCTCCAAATCGACTTCCGAAACGAATGTAAGTTGGTTTGTATCTTCAATTTACCGCCAAAGTTGAAACAGTTTACCAGAAGTCATTTTGTTGATTCCAGAAGTCATTGTTGATTCAAGACATTATACAGTTTACTATTTCCAAAAGGAAGTTACCTTCATTGTCAATTTACCGTCAAAGTTAGAGTGTATCAAACAGTCCTGGAACTACGGGAATTCTGTCAAAATAAACCAGATTTGTTTGTCATCGCTCATCTGGGATATTGTCGAGTTGGCAGGGAAAAAAATATCGTGTATATTTAGCAGAATTCTCTTAGATTCGGAGGAGCACGATGACGTCGTCGTTGTCCACGGATTAGATTCGGTTATGTTTCTGATGGTGTTGTCTGTAGGTAGACGGACATTGGGCTTTGAAAGACATCGGCGATTTTATATATTTTATCCTGTCCAGGAGTTTTGTGTCAGTTCTCGGAAAGAATGATACGAAATGAAAGAAATAAGAAAACACAAATCTTAGCATCTGATGTAATTCCCCTCGTCTGAATATTGCTCTTTATCTTACCTTCTATCATCCTTTCTTTCATTTATCGTTGGTAGGGAAAGTTGATTGAAAATTCGGAACTTATAAGTTTTCCAGAGAGTTTCGCTTTGGCCGGGGAAAAAAGGACATTTCCTATTAGCCATTGAGAAATCTTACGTATAAGTAAGGTTTTCTCTTGAGGTGATGCAATTTCTCTAAAGGCAAAAGACCGGTGAGGTTTAGTTGTTACCTTTTTCTTTTAACTTCTATGTCTTCCGCTGGAAACGTTCATGTTCATGTTACAAGACCTATTTGTCTTAGGTAGGAAGGTAAGTATACTCTTTGTATACGTATATATGCATATATATATATATATTATATATAATATATATATATATATATATATATATATATATATATAAAATATATATATATATATGTATATATATATATATATATATATATATATATTATATATATATATACTATATATATCATATATGTATATATATATCATATATATATATATGTATATATATGAATATTTATCACATCACCGTGATTCATATAAAATCATTCGAGCTACAAAATGTCCTTTAATATCTAATTCGCTCTACTCGGAATTGATATATTTTTCATATATGTACCGAGGGGGGAATTTTTTAGTCGATATAATTTTACGTACCCCCATGGGAATCGAACCACCGTCCAGGTTGGACGGGGAACGAAATCAGGATCGGACAGTGACGCTGCCGAAACGGCTATCAAGAGAGGCAAAGGTTTATATCGATTCTGACCATTCAAATCAACGCCGATCTCGTTGTATTTGTAATTAGAATCGATATTGGAACTACTCCCTATGCTAGCCGATTCGAGCGTTTGACCCACGCAGCCTAGTTAAGAATATTTATCACATCACCGTGATTCA
This sequence comes from Macrobrachium nipponense, assembly GCF_015104395.2. Taxonomy (NCBI): domain Eukaryota; kingdom Metazoa; phylum Arthropoda; class Malacostraca; order Decapoda; family Palaemonidae; genus Macrobrachium; species Macrobrachium nipponense. Next base: position 37,057,994 of record NC_087214.1, on the reverse strand, counting down.
TATAAATCATTCGAGCTACAAATGTCCTTTAATATCTAATTCGCTCTACCTCGGAATTGATTATTTTCATATATGTACCGAGGGGGAATTTTTTAGTCGATAATAATTTTCGTTACCCCCATGGGATCGAACCACCGTCCAGTTGGACGGGGAACGAAATCAGGATCGGACAGTGACGCTGCCGAAACGGCTATCAAGAGAGGCAAAGGTTTATATCGATTCTGACCATTTCAAATCAACGCCGATCTCGTTGTATTTGTGTAATTAGAATCGATATGGAACCCTCCACCCCACTATGCTAGCCGATCGAGCGTTTGACCCAACGCAGCCTAGTTATGAATATTTATCACATCACGTGATTCATATAAATCATTCGAGCTACAAATGTCCAATATCTAATTCGCTCTACCTCGGAATTGATATATTTTCATATATGTACGAGGGGGAATTTTTTTAGTCGATAATAATTTCGTAACCCCATGGATCGAACCACCGTCCAGTTGGACGGGGAACGAAATCAGGATCGGACAGTGACGCTGCCGAAACGGCTATCAAGAGAGGCAAAGGTTTATATCGATTCTGACCATTTCAAATCAACGCCGATCTCGTTGTATTTTGTAAATTAGAATCGATATGGAACCCCCATCCACTATGCTAGCCGATTTCGAGCGTTTGACCCACGCAGCCTAGTTATGATATTTATCACTCACCGTGATTCATAAATCATCTCGAGCTACAAATGTCCTTTAATATCTAATTCGCTCTACCTCGAATTGATATATTTTCATATATGTACCGAGGGGAATTTTTAGTCGATAATAATTTCGTACCCCATGGGATCGAACCACCGTCCAGTTGGACGGGGAACACGAAATCAGGATCGGACAGTTGACGCTGCCGAAACGGCTATCAAAGAGTGGCAAAGGTTTATATCGATTCTGACCATTTCAAATCAACGCCGATCTCGTTGTATTTGTAATTAGAATTCGATATGGAACCCCCCCCTCCACTATGCTAGCCGATTCGGAGCGTTTTGACCCACGCAGCCTAGTTAGAATTATTTTATCACATCACCGTGATTCATATAATCATTCGAGCTACAAATGTCCTTTAATATCTAATTCGCTCTACCTCGGAATTGATATATTTTCATATATGTACCGAGGGGGAATTTTTTAGTCGATAATAATTTCGTACCCCCATGGGATCGAACCACCGTCCCAGTTGGACGGGAACGAAGAAATCAGGATCGGACAGTGACGCTGCCGAAACGGCTATCAAGAGAGGCAAAGGTTTATATCGATTTTCTGACCATTTCAAATCAACGCCGATCTCGTTGTATTTGTAATTAGAATCGTCACTGTCCGATCCTGATTTCGTTCCCCGTCCACTGGACGGTGGTTCGATCCCATGGGGGTACGGAAATTATTATCGACTAAAAAATTCCCCTCGGTACATATATGAAAATATATTCAATTCCGAGGTAGAGCGAATTAGATATTAAAGGACATTTGTAGCTCGAATGATTTATATGAATCACGGTGATGTGATAAATATTCATAACTAGGCTGCGTGGGTCAAACGCTCGAATCGGCTAGCATAGTGGAGGGGGTTCCATATCGATTCTAATTACAAATACAACGAGATCGGCGTTGATTTGAAATGGTCAGAATCGATATAAAACCTTTGCCTCTCTTGATAGCCGTTTCGGCAGCGTCACTGTCCGATCCTGATTTCGTTCCGTCCAACTGGACGGTGGTTCGATCCCATGGGGGTACGAAATTATTATCGACTAAAAATTCCCCTCGGTACATATATGAAAAACTATATCAATTCCGAGGTAGCGAATTAGATATTAAACAAGGACATTTGTAGCTCGAATGATTTATATGAATCACGGTGTTGTGATAAATATTCATAACTATGGCTGCGTGGGTCAAACGCTCGAATCGGCTAGCATAGTGGAGGGGGTTCCATATCGATTCTAATTCAAAAAATACAACGAGATCGGCGTTGATTTGAAATGGTCAGAATCGATATAAACCTTTGCCTCCTCTTGATAGCCGTTTCGCAGCGTCACTGTCCGATCCTGATTTCGTTCCCCGTCCAACTGGACGGTGGTTCGATCCCATGGGGTACGAAATTATTATCGACTAAAAAATTCCCCCTCGGTACATATATGAAAATATATCAATTCCGAGGTAGAGCGAATTAGATATTCAAAGGACATTTGTAGCTCGAATGATTTATATGAATCACGGTGATGTGATAAATATTCATAACTAGGCTGCGTGGGTCAAACGCTCGAATCGGCTAGCATAGTGGAGGGGGTTCCATATCGATTCTAATTACAAATACAACGAGATCGGCGTTGATTTGAAATGGTCAGAATCGATATAAACCTTTTGCCTCTCCTTGATAGCCGTTTCGGCAGCGTCACTGTCCGATCCTGATTTCGTTCCCCGTCCAACTGGACGGTGGTTCGATCCCATGGGGGTACGAAATTCTTATCGACTAAAAAATTCCCCCTCGGTACATATATGAAAAATATATCATTCCGAGGTAGAGCGAATTAGATATTAAAGGAACATTTGTAGCTCGAATGATTTGTTTATATGAATCACGGTGATGTGATAAATATTCATAAACTAGGCTGCGTGGGTCAAACGCTCGAATCGGCTAGCATAGTGGAGGGGGTTTGGGTTTCCATATCGATTCTAATACAAATACAACGAAGATCGGCGTTGATTTGAAATGGTCAGAATCGATATAAACCTTTGCCTCTCTTGATAGCCGTTTCGGCAGCGTCACTGTCCGATCCTGATTTCGTTCCCGTCCAACTGGACGGTGGTTCGATCCCATGGGGGTACGAAATTATTATCGACTAAAAAAATTCCCCTCGGTAATATATAGAAAAATATCATCATTCCGAGGTAGAGCGAATTAGATATTAAAGGACATTTGTAGCTCGAATGATTTATATGAATCACGGTGATGTGATAAATATTCATAACTAGGCTGCGTGGGTCAAACGCTCGAATCGGCTAGCATAGTGGAGGGGGTTTCCATATCGATTCTAATTACAAATACAACGAGATCGGCGTTGATTTCTTGAAATGGTCAGAATCGATATAAACCTTTGCCTCTCTTGATAGCCGTTTCGGCAGCAGTCACTGTCCGATCCTGATTTCGTTCCCCGTCCAACTGGACGGTGGTTCGATCCCATGGGGGTACGAAATTAGTATCGACTAAAAATTCCCCCCTCACCTCGGTACATATATGAAAAATATATCAATTCCGAGGTAGAGCGAATTAGATATTAAAGGACATTTTGTAGCTCGAATGATTTATATGAATCACGGTGATGTGATAAATATTCATAACTAGGCTCGCGTGGTTCAAACGCTCGAATCGGCTAGCATAGTGGAGGGGGTTCCATATCGATTCTAATTACAAATACAACGGAGATCGGCGTTGATTTGAAATGGTCAGAATCGATATAAACCTTTGCCTCTCTTGATAGCCGTTCGGCAGCGTCACTGTCCGATCCTGATTTCGTTCCCCGTCCAACTGGACGGTGGTTCGATCCCATGGGGGTACGAAATTATTATCGACTAAAAATTCCCCCTCTGGTACATATATGAAAATATATCAATTCCGAGGTAGAGCGAATTAGATATTAAAGGACATTTGTAGCTCGAATGATTTTATATGAATCACGGTGATGTGATAAATATTCATAACTAGGCTGCGTGGTCAAACGCTCGAATCGGCTAGCATAGTGGAGGGGGTTCCATATCGATTCTAATTACAAATACAACGAGATCGGCGTTGATTTGAAATGGTCAGAATCGATATAAACCTTTGCCTCTCTTGATAGCCGTTTCGGGCAGCGTCCACTGTCCGATCCTGATTTCGTTCCCCGTCCACTGGACGGTGGTTCGATCCCATGGGGGTACGAAATTATTATCGACTAAAAAATTTCCCCTCGGTACATATATGAAAATATATCAATTAACCGAGGTAGAGCGAATTAGATATTAAAGGACATTTGTAGCTCGAATGATTTATATGAATCACGGTGATGTGATAAATATTCATAACTAGGCTGCGTGGGCCCTCCAACGCTCGAATCGGCTAGCATAGTGGAGGTCCATATCGATTCTAATTACAAATACAACGAGATCGGCGTTGATTTGAAATGGTCAGAATCGATATAAAACCTTTGCCTCTCTTGATAGCCGTTTCGGCAGCGTCACTGTCCGATCCTGATTTCGTTCCCCGTCCAACTGGACGGTGGTTCGATCCCATGGGGGTACGAAATTATTATCGACTAAAAAATTCCCCCTCGTGCATATATGAAAATATATCAATTCCGAGGTAGAGCGAATTAGATATGTATATATATATATATATATATAATACTATATATATATATATATATATATAAGTATACTCTATGTATACGTATATATGCATATATATATATATATATATATATATATATATATATATATATATATATATATATATATATATATATATATATATATCTAGATAGATAGATAGATTGTTGTATGTATGTATGTATACAAAGTCATACGTGCAAAAAATGTATTAACCGTGTAAACTCTTGAAAATGGGATCTAGGCTCAGATAGGCCTACATTTAATCTTTATAGAAAATGTATCTACGTATTCCTAAATAGGCAATTTTTTTTTATGGGATCTGTTCCCAATAGGCCTTTGCTTAATCCTTTTGAAATGAGGTCTGTTGCCGAATAGGCTTTCACTTACTCTTTCGGAAATTAGGGTTCATTTCCACATAGGCTTACACTGACTATTTTTTAAAACTTTTGATCTCTTGCCAAATAGGCCTTCTCTTCCATTTGTTGAAATTTGGATTTCTTAGTGCAGCGTAATTTCAACAGTTTGGTTTGAAATATGAAAATGTATTTGGAGACCGAAAGCTCACACAGGTCGTTCTCTTAGGCTTAGTTGATCCTGAAGTTCTCGAAAAATGCAATATTTTTATATTTATTTATTTATATTTTTGCTGCCCTGAAAGATCATTATCCAACGTTATCGCAGGTCTATCGGGAGCTTAATTTCGGTCGAGTGTCCTACTCATACACTTCTTGGGCTCCTTTGAAGTCTTTTGTGAGCTTTTTAAAGGACTTTTATCCTCCGGTTACTCATTATTCTGAGAAAAGCTGTTCGTATAGTTTTTGGTCAAAGTTTAAATCAATGTCCTTACTTATATATTATGGGGCAGAAATGCCCAATAATATTACTTGGAAGTTAACTGCAAATTATCATCCCATTGGTCCAGTAGTAAATTTTGGGCCAAATGACAAAATGTCGTCAAAAAATATGTATTATAATCTACTACTGTAGAATGGAGAGCCACCTTTGTAGACACCAGTTTTAAAATTCTACAAAAAAAGTGTTGAGTTTTGTAGAAAATTTTAGGTAATTTGAACCGAAGGTTAGATAATGATCAGATCTGATGAACTTGGAGTTTCCTAAACGCGAACGTCTAGCCCTTAGGGGGGCATCAGCAATTTCCAGGGGAGGCGCAAGCCCTAGGGAAAAATGAATAAAAAAGTCTCTTAATTATTTTCTTTATTCACTTGACAAGAGTGATGAACTAATATTCAGAAGTTTATGAAAAAATGCAAAAGTGTCGCCTTATAACGTTACTTTCCTAGAGTCTACTACCCTAGTTAGGCTCGTTTGGCTGACAATGTTTTGTAATTATTGACTTCCTCCCTATCCTCGAAACCCCTTCTTTTTGTCTCTTTTTTTTTTTTCAAGCTTGAGAGGGAATTTTACTCACATATGCAAGGGGGGGGGGGGCGTGGAAAGAAGGACGACTTTTAGAGGGGGCGTAGTCATAAAAAGGTTGAGAACCACTGGCTCTAGCGTCTTCTGTTAAGAGTTTATTGTACCACATGTACTCATTTTGTAAGTGTGATAAATACATTCAGAGTTCTATAAGAAAAATGCAAAAGATTGCCAAGAATGACTACATTTCGTTGTGGATTAAAAGATTTCGTCACGTGGCTCCAAGAAAAATTGGGTCTGGGGTCCAAGTGGCCGACATGCCGAGGAACAGTTTTATATTGGTGTAAATTTACATTTGAATCCTGTCTGGGCCACTCAGTTGAGCACTCCAGAATCTTTGCGATTTTGAAATGTAGTTGATGCAACGTTTAACATCAGAGTTCAAGGTCTGGGAAGGTTGAAGAGGATCATCTGAATGAGCTCCCGTTACATTAAAACGTACAGTAATGAATATCAATACATCCGCATTTTTGAGCAAAACAAAAAAGTCAGAGAGAGAGAGAGAGAGAGAGAGAGAATATTTCCGGTGAAATTCAACAAATTTTCGCCTTCGTGAAATGTGGAGTGCCCGGGTGTTCTCGAGACGTGGCACTGGGCATGCGCAGTGGTGTTATGAATTTCTTTGAAATATATGACTTTAGTAAGGTTATTTGCAGATATACAAACACGGGTACTCTTATGAACGCGTAGAGGTATTCCGTACAGATGCTTCATCCACATATTCTTGTCATAGTTAAATGATTTGAATACTGTTGTTAATGTAAGCCAGGAAAAGGCGTTTGGGTAGCCAACTCCATCGGCCTTCACTTAAAAAAAAATATAATCCGAAATCGTGATAATGATTTCAAAATGGAAAAGATAAATAGCAACATGGAATGATTATCATCAAGGTGCATTGTCCACTAGGTCTGCTCATTACTTGGATGGGTGACCATAAAATTAGAATAAGTTACTTTGATCATCTGTGAGGTCATGGGTATATGGGCCCTGCACCCTCACTCCAAAAGATTAATATTTGGTCATTCATCATTGGTAGTTTAATTCCTGTTTGGTTCTTGATTGCTGAGAGAGAGAGAGAGAGAGAGAGCCTTTTGCTCTTTCACTTCCTTTATTTTCTCCCTTCCTTCCTTTATCCACCCGCGCATGGCTTCTCTCTCTCTCTCTCTCTCTCTCTCTCTCTCTCTCTCTCTCTCTCTTCCAATCTAATTCCAAAATCCATTCTAGACAAAACGTACAGATCTTGCAAACGCATATTTTCAAAAATGTTTGTTGTTTGTTTTTTGTGAAATATCCAGGTCTGTCTGTTCGGTTTGGAATATTGGAACTCAATCTTGTCTAAAGACGATTACCGATAATACAGTGAAGTTCTGTTAGTCTTTGCAATATTGAGCATATTTATGTAATGCTGATATTCTTAGATAGGTATTTGCTTTGTATATGGATAGTCATTCCTCTCTCTCTCTCACTCTTCCCTGATCTCACCCTTCTCAGTTTTTCAGTCTCCTCCTGCTATCATGAGGGAGGTAGCGAAGTTACGAGATAATTAATTTATGAATATTTATGAAATCCGTCAAAGGCACCGTCTGATGCCATCGGGTTTGAAGTAGATTTATTTGGGAATAAATTTGATCGGGAAATCCTTCAGTGAGAAGTGACCTGAATATTTTGGTCTCTGGTGAAATGTCTGAGGTGATGTTTGGTGGCAACATTTTCACTTACTTTATCTAACTGTAAATGTGATTTTAATGATGAATGTTAACTGAAGACAATTTGCTTTTTCTCAAAGTAACTCAAGTTTTTATTCGGTGTCACAAAAATGTGCGAGAGAGGGAGAGAGAGAGAGAGAGAGAGAGAGAGAGAGAGAGAGAGAGAGAGAGAGGAGACTAATTACAAATATGTAATAATGATAAGATCTACAAAAATAACCAGAAAATTAGCTTTCATATACATATTAAATTCTCTAACATTCTACTTCTTATACTGAATGAAGCGTAAGTATAAAAAACATTGTATTTCGGAATATGTTTTTGATGACCGCCCCCCCCTCTCTCTCTCTCTCTCTCTCTCTCTCTCTCTCTCTCTCTCTCTCTCTCTCCTGGAGCCACTAGGACATCATCAGTGGAGAAGCACCTCGGAAACGCCATGAGTAGCTGGAGCCCAAATACATCAGCTGGTGGATCCCAAAAGTAAATTAATTTTGGTCTCCGCTTCCTCAGGATCTGTTGCACTGACGGGGACTCCGGACAGATGGAAAAACGGAAGATAAAAGTACATTCCGAAGCTGTGATTGAGCAATTTATGAGGCGAAAATCATGACCCATTGTACTGATGCGAAGGAACTGGTTGCTTTTATTTATGGTTCGTCAAAGGACTCCTTTATGTCAACCGTGTTTTGAATATAAGCTTGTGAATATATAAAAAAAGATGGTAATTATGTCACTAAAGAGAAAATTTTTTGGTTTTTGAGATATAAAAGGGAAAACGAGAGAGAGAGAGAGAGAGAGAGAGAGAGAGAGAAGACTGACTGGTTAGCAATAAAGATTTTTTTTATTTTTCTTCTGAACACAACTACTTTTTTAGCAGATGCTAAAAGATTTAAGTTTTTTTTGTTTCATTGCACGTGGATCTGCCTTTTTGGTTTTGTATTGATTATGGAGAGTTACCCTGTAAACTTCTTTATTCAGCAATGGATGACAAAGTTGATTGTTTGT